>NC_142878.1:61672500-61972500 GCF_051225735.1 Oryctolagus cuniculus
ATTATTCTAGTACTTAATATGTGAAGTTCATTTTACAGGAAAAAATTTTTTAAATTGTTTCCAACATGAAAAGATGCAGTATCAACCAATATTAAAATGACAGGATACCATTTCTCACTTCAGATCTACTGGTTCAGAATCTCTGGGGGTCCTGCCATCTACATTTTTGACAATCAGTTGAAACTTTTGTATGTTTGTGTGTTTTTGTGATTTTAACTAAACATGCCAAAATAAAACCCCTAATGGTTAAAATAAAGAAAAAAAAGAAAAGGGGAAAACAAACCTTAATGGTTTACTTATTGTAAGGAAAAGTTAATTTAAAACAAGACTATGACCATCAAAGGTTTTTGGGTAATTTTCTTAAATTGAATGGATTGAATGTTGTGGAGAAAGTAGTGGGACTTGTTAATAGCCTAGGGCAATCTTGATTCAAATTGCTCTGCTTATGGATCACATAGAGTTATTTCTTATCTCATACCCTGAGTGCTCTGTACATGTGAGAGAGATATTTTGTCAGAGTCTTACACATTCTAAAATTGTTGATTTGCTGGTGAGTCTGATCTACTGGGCTGAGGATAGGTGCTCTCTTATTTGGGTTTGTGTCCCATTGTCACCATAGTACCTGATTCAGAGCAGGCCCTTGGTAAATGGGGATTTACTGAAAGAGCAATCTAGATAATTTAAAATTAATTCAATGAGCCGGCGCCGTGGCTCAATAGGCTAATCCTCCACCTTGCGGCGCCGGCACACCGGGTTCTAGTCCCGGTCGGGGCGCCGGATTCTGTCCCGGTTGCCCCTCTTCCAGGCCAGCTCTCTGCTATGGCCAGGGAGTGCAGTGGAGGATGGCCCAGGTGCTTGGGCCCTGCACCCCATGGGAGACCAGGAAAAAGCACCTGGATCCTGGCTCCTGCCATCGGATCAGCGCGGTGCGCCGGCTGCAGCGGCGGCCATTGGAGGGTGAACCAACGGCAAAGGAAGACCTTTCTCTCTGTCTCTCTCTCTCACTGTCCACTCTGCCTGTCAAAAAATAAAAAAAATAAAATAAAATTAATTCAAATAGAACTGAAACAAGCTAATATGAAATCAAGGGGAGTAAGTCATTCTTCTTTGGCCTGATAGTATTAAATAAATTCATTTTAGTTTTTAAAACTTTTTTTTAATTTCTATTGCCCAACTTGTACTTGTTTATCTGTTTTCAAATAAGCTTTAGACTAACTCTGTTTTGATAAAGTACATGAAAGTGAAGCTGCTGTGTTGAGATCCTGGATCCTAGACTGCCTAAATCAGTACTTAACTCTTTTGAGGTTGGAAACTATCAGGCCAGCACTGTGACATATTGGGTAAATATTTTTAAGTACATGTGCAATGCTGGCATCCTGTATGGGTGCTAGTTTGAGTCCTGGATGCTCTACTTCCCACCTACCTCCCTGCTATGGCTTGGGGAAGCAGTGGAAGATGGCCTAAGTCCAATTCCTCTTAATTGCATGTAATCCTGGCTTCAGATTGGCCTAGATCCTGCCATTTTGTCCATTTGAGGAGTGAACTTGCAGATGGAAGACCTCTCCCTCTCTCTGTGTCTCTGTCTCTCTCTCTCTAATTCTGCCTTTCCAATAAAGAAATAATTCTTTTGAAAAAAGAAAGCAAGCAGCCATTTAAAATACAGTATGAATGCATTCACAGGAGTAGCTATTTCATATTGTATTAGCTCTTTCCTCCCTTCATTTTATTTTGAAGTTTATGGTTTCTATTCTATAACTATTGACATTGTTATTTGTAAGTTGATAGTATTCTTGATATTATTGATATTTATTTTAAGTGACTTATTTCAATAAAATATCTTAAATTCTTATGCATGTATTAATATTTTTCCTCTTTTTTTATTACAGTATTTTTAAGTACAGAACTTCAAGCTTTACAGATATTACAGAACAAGAAACATAAAAATTCTCAATTAGATAAAAATAGTGAAATCTGTCAGGAAGTTCAAGCTATGTGTGATACCCTTGGTGTACCCAAGTCACCCACTTCTGACATTCCACTTATGCTAAACCAAGTGGAATCAAAGGTACTATATTTTTCTTATTTTTTATTTTCTCCCTAGTTAAATTAACTGTTAACATATAAATGCTATGTAAGTATTAATAATGAAAATATTCCCTTTAACTATAAGGTCCATATTCCATTTCTAGAAAAAAATTATTTCCATATAAACTAAATTTTGGCTTTAGCCTTAATAAGCATTAACTGTAGGAATGTAATATTCAGGAATAGTTCTTAGTGAATACACTTAGACATTGCCAGAGTTCTCCATGATAAAGATCACTTTGCAAATTTCAGGATTGCTTTCGTAATTAGAGTTGTAATACAGTATAGTGAAAAAAGTAGAGGTATCCTACAAAGTCAAAAAGCAAGCTAAATGCTATTTATTTGCTTATTGTATATTTTTTCTAACATTTTATTTATTTGAGAGATAGAGACAAGAGGTGCTTCCAATTGCTAGTCTACTTCAGGCTGAACCTGGCCAAAATTGGGAGCCAGGAACCCAGTCCAGGTCTCAGGTACGGGTGGTGGGAATCCAGTTATTTGAGCCATCATGTGCCTCCCAGTGTCTATATTTGCAGGAAGCTAGAGTCAGGAGCCAGGTTTTGAACCCAGGTATTCTGATACGAGATATTGTCATTTTAACTGCTAGGCCAAACTTCTACCCCTAAAATTTATTTTAATGGATATTGTTAATAGTATTGCAGTGCGATTAATTTGACAGTGAGCAAGCACAGGTTTTTTTGTTATTTAAAATGGTGTGTGTTTTATAGTGAATGAATGAATAAGTACTCTTAGAGTAGTTATAAACAACCACAGCTTATACCTCATTCATGTTACTTTATAATGTCCCTCTTGGCCAAATATTTACCTTAAAGGACTTCCTACTCCTTTCAATTCCTGTCAAAAGTAAAACTTTCTGTATTTTCTTTCTTCTAGTTGTGGTATATTCAGGAGACACTTTTTCACCACTGAGGGAAAACATACTTTGTAGCTTGAAGCTGTTCAGATGTGTAAAGAAATCATAGTAATATTAACAGCAGATATTTAGCATTACTTTTCAGAATGTTTGCATGCAATGACTCCTTTCATTCTCACATTACCCATATGAGGTAGGCATTGTTATTATCTGTAACAACCATGTAAGGAAACTGATGTACTGAAATATTTAATAACAAATAAGTTTCTAAGTAGTTGGCGACCTTGGCCGGCGCCGCGGCTCACTAGGCTAATCCTCCGCCTTGTGGCGCCGGCACACCGGGTTCTAGTCCCGGTCGGGGTGCTGGATTCTGTCCCAGTTGCCCCTCTTCCAGGCCAGCTCTCTGCTGTGGCCTGGGAGTGCAGTGGAGGATGGCCCAAGTGCTTGGGCCCTGCACCTGCATGGGAGACCAGGAGAAGCACCTGGCTCCTGCCATGGTGGGATCAGCGCGGTGCGCCGGCCGCAGTGCGCTGGCCACGGCGGCCATTGGAGGGTGAACCAACGGCAAAAGGAAGACCTTTTTCTCTGTCTCTCTCTCACACTGTCCACTCTGCCTGTCAAAAAAAAAAAAAAAAAGTTTACAAAACATGGAATTAAAAGATAAAAAAAAAAAAAAAAAAGTAGTTGGCGACCTGAGGTTTGAACCCACACAGGCACCTTGCAGAGTTTGTGCTCTTAACTCATTCTATAGCAAGTACTTATCTAATGTTGACTCTTTAGAAGTGGAGCTGAGCAAGATTACATGTAATACACTGTACCTATGTATTCAAAATTCCTCTTAATTGCACATAACACTTTAGTAACGCATGAAATAACATAAAATGGGAGATACCCAAATAACTGGGAAGTCTACAGAAATGGTGTTTTGTTTTTGTTTGTTTTAAAGATTTAATTTCTTTTTGAAAGGCCGAGTTAGAGACATAGAAAGAGAGAGGGAGAGACAGAGAGAGGTCTTCCATATGCTGGTTCACTCCTAAAATGGCTGTAGCAGCGAGGGCTGGGCCAGGCCAAAGCCTGGAGCTTCTGCTAGGTCTCCCACATGGGTGCACTACTCCTCCACTGCTTTTCTAGGTGCATTAGCAGGAAGCTGGATCAGAAGTGAAGCATGTTTTATGGAAATAAATAATTCCATAAAATATATATAGACATTGTATCAGTAATTATATCATTATTTTAGAGGTACATTGGCTATGAAGCTAACCAAGAATAAGCTTTGGGGCCTTTCATTTGTACAGGTTCTTTCTAAGCTAATTTTAAAAAATAGGTTTCTCGAGATACGATTTGTGTGCCATAAAATTTACCCATTTTAAGTGTGTGATTCAATGAATTTTAGTATATTTAGAGTTGTACAGTCATCACAAAAATGTAGTTTTAGAACATTTCTGTTATTCTGAAAAAAAACCTTATGTCCATTTACAATCGCTCCTCAGCACTGCCCCAGCTTCTCAGCTGAGTTTGAATTACTGTGTTTAAAGAATATCCTCAATGCTAAATAAGCTTAATGTTCCTCAGAATCTGAACTATTCATGATTGTTTGCTCTGACTACCTTAAAACCAAAAAATTAAGTATTTCATTGGGCTTTGAAATGATTTTTTTAGCGAGTGAAGGATTCTTCAGTTAGGAGGGTAGCTCATTCATTTTCTTCAGGATACATTGCTTTTATTGGAATGACTCCTGGTACTGCTAAAGGAAAGATAAATGCCCAGTGTTTTGTTTACCAAAGTAAAAATGTGTCAGGTTATTTAAATTGGTGGATTTGCAAATGTAATAAAAATTTGTATGTAGTGATTATAATTGAGAGGGATGTTTCTGCTGTGTTTCTTTGAACAGTGAAGCCAGAATAATTACATTTGGCATATGTATGTAATATTTATTGGAGAAAGAGCAATATGTTTGTCAAAGGTTTTAGTGTCTCATTTGAGAATTTACCAGGAAGTAAGAGATGTCATTTTAAGAAGAAACTCCCAAATTATTTGACTTAACACAAGAGATTCCCAATAGTAGAATCTTTTAATAGGTGCTTCTTAGGTTGTCTGTGTATTCTTGGAAAGGAGGTGTTCTGTAGCTTGAATTAATAAAAGTAATACTTCTTTGTAGAAGATACTCTGCCCTGTAGTGATATTTTTTTCCTGCTGTGGGAAGATATATTTTAATTATTTTGCTTGAACATTTTAGTTACTCTCTAGTGTTCAAAACAGTACTTCAGGCCGGCGCCGCGGCTCACTAGGCTAATCCTCTGCCTTGCGGCACCGGCACACCGGGTTCTAGTCCCGGTTGAGGCGCCAGATTCTGTCCCGGTTGCCCCTCTTCCAATCCAGCTCTCTGCTGTGGCCAGGGAGTGCAGTGGAGGATGGCCCAAGTCCTTGGGCCCTGCACCCCATGGGAGACCAGGGTAAGTACCTGGCTCCTGCCATGGGATCAACGCGGTGCGCCGGCCGCAGCGTGCCAGCCGTGGCAGCCATTGGAGGGTGAACCAATGGCAAAGGAAGACCTTTCTCTCTGTCTCTCTCTCATTATCCACTCTGCCTGTCAAAAAAAAAAAAAAAAAACAAAAACAAAAACAAAAACCAAAAAACAAAAACACAGTACTCAAACAAGAATAATATAATTGCTTTAACTTAAATCTATATGTTTTCACAATCTTTGATATTTACTTTCAGGTAAAGGATATTCTCTCTAAAGTCCAGAAAAATCATGTGGGGAAACCACTGCTGAAAATTGATTTAAATCCAGAACAGGCGGTAAATACTCCTTTCTTAATAGTTGTGATTAAATTAGTGGTTGTGGCTGGCTTATGTGAATGGATATTCAGATTTTACAATGTGTAACATGCATGTATCATTCTGGAGAATTAAGCTGAACTGATATGTAGAATACTACATTGTAACCTTTTTTTCAATGATTATTTATTAGTTAGAAACACCTGGTCGAGAATATTTATAGTGCCCAACATGTTAATGCAGTTCTGATTTGAAAGGATAATGCCTCAAAACCAACAAGATGAGAAATTACTGATACTTTCCTTCTTATTGGTCCAGACTAGTTAATAAGTAAATATTTTACTTAACATGTTTGAAAATAAGGCAGACTCTACCAGTAGCAGAGTCTGTGTCTGATGTCTTCTGGATATCCTACCTGTTCTTTTAAATACTCAGTTCTTTAAAGAATTTACTGTAATGTCTCATGAGATGAGAAAATGGTCAAGTTTACCACTATTTTTAAATTTAGTTTCTGTGCAGAATGATGGAATCTAAAGTTTAGGATTTTTGTTCTCAAATTCTTTAGGAAAAACTGGAAAGAATCAATGATGCCCTTTCCTGTGAATATGAATGCCGCCGGCGAATGTTAATGAAACGATTAGATGTGACAGTGCAGTCCTTCGGGTGGTCTGATAGAGCAAAGGTAAGGCTGTTTCTCCATTTGTGTCCTGTAGGTGGTAGCCTCTGACAGCTCTTCAGGCCCTCTTATCTGCAATTATGTAACTGCCACATTCGCACTTTATTATCTCTGAACCAGATAACTAGGCCAGCTGCTGGTCTTATATAATGATTCCAGTCATGTGTGAATCCTTGTTTGCAAATAATTTTTCCCCAGTTTTTCACATTTCTTTTAAACTCATGGATGTTGTCATTTGTATCAGGATATTCATAGAAGAAGGGGCATTGTTTGAGATAAGTGAGATAGATACAATGAGCAACCAATCAACAAAGCAGGGTATGGGAATGGGAACTGATAATACTGGTGTTTGTACAGGTCTTCTTAAAAGTGGCTAAAGGCTGGGGAAGTGTGGAGTCTGTTCTAATTGAAGAGGGGTTGGGGTTAGGGGTTAGGAGTTAGCGGCATTCCTAAATGTGAGTGTCTTCAGGTAGCTTTCCAGAGAGTTAGCTCCCATTTTATGCCTTTAATATAGGCTCATGCTTGGTCTGGGATCTGCCTTGCTCCATCCTGCATCATAGCCTGGAGTCTGTCCAGGCAGTGAGTAGACTTCCCTTCTTACAGAGATTACTGTTCTGGGCTCCTTGATGTTCAGTGTCTGAAAAATCATTGGTTTGCCTGGGTTGTCTAGTTTTTTTGTTGTTTCAAATGGGAGGATAAATCTGATACCTATTGTTCTATCGTGTCTGCAAGGAGAAATGCAGGTATTACCACATTTTTTTTTTTAGATCAAATGGATACCTCTTCTGCTTTTTTGGTTGGGGTCACTTAGGTAGTGCTGTGGTTTGGATATGATTTGTCTCCCAAAGTTTCAAGTGCTGGAACCTTAGCCCCTCTGTGGCACTGTTGAGGTGGTGCAATGTTGAAGAGGTGGGTGTTAATGGAAGATGATTAGGTCTTGGGAACTGGATGGATGTCGCTCCCCGTCTTCGTGGAGGAGCAACACAGGACCCTGCGCTGTTCTTTCGTCTGCTCGGCCCTCCCCGGGTTTGCTGCTGGTTCTTCCCGGGTTGGCTACTATCCCTTCCACCTCCGTGGAAGGGCAGTTCCCCCTGGCCGCATTCCCCACTTCCGCAGGGGAGCGGCACACCGCCGGCCGGCTCGTCTCGGGGGCTGCACAGGTGTTCCCCTTAGATGTTCCCCATAGATGTTTCTGGTGCATGCCGTCTCTCTCCTCCTTTATAGTCCTCCTCCGCCAATCCTAACTCGGCTGCCCACACGCCGAGTACGCTGCTCTCCAATCAGGAGCAAGTCCTACAGTTTATTGGTTGAACTGGAGGCAGCTGGGTAGAAGCTGTTTTCTCCTCTCCCAGCGCCATATTGTAGGAGAGCAGATGCATAGAATAAGTCTTAATTCGAGTAACTTAGTCTAGTCCGGATTGCTCCCCACAGATGGAGTAATGCTAGTTTTGAGGAGCGGGGTGGTCTTGCAGGAGGGAATTAGTTCTCAGGAGATCGGGTTGTTATATTGGGTCCAGCACACTTGATTCCTCTTTAAGCCAGCTTCTTTCCTTTGTGCTTCTCTGCCATGTTGTGACACAGCCAGGGAGGTCCTTGTCAAGGTGTTGTGCCATGTTCTTGATAATCCCAGCCACCAAAATCATGAGCCAAGTAACCTCTTTATGAGTTACCCACTCTCAGGCATTTGAATACAGCAAGACAAAACTGATGAATCCCTGCAGCTTCTTTCAGCTCATGCCTGGAACTTCCAAGATGCTTCTTGTCGCTCCCCTACTCGCGGAGGAACGACACCGGACCCTGCGCTGTTCTTTTTACCTGGCCCTTCCTGGGTTTGCTGCCGACCGGACCCTGCGCTGTTCTCTTTCCCCGGCCCTTCCCGGGTTTGCTGCCCCCCCCCCCCCCCCCCCGCCTCTGCGGAGGGGCGGCACCCCCGCCGCTTTCCCCACTTCTGCTTCCGTGGAGGAGCGGCACACTGCCGGCCGGCTCTCTCAGGGGTTGCTCAGATGTTCCTCAGATGTTCCTGGTGCATGTTGTCTCTCTCCTCCTTTATAGTCCTCTTCCACCAATCCCAACTCTCCTGGTGTTCTCTCCCCATGCGCTGAGCACGCTGCTCTCCTCCAATCAGGAGCAGGATCAGCTCCTGCAGCTTGTCAGTCGAATTGGTGAGGCGCTGTGTGGAAGTTGTTTATTCTCTCTCAGCGCCATATGGTGGGAGATCAGATGCATAGAATTAGTTTTAGCAGTTCCAGTAATTTAGTCTAGTCTCGGTTGCTCCCCACACTTCTCTTATAGGTCTGGGTTTTTTACTTATTTTTTTAAAAAGATTTATTGATTGATTTGAAAGTCAGAGTTATACAAAGAGAGGAAGAGACACAGAGACACACACATAGAGAAAGAGAGAGGGGGAGAGAGAAGGAGAGACATCTTCCATCCTCTGGTTCACTTCCCAAATGGCTGCAATGGCCAGGCCTAGGCCAGGCTGAAGCCAGGAGTCACGAGTTTCTTCTAGGTCTCCCACATGGATGCAGGGGCCAAGCACTTGGGCCATCTTCTGCTGCTTTCCCAGGCGCATTACAGGGAGCTGGATAGGAAGTGGAGCAGCCTGGATTTGAATTTGCACCTAAATGGGATGCTGTTGGCGGCAGCTTTACTGACTAGACCACAGCACTGGCCCCTAGGCCTGGGTTCTTAATGTTGACTCTACTATGGTGCCTCCATTCTCTTCTTGGCTCTCATGGTCTCTTTCCAAATAAGCAATATTATATTCGTTTCCTATAACTGTTGTAAGAAATTACCGCAAACTTAGCTTAAAGAATACATATTTATCACCTATGTTTCTGGAGGTCAGCAGTCCTAATCTGAAGGCATTGGCAGGATTGCATTCCTCTCAGATACTACAGGGAGAATCCATTTTCTTGAGTTTCCTGACTTCTTGATACCACCTGCATATTTTGGCCCTCAGACTATTGTTTTCAAAGATAGTCACATAATGGAATTTTTTTAAAAGATTTATTTTATTTATTTGAAAGACAGAGTTATAGAGAGAGGTAGAGACAGAGAGAAAGGTTTTCCATCTGCTGGTTCACTCCCCAGATGGCCACAACAGCCAGAGCTGTGCTGATCTGAAGCCAGGAGCCAGGAGCTTCTTCTGGGTCTCCCACATGAGTGCAGGGGCCCAAGGACTTGGGCCATCTTCTACTGCTATCCCAGGCCATAGCAGAGAATGGGTTCGAAGAGGAGCAGCTGGGACTAGGACCGGTGCCCATATGGGATGCTGGTGCTTCAGGCCAGAGCTTTATCCCGCTGTGCCACAACACTGGCCCTGCACATGATAGAATTTTCCAGTCTTTTTGTCTCTGCTTCTGTTGTCATATTTCTTCCTGTCTCTGGCATTCTTCTGTCTCCCTATTATAAAAATCTTGGTGATTATATTGGACTCATCCAGATAACAGGTTAATCTTTCCATCTCAACATGCTTAGTTTAATACATATGCATCTACAGATAACACTCATGAGTTCTGGGGTTATGATGTAGGAGAGATAACACTCATGGGTTCTGGGGTTATGATGTAGATAGATATCTTTGGTCATCTTTCAATCTACAGAGGGCTCATCTTTCTTTTAATTGAATTTTATTTTTTTCTTGCATCGTACTTCCACAATATGATGTATGATACGCTGTCTACTTCTAGGCTGAGTGTTTGGCCTAGTACCTAGTGGTTAAGATGGTTGTGTCTCATATCATAGTGATTGAGTTCATTTCCCAACTCTGTTTCAGAATCTTCCTTCCTGCTAATGCACCTCATAGGAAGCAGCAGGTGTTGGCTCAAGTAGTCAGGGCTCTGCCACTTAGGTTGGAGACCTGGATTGAATTCCAGGTTCCTGGCTTTTGCCTGGCCCCCTTGTTATTATTGTTGGCTTGTGGAGAGTGAAGCAGTGAATGTGAGCATGTGTTTTTTCTCTTTCTCTTGCACTATCTCTGTCTTTGAAAAATAAGAAAAAGATTTTCAAAAGATTACTTTTAAAAACTGGGTGTTCTAATGAGTTCTCCATTTCTGTATCCCCCCCCCCCCCAGTAACTTGCATTCCTCTCCCTTCTCTATTTTTTAAAAAGATTTATTTATTTATTTGAAAGGCAGAATTACAGAGAGAGAGAGAGAGAGAGAGAGAGAGAGAGAAAGAGTCTTCCATCCTCTGGTTCATTCTCCAAATGGCCACAAAGGCTGGAACTGGGCCGATCTGAAGCCAGGAGCCTGGAGCCTCTTCCGGGTCTCCTATGTGGTTGCAGGGGCCCAAGGACTTGGGCCATCCTCCACTGCTTTCCTAGGCCATAGCAGAGAGCTGGACTGGAAGTGGAGCAACCGGCACTTCAACTGGCACCCATGTGGGGATGTTGGTACTGCAGGCAGCGGCTTTACATACTACGCCACAGTGATGGGCCCTGGTAATGTTCTTATGAAAGAAAGGAATTCAGGAATATAAGACACGTTGTGAGAGGTAACGGCACTGAAATTGTCTTAGTATACTAACAACGATGTTTTCAATGTTGACTTTAAGATTACAGAGAGATCCAAAACAAATGAGTTTTGACATGCTCTATTTAACATTCAGTGTCATGAATTGATAGACATGTTGCTCTGAAAGTAGACTTGAACAGGGGCTTTGAGGAAAATATGCATTCAAAATACATTCAAAATACAGTTCAAAATATTTTGATACTTTGTCATCTTTTCATCTTGGTCTTTTTTCAACATTTTTTGTCCCTTTTTACTTAGTCTGGAAGATTGTGTAAAATATTACTTTAGACTATTTGTAACTCAATTTTGGCCTTTTTTGGGAGGGATACTCTGCTTTCTTGTTAAATTCAGTATATCTTTATCATTTTTCCCTTATTGTCATCCTAGAAAATGTCTTGTTGAGTGCTTGTCATCAAATATTATTTTACAGAAGTTTAAATCTTTGCATATATTTTATCATATAGGTAGATATACACTATTGCTAGACATTGCGGTTTCCTCTAACTTTGTTGGTTTCACTCTTTAATGAAACCTTTGGCATCAAGTAGAATTTCTTGATTAAAAAATAAATATGATTTTTAAGGCTTTTGACTGGGACACAAACTCCAGAGTTTTCTGTCAGAAAGATTATATACCTATTTGTACCTATTTGTTAGTAAGGTTAATAATCTAATTTATTATTTTGCTAATATTGAGATGATAATGTAAGTATAATTTTATAGTTTGACTTTTTCCACTAAATATATTGTGACCATTGCCTTGTAACTCTAAATACTTTATTATACCTTTTTAAAAATTGGTCTTATTTTTTGAGATATAATTCATATAACATAAAATTTCAAAGTGTCTAATTTAGTCATTTTTAGTATATTTGCTATGTTGTAAAATCCTTACAACTACCTAATTCCAGAATGTTTCTATCACCCCAAAATGAAATATACCTCCATTACCAGTCCTTGCCAACACTGTTCCATTCTCTGGAAACTATTTCTATAATCAGTCTACTTTCTTTCTGTGAATTTACCTGTTCTGGACGCTTCATGTAATTGGAATCATGCAGTGTATGCCTTTTTGTGTCCAGCTTTTTTCAGGTACCATAATGCTTTCAAGGTGTATCCATGTTGTAGCATAAAATCACTTCATTCGTTTCAGTTTCCTTCTTATGACTGCATTATATTTTATCATTTAGTGATGTTCATAATTTACTTAACTCTTCTTTTATACATTTTTCTATATTAACTAACACCAAAAATGTTTATGTGTAATTTTTACCTTTGAAACCATAGGTTTATGGTGGATTTCTGAAAGGAAATTTACTGTGTAATGGGTTAGTACTTTTTTTTTTTAATTTATTTATTTGCAACACAGAGTTACAGAGGGAGAGAGAGAGGAAGAGACAGACAATTCTTCCATCTGCTGATTCACTCCCCAGATGACAGGTCAAAGCCAGGAGTTTCATCGGGGTCTCCCACATGGGTTTTAGGGGCCCAAGGACTTGGGCCATCTGTGCTTCCTTCCCAGGCATATTAGCTGGAAACTGGATTGGAAGTAAAGCAGCTGGGACACAAACTTGCACCCATATGGGATGCTGGCATTTCAGACTGCAACTTTGCCTGCTACACCACAGTGCCAGCCCCCGGGTCTTACTCTTAATACTCTTTTTTTTTTTTTTTTTTTTTTTTTTTTGACAGGCAGAGTGGACAGTGAGAGAGAGACAGAGAGAAAGGTCTTCCTTTTGCCGTTGGTTCACCCTCCAATGGCCGCCGCTGCAGCCGGCGCACCGCGCTGATCCTGGCAGGAGCCAGGAGCCAGGTGCTTTTCCTGGTCTCCCATGGGGTGCAGGGCCCAAGCACCTGGGCCATCCTCCACTGCACTCCCTGGCCATAGCAGAGAGCTGGCCTGGAAGAGGGGCGACCGGGACAGAATCCGGCGCCCCAACCGGGACTAGAACCCGGTATGCCGGCGCCGCAAGGTGGAGGATTAGCCTATTGAGCCACGGCGCCGGCTAATACTCTTAATCTCTATTGCCAAATTGTTTTCAGGAAAGTTTGTATGAATTTACATTCCTACCAGTAGAATAAATGAAATTTTGTCTCATTTTAGTCTTTTTAATATTTATTTAGAATATTATCAATTTTCTTGATAAAAGACTTCTTTTAAATTGTGTATTCTTATTATTGATAAAGTTGAACTTTTTTCACAAGCTTGTTAGTCATTTAAATATTCTCTTTTTTTGAAACTTCTATTTGTGTTTTGTCTTTTTCCTGTTGAGTCTTCCTGTTTTCTTTTTAATTGAGTTTCTTATATGTTAAGGAAATTTTTGGTTGCTTTATTTGTTAAAAATATTTTTTCTAATTGTCTTTTGATTTTGCTTTATCTTTTAATGTATAAAAATTAATCTTTATAATGAGTTAAATTTTTTTATTTAACGTAAAACTTAAGACAACCTTTGATTCTCGTTGGAATTTCCTGTGTATGTAATGTGCTTTATGATAATTGTTGTATTTTTACAAATAACTCCAGCTTCATTTTAAAAAATATTATTTCTCCTTTGTTGATTTGGGATACCTTCTTTGTTAATTGTATCTGTACATTTATGAGATTCTGAGTCTCAGTTGCCAGTTTTGTTTCGTCTGTGTTTTTCTTCTCCCAAGTTCTTGTGACTTAGACTAGAGTAAGACAGTGTATTGTTCTCTATGCACTTGTGTTTAGGAGTCAAGCAGGCAAAGCTGGATTTCTTCTTTGTATTTTGGTGAAGTAACATCAGCCTTCAGGCCTCATTTTTTTCCCCCTTTCTGTAGAAGGGAATAATAAAAATTAGTAGTTCTAAAAGGATGATTTGAGGATTAAATAAATAATGCCTGCCAAGTGAACGATATTTCAACACATTGAATAAGTGCTCAATAAGTATTAGCAGTTAAGACAATGAGATAATTTCATATTTTTTTAAAAAAAATTTATTTATGGGGCCGGCGCCGTGGCTCACTTGGTTAATCCTCTGCCTGCTGCGCCGACATCCCATTTGGGCACTGGGTTCTAGTCCTGGTTGCTCCTCTTCCAGTCCAGCTCTCTGCTGTGGCCCAGGAGGGCAGTGGAGGATGGCCCAAGTGCTTGGGCCCCTGTACCTGCATGGAAGACTGAGAGGAAGCTCCTGGCTCCTGGCTTCAGATTGACACAGCGCCGTCCGTAGCAGCCATTTGGTGAGTGAACCAACGGAAGGAAGACCTTTCTGTCTCTTTCTTGCTGTCTATAACTCTACCTGTCAAATAAATAAAAATTTTAAAAAGTTTATTTATTTATTTGACAGGCAGAGTTACAGAGAAGCAGAGGCAAAGAGAGAGTGGTCTTCTATCTACTGGTTCACTCCCCAAGTTTCTGGAGCTGAGCTGATCCTAAGCTAGGAGCCTGGAACAACTTCTGGGTCTCCCATGCAGTTGCAGGTGCCCAAGAACTTGGGCCATCTCTTAGTAATTTCCCAGGCCATAGCAGAAAGCTGGATCAGAAGTGGGGCATCCAGGCTTCAAACCAGCGCCCATGTGGAATGCTGGCACTGCGGGCAGCGGCTTAACTTACTAAGCCACAGTGCTGGCTCCAGTAATTTCAGAAATTTGGTGTTTTTAACCATTTATTCCAGTTTTCCTTTTGTTTTTACAAGGTGTACTGGTATTTCATTTTAAAAGTCTTCCATATGTTTTAGTTAACACTATTGTTAGATGTTTTGTGTGTTTAAGATTTATTTATTTATAAGGTAGAGTTACAGAGGGGCAGAGGCAAAGAGAAATCTTACATCCACTGGTTTACTCCTGAAATGGCCGCAACAGCTGGAGCTGGGGGCTGATCTGAATGAAGGCAGGAGCCAGGAGCCTCTTCCAGGTCTCCTGTGCGGGTTCAGGGGCCCAAGCACTTCGACCACCTTCCATTGCTTTCCCTGGCCATAGCAGAGAGTTGGATCGGAAGTGGAGCCAGCTGGGTCTCGAAGTGGCCCCCATATGGAGTTGCCAGCACTTGCAGGCGGCAGTTTTACCCATGTACCACAGCGCCAGCCCAATGTTGAGTGTTTTTAAGATAAGAATAGAATCTTTTTGTGTCACATTTTTAAATGAGTTATTGCTGGTATTAATGTATTCTTTCAGCTTGTTGGTCTATTTTTTTTTCATTCTACATATAAATTATCTGATTATTTAGATGTTGTTGCTCTTTTCTGTTTCCTTGCTTGTGCACTTTTTTCTTTCTGGAGACTGATTGTTATTGCCATTTCATTAAAATTTACTTCTCCTTTTTTGTCATTTAGGTAAAAACAGATGATATAGCAAGAATTTACCAACCCAAGCGTTATGCTTTGTCACCCAAGACAACAGTTACTTTGGCACATCTACTTGCTGCTCGTGAAGATCTGTCCAAGATTATCAGGACAAGTAGTGGTACCAGCCGTGAGAAGACGGCATGTGCCATTAATAAGGTTAGTTTTTCTTTTAGCACACTGGAGAATGAATTTACATTACCCTCATCTCATGATTTTACAGATTCTGATCCATTTTTTCTTTTATTTCATGGTGAATTTATAGAAAAGAGAATGGCGGAGAGTCTTCACTTCACTTAGTTATAGTTTGTGTTCATTTGAATATCATATTCATGAATTAAATAAAAGGTTATAGCATCTTTTACTGCCTTCCTAGGCCACAGCAGGGAGCTGGATCGGAAGTGGAGCAGCTGAGTCTCGAACTTGTGCCCATATGGGATGCTAGTGCTTCAGGCCAGGGCATTAACCCACTGCACCACAGTGCCGGCCCCGGGATTCAGATATTTTTAAAACACTGTCTCACTCAGTGGATTTTGAATAGAATACCCTGCCAGAGGATGGTTATTTTTTTTTTTTTAATTTTATAAAGGGAACAAATTTCCTATATATCGTTTTAAGAGCATAATGATACTATTTCCCTCCCTTACTCCCTCTCCCCCTCCTTTTCTTTTTTTTTTTTAAGATTTATTTTTATTATTTATTTGAAAGAGTTACACAGAGCGCGTGCGCGTGAGAGAGAGAGGTCTTCCATCCAATGGTTCACTCCCAATTGGCTGCAGCGGCCTGAGCTGCACCAGTCTGAAGCCAGGAGCTTCTTCCGGGTCTCCCATGTAGGTGCAGGGGCCCAAGAACTTGGGCCATACTCTACTGCTTTCCCAGGCCATAGCAGGGAGCTGGATTGGAAGTGGAGCAACCAGGTCTCTAACTGGTGCCCCTATGGGATGCTGGTGCTTCAGGCCAGGGTGTTAACCTGCTGCACCACAGTGCTTGCACCCTTACTTTTAGTTTAATTTGTACAATGACATACTTTTTTTTTTTTTTTTTTTAAAAGATTTATTTATTTGAAAGGCAGAGTTACAGAGAGGCAGACAGAGAGAGAGAGAGAAAGTCTTTCATCTGCTGGTTCGCTCCCTAGATGGCCACAATGGCCAGAGCTGCGCTGATCCAAAGCCAGGAGCCAGGAGCTTCTTCCGGGTCTCCCACGCAGGTGTGGGGCCCAAGGACTTGGGCCATCTTCCACTGCTTTCCCAGGCCATAGCACTGGATCGGAAGTGGAGCAGCTGGGACTAGAACCGGTGCCCATATGGGATGCCAGCACTGCAGGTGGCAGCATTACCTGCAGTGCCTCAGTGCTGGCCCTGTACTTTGAGTTTACTTTATAATCACGAGCTTAATCCTCCCCTAATTAAATAATTTAACTAGTAGACAGTAGAAAAACTACTCTTCTTCAAGAAAAGACAAGGGCTGTAAACAATAATCACATCTCAGAATTTTGCTCATATGATTACTTTTTTTGTATATTAGTATAAATCAGGGAAAACATGATACTTGTCTTTCTGGGACTGGTTTATTTCACTAAGCATAATGATCTCCAGTTACATCCATTTTGTTGTGAAAGACAGGATTTCATTCAGTTTGCTAATTTTTGCTAAATTAGGCATCATGAATATTTGCTGCTATGCTTCTGATTTGGATCAACCCCCTTTATCTTCTACATGAATTCTGTGTAAATATGTTACTTAATATCTTGCATGGGTTATAATATAAATCTGTGGCTACTAGATTGAGAGTTTTATTTCTGTATGTGACACTGCCCATTTCTTTTCTGAATTTATAATTTACAGTCTGATTATCTGAGGGTAATCTTAGCATCAGCTCTTGGAGTAGCATCTCTACGTGCCCACCTACGTAACTTGTGTGGTGGAGTGATCACTGAGACTAGCAACCAAGAAAAGCTATTTTTTTTTTATGGCTTTGGTTATGAGACATTATTGCTGGCATTAAAAGAATATTTATATACTTTGAAGCATGTCCCACAGTGAGTATGTTGTACTTTTTGTTTTTTTTTATATGACCTACATTCCTAAACATAGCTTTGATCAGAGGATCAATGGAAGTAGAATCCAGTAGATTGATAGGTCATTTTAGTTGTGGCAGTGTTTTGCCTCCTTTCTTGAAATGGACCAACAAGAAGTTAGCTTTGGCTTCTCTCGGCTATCTATCTTTCCCTCTGTTCATGAAGTATATGGTAGTTCCTTTCTGCAGTTTGGGGACTTAAGCTCTTCCATCTTTATTCTCAAAGTATTATAAAACATGGTTAAGGAAGTACAAAAATTCTTTATTTTCTTTGTGCAGTTTAGGACCAGAAGTGTTTTGGAATTTGGATTTTTTTTCAGATTCTGGAATATTGCCTTACATATCTTAGGATAAGCTCCAGAAATGTAAACACTGAACTCATTCATGTTTCTTACACATTTTATATACATAGCCTGAAAGTAGTTTTGAGCCATATTTTTAGTGTGCTTGTATTTTGATTGAGAACAATCATCCGAGGTCAGTTATGGAATTTTCTACTTTTGAGGTTATGTTGGCTCTCAAAAAGTTGGATTTTGGAGCATTTTGGATTTTTAGATTAGGAATACTTGACCATGTGGCCAGTGCTGTGGCTCAGCAGCTTAATACCTTGGCCTGAAGTGCAGGCATCCCATATGGGCACCAATAGGAGACCCAGCTGCTCCACTTCCGATCGTGCTCTCTGCTGTGGCCTGGGAAAGCAGTGGAAGATGATTCAATCCTTGGGCCCCTGCACCGATATGGGTGACCTGAAAGAAGCTCCTGGCTCCTGCCTTCAGATTGGCACAGCTCAGGCCATTGCAGTCAATTGGGGAATGAACCATCAGATGGAAGACCTTTCTCTTTTTCTCTCTCTCTGCCTCTCCTCTCTCTCTGCGTAATCCTGACTTTCAAATAAATAAATAAATCTTAAAAAAAAAAAAAGGAATACTTGACCTATAATAGTATAATAATTGAATCATTATTCAGTGTAAGTGAGTTTAAATTTCTAGAAAGAAAAGTATAGTTAATTTCTTATTTTGGACAGGAATAGTTAATTGAAAATTCTTATCTCTCTTCAGTGATAAGAATGATAACCTGGGATTAGTTACTAAATTCAACTCTAACCTCATTACATCCACATTACACATACTTCAAACTTTTGAAATAAAGTATGCTTAGAGGTATAATCTTTTATTGGATAGTATCATATCAATGGCATTGGAAAATAGAGTTGTTAGATAAATGGATATGAAGTTAATATAGGGTATATAGTTTATATATGCTGAAAATGTTTTCACTATGTAATTTTTTTAGTGTGATGGGTACTACATTTGTTATAGAATTTGCTAAATAAATTTAAATGAGAGAAGGTTAATAAGGGGCCTGCACTGGAGTCCAGCAGGTTAAGCCACCATCTGCAATGCTGGCATGCCATATAGGCATTGGTTCCAGTCCTGGCTGCTCCACTTCCAATCCAGCTCCCTGTTAATGTGCCTGGGAGAACAACGGAAAATGGTCCAAGTTCTTGGGCCCATTCACCTGTGTGGAAGTCCTGGAAGAAACTCCTGGCCCAGCCTTGGCCATTGTGGCTGTTAGGGGAGTGAACCAGCAGATGGGAGATTTCTGTCTATCCCTCTCTCTCTCTCTGTAATTCTGCCTTTCAAACAAATACAAATAAATCTTAAAATAAAATTAACATGTCCTTAAGCTTTAGAAATACTCCCCTAGATTGTTTTAAAATAGTACCACATTTGAGGAATTTGTCATACATAATTTATTTTTCCAGTATTTGTGCTGCCATGTCTGATCCATTCTTGTCCTTAAATATTTGGCTTTTTTCTTTGTTAGAAACGGTAACTAATGTCATTTGTAACCTTTATGTAAATTTTAACTTTTAAAATATTAGAAACTGAAAGAAAGTGTTTCTTCACACAGGTGCTGATGGGAAGGGTGCCTGACAGAGGAGGACGGCCGAATGAAATTGAACCACCACCACCTGAAATGCCCCCTTGGCAAAAGAGACAAGAAGGGGGCGGAAGGGGTGGTTGGGGTGGTGGTGGTGGTGGAGGTGGTGGTAGAGGAGGCGGTGGGGGTGGAAGAGGTGGCTGGGGAGGTGGTGGAGGTTGGGGAGGCGGTGGAGGAGGGGGTGGAGGGTGGGGGGGAGGAGGAGGTGGGGGAGGAGGTGGTAGAGGTGGTTTCCAAGGCAGGGGAGATTATGGTGGGAGGGGAGATTATGGTGGAAGAGGAGGCTATGGTGGAAGAGGGGGCTATGGTGGAAGAGGGTATGGAGATCCATATGGAGGAGGTGGTGGTGGAGGATATAGAAGGTACTAAAAACTACATGAATTAGATAGCAGTGCTTACTTTCTTGTTAGATATATTAGGCATAGTATTCTAAGTAACATACTTGAATATCATCTTTGAAGTGAACACGAGGTTAGACTCCCTGATAATATTGTTGAATTTGGTTAATATGTAAGAACATTGTTTTATACTACCAGTTGATCTCTCAATGATTTTTTCCATATTCTATGTATCCTTGAGCATGTTATATCTTTTTAAAAAAAAGAAAAGAAAAAAATTTTTAAGTGTAAATATTTATTACCATCAAATTTGGAAATGGAAAGTATTTTATTGTCATGATTGAATTTAGACTGTTACCTGTATTTTGTTGAGGTTTGAGACACATGAAAGACCCTGCCTGTAATGAAAAGGAATATAGACTCTTGCCTCATCTGTATTCCTGTGGATGTCTTTTATATTTGCTAATTCTATTTTGCAAAATAAGGAAAGGGACAGATTGATAATTGTGTTCAGTAAGTGGTAGTTGTGGTTTGTGTTTTCTTTTACAGTATGAGACTCTTTCCAGTTTTCTGTTAAAATTCCACTAATTGAAGCCCAAGTCTACCTTTTTTATTTTATTTTTTTCTGACTTATTTATTTGACAGTTAGAGAGATACAGAGAGAGCGTTCATCTGCTGGTTCACTTTACAGATGCCTGCAACTGCCAGGACTGGACTCAGCTGGGCTGGGCCATAGCCAGGAGCTGGGAATGCAGAACTGGTTTTCCACATGGGTGACAGGAACTCAACTACTTGAGTAACTGCTGCCTTCCAGCAGGAGGCTGGAGTCAGTCTGGAACTAAAAGTTGGACCCAGGTACTCTGATGTGGAGTCTGATTGTATGGACATCCTAACCACTAGGCTAATTGTCTGCAGACCCCCACTTCCCAAATCTGCTTTTTAACATGTATATTTGATTTATTTTTCAATTAGATTTGAAACCTTGGTAATTTTATCTGACTGAAAGAGTGAAGCTAAAGAATGAAGTGGGGCAAGTGTTTGGCTCATGCCTGCATCCCGTAGAACCTGGCTCAAGTCTTGGTTCCGCTTTCAATACAGCTTCCTGCTAATGTGCATCCCAGAGACAGCAGGTGATGGCTCAAGTACTTTGCTGCATGCCACCCACAAGGGAGACTCAGATTGGGATCTGTGCTCCTGGTAGGGCAGCTCAGGCTGTTCCAGGTATTTGGAGAATGAACTGTCAGACAGGAGGTTGTGTGCTCTCTCTCTGCCTTTCAAGTAGAAGCAAAAATAAAACAATTTTTTGAATTAAAAGATTGATGTCAAAATTACTTTGAAAGGACAAAGACATGTACCAATTTTATATGATGGTATGAAAAATATTCCTGTAAACTGGCCTCTTCATCATTAGTTTGGACATCTGAATATTACAAGTCAGGCCGAGCTGTTTTACACAGGATTTAGGCAATAATTTACAGCTTCCATAGAGCAGGGGTAAGGCTGTTCTGATTCACAGTTAGATTTGGGAACCACAGGGATGTGGAATGGCCATAGGTGGTTTGGTGGTTGAAGCGAAGGATACAACTTGTGAATTCCAGTCATGACACCAGGCCAATGGTGCTGAAATTACCTTAGCTAGCTTTCAAGGATTGATTAGTCCTCATTTGTCAGGAATAAGGTACTTGCCCCTTCTCTGTTTCATAAACTACAAATACAATTTATTGAAAATTAATAGAGGGCCTACTTTGAATGTTTTAAGAGGTAGGCCAAGTAGTGTTTTTTTCTCCTAGTCTAGAGGGTTAGAGAAAAAGAACTGGTCACAGAAATTTGTTTCAATCCCACTGTAAAATCTATGTCAGACTGGGCTCCTGGTCAACACATATGCATAATAACTTCTTGTGATATAACCAACTCCTCAGATAAAAGAATGAATTGTTACTAGAGGACAGATTGTGGCAGGAGTTTTTGTTGTTGTTGTTGTTGTTTTTTTTTTTTTTTTTTTTTTTTTGACAGGCAGAGTGGACAGTGAGAGAGAGAGAGAGACAGAGAGACAGAGAGAAAGATCTTCCTTTGCTGCCGGTTCACCCTCCAATGGCCCGCCACGGCCGGCGCGCTGCGGCCGGTGCACCGTGCTGATCCGATGGCAGGAGCCAGGTGCTTTTCCTGGTCTCCCATGGGGTGCAGGGCCCAAGCACTTGGGCCATCCTCCACTGCACTCCCCGGCCACAGCAGAGAGCTGGCCTGGAAGAGGGGCAACAGGGACAGAATGCGGCGCCCTGACCGGGACTAGAACCCGGTGTGCCGGCACCGCAAGGTGGAGGATTAGCCTAGTGAGCTGCAGCGCCGGCCTGTTTTGTTTTACAGTTGAACTCTGTGGTGGAATCTTAAAATGTTAAAATTTTAAAGGTAAATGTTATGTATGCTTCAGTCTTAGACATGTGATTTTCAAGCCAACCATTTAAAGGAGTGGTGTTAACGATAGAAAAACATAAAATTATTTGGTTATTTGTAAACAGGTGTATTTGTGTTTATATTTAATGAAAAGAATTTTATGTGATAGTTGAAGAAAAAGCCTTTCCATAATTAAGAAAGCAACTTTTTCAGTAGCTATGAACTCTGCAAAAAACTTTTAAAAATACGTAAGTGTAAGACTACATCAGTAAAATATTTTAAGAGTTACTATGTAAAAAAAGAGTTCATCTAAAACTTCTACATTTCTGCTTTATTTCCTTTTTGGGGCATTTGTTGCTGATATAAAAAGAATTTACAACTACTTTCAGCTTCTTTGCCACAAGTTTAAATACCACCACAAGGTAAATACGGCAGCAACATTAGTTTATCAGTTTTATAAGATTTCTTTGTATTTTCATAGGAATGTTGTTTGGGTTATCTACTTCAATCACTATAGATTTGCTCCTGCAATCTTGTTGGAACTAGACCCACTCCTGTTTACACATTTCTATAAACCTCATTTGAATGAAAACCTAAATTGTTGAGATGCTAATAACATTCTTTCCTCTAAGGTAGGGTTTTCCTAATAATTTTCTTTCAGTAAAAATTTCTTTTGTAGGACACTTTGCTGAGCAATATCTGGAATGTCATTAAAGTGATTTGGGACCTTAATGTGAAAGGCATAATGTGAAAATGTTTTATAAATTGAGTGTACTATATAAATGTGTAATATAAAGATGGCACTTTACTGCTTCTCAAATCTAACACTTTACCCAGTACTTCCTTCTTTATTCTTTTTGTCTGGTTCTCAGTTTCATCTTTTATCCTTTTACCTCATTTTCTTTCCTTCTCCTTGTCTGTGTATTCCCTGAAACCCCGTTAGTACATACAGACAGCATCTTACTGAGAAGTTTGGGATTAAAATAGTAAATAACCTTTGTTCATTGCCATATAAAGAATGTACAGACACAAAAGCATGTACGGAATACTTCAAAAATTCATGGAGAAAATTGGAATTAAAAGAAATACGTTTATAGTGATACAAAAAATTTGAAATCCATGCATTGAGGGATTCTTTGAAAAGTCCATAACAATGCACACTATGAAAAATAGAGACCCTCGTGTACATGGATTCAAAATTTTTCCACAAACAATCTGTTAATTTCACTTTCCACAGACTTTTTGAAGTATTCTCCTATATCCTGTCTATACATGATCACTTCATTATTACTCTTGAACTCTCATTAAAAGGGAAAGTAGGCATTTGCATTGAACCTATTTCCTTGTGTTCTACAAATTAGGGAAAACTTGCCTCATTAAAACAGAAGAAAAAAAATGTTAAACCGAAAACATTTTATTACCTGTAATTGTGACAAAAAGAGGACAACCTTAAAAAGGTATGTTGCAAAAAAATGTTCTGAGCAATAATACCACCTATACCTTGTAAGCAGCACAGGGTAGATATTTTGGGATGCAGAATCGGGGTGAATATAGGGCAGTTTAATCTTCTTTAGGGTCAGGTTGTCATTATGACTTCATTGTTGTATGTGAAGTATTAATTGCCAAAATGGTAGACCCCTATCAAAATGTACCAGAATGTGTTCCACAGTGGAAATTGAAAAATCACCCCCAGATCCTCTTCATTTGTCTGTTTATTTAAAAAAAAAATTGAGGATAAAGGGGATTCTGTGGTTATCTTTAATTACCGTCAATAATCATAACCAAAAATGAATTGGCTGTATTTCGATCCGTACACTAGACTGAACCATCTTCTGCTAGTTTTAAACAAAGCTGCAAGATGTCTCTTCACTTGCTAATTTGGTCAGAGGGAACTGGAATTAAAGATGAAAGCCACAGAAAAAATGACAATTTCAAGTCAGTCTTTAGTGTTTACAGACTTAACATTTGGAAGTCACTCTAGGCATTATGAACAAGATGGGAAAAGGCTGAATATTTCTGTACTGTTAACTTTATGTTGTAAAAAGATGTGTAAAACTATAACTGTATAGTTTAGCTACTCTGCTTCTCCTTCTAAGAAACTCAGTTTGGTTAACAGAATATGGAAGTTGTCTCAATTGTGGATTATAGTACAAATCCAGGTGAATTATCTACATATTCATGAAGTAGAAGACACGCAAGACATACTGTAGGCATCCTAATGACTTTTTATCATATAAATATTACACAAAGAAAACTTACACTAAGTATCAAAAAAAACTTTACAATCTGTACATTTTTTCTTGCAGTTCGTTTACAGCATTCATCTTTAGACAAATTCACAAATGATCAATAAAAAAAGGAAGTCCATTAACAAAATGACAGATGACATCACTATTAAAATAAGATTTGTCCTTGTTTTTGGCAGAGAAATATTTACCCAAACTTAAGTCAGAGGGAGACACAAATTTACATTCTTGGCTTGATAACAAAAAACTTCTTTCACATTATTTCTTAGATTCCACTAAGTCTCTAGATCAATATAAATAATAATAATTTATCCACTATACTTCTTCAGCCCTTGCTAAACTTCAAAATCTGTTACTAAACTACTGCCTCTTACTCATTTTAGTGATGCATTTTGCAGTGCTTGAGACTTTTTAGCCATACTAATTTCACTAATGGGACTTTGGAATTCCTATAGGTTGCTTACATAAAATTAATCTGGGGCCCTTCTTTTGGATGGAGAATAAAATGAATGAAGAAATGTGTATTCTATGATTATGTTTAAAAGTGACTGACTATACCCTCTTCGGTCCATATTAGAGGAAAATAATAATAGTGGAGAATATGAAATATTAAAATTTGTCATAAACTCATGTTTTCTGTATAAAGCAAATAACAAAGTGCTAGTATAAGTTTATATATAAAGTGGTGAATCTTGTTTTGGGGATTTCTAAGTTTGGATTTAGAAAAGGATACACTGGTGTGTAAAATGCTTCTTTAAAATGTAAGAATCACTACAAAGTAGTTCTGTATACTAAAACTCAGTACAAAGAGATAAACAAATGGAAACTAGTCTTTCATCAAAGAAACTTATTCAGTGGTCTGAACCCTCCAAGTAAGCAACACGATATAATATGCTTTATATTCTTACAAGAATTTGGTGCTGTTGGCTTTGGCTTGGAATTTTTAACTAAGATTATATTCTTGGCAATTGGTCAACTTGTTTTTTAATTAAAAGTCAGCCCAGTACCAGACTTTCCAAGTAAGAAGGCTAAGTCCTACTAAAAAGAAAATGGTCAGATGATTTTTTTTTTTAGAGAACTAAAATGAGTTTTTGAATAACTGCACAGGCAACCGAAAGAACCAGTTTATCATTAACCTTTGTAACAGAAAACTGTTGACTGTTACTGTGATTTTGCTAAATGATATAATTTTACAATGTGATTCCTCCATCTTATAAGAACTGAACTTTGTGAATTTGTGTAAATGACTAAAAGTTGTTCAATTCATTTTCACATTTTCTAAAGAAACAAAATTTCAAGCCATATGCATGCCTGATATTGTATGTACACATATTATATACATTTGTACATGTATCAGCTATTATTTAAGCCACTGATTCAATTAGCTTATTTCTAAACAGTATTGATAGTGAGGGCAGTTTAAGCACAAATTTTGTTTGAAAAGAGAACTTCAAAGAGTTTACTTCAGAAACAAAAGAAAAAGATGGAACATGAAGAATTAAACATTCTTTACAGACTTTCTTTAAAAGAGGCATAAATTTCCTAATTCTATCCACTGCAGAATAAGGACAAACATGTTTGTAGTATGTTTACTTTACTAATTGGCTAGTAGTATATGAGATGATAACAGCTATGTTTTCAGGTCATTAATTTGATTACTTATTTTACAGTAACTTTTAGACTACAACTGTGAATTGATTTGCAATTGGATAATGTCGTGTTGCTTAATAGGCCCCTAGAACGTTTGGCTTTGTTTCTAGAGGTTCACTTCTAGGTAGATATGCTCAGGTGTGTGAATGTATTGAGGAAGGTAGGGAAAAGGGGCTAACTGATTAGATCTGAGGTAGTAAAGTAGGAACCAGTTTTACAGAGAATGCTGGGATTTAGGGGACATGAATCTCGTGGAATAGGAATACTTTTTCATTATAAGCAAGCTTTGGATGGAAGAAAGTAAATCTCAGTTCACAGAAAACCTTGGGGAGGAAGCAAATTCATTTTCCAGAGATTTTAGTTTTGAGAAAGAATCTACCAGGCAGCCACATGAGATGGTCAGTGCCTTCTCAAAAGCTACATCATGTTTCATCACACTTTTGATGTTAGTCCCAGAAAGGTGGTTTGTAGTAAGAACACCTGAAGTGTTGCTTCCTTCCACTTTCCCCTTTGAGTCACCTGTACATTGAGTCTTTTAGGTTTGTGGGGGGACAGTAACTGGCTTTTGCTTTTTACAGTAAGTCTTAAAAGACAGTCAATGTCAGGTGTCCTGGGTCTCTCGGTGTAGGAAGTGAGATGCAGTGTACCCATTTACAGGTTTGTGTCCCTTGAGCTTCTGGGCTAAGAACAATCACTCTGCTCCATCTGAGCTAAGACATGACTGCTTTTTTCAAGCTGCAGGGATTCTATTTTCTTCTGTGCGTACTTCAGTTGGATCTTTAGAGCATCGTTATCTGCTTTCAGGGTATTGATTTCCTAAAGGAAAAAGAGAATGAAGTATGTTAATAAAGCAGCAACGAATAGCAAATCAGTTACATCAGGGAGTATCCTACTTGATTGGCATCTCCTATTCACTGTGGTCAAGAATTAAAAACTGTTTTCAAGACAGTTATTTTGCTGTGAAAAATAAGCAAACAAGTTAAATACCAAGTGAGCATGTGCAGACAGTTTTTGTTGTCCTATCAAATGTGAGGTGCCGGCAGGCAGAATAAATCATTCCTGGGCAGTCGGTGGGTAAGAACAAAACCTCTGTTATATAACAGATGGTCTTCTTGCCTTGGGAGAAACAGTGTCTCTGAGCCATGAAAGCACTGATTGAGAATTCTGTAATAGCTGTTTTTGTTCATTTGATCTTAAGTTTTCTGTTCCCAAGTCATTGAAACTCACTTCTTTTTGGTGAGAAAGATAGGAATTTTATCCAATCCCTAAAACTGGAGTTTGGTTGATCTGATTTGCAGAGATTTAATTATAGATCCATCAGTGGATTTCCATTCTGTTGATTTTTTGGTTCCAGAGTTCTTATACTATGATGATTACCCTGAAATAATGTATAGGCAATGTCTAAATAATTGGTAATACAATGGGTTGTTTCTCAACCTGAACTACCTAATTAGTTACTAGGTAATATATTAGCTACTAGGTCATGTCAAGTACCTGCTATGTGAGAGTGTTGTTAGATGATTAGACTGTAACCTTCACAGATATCTTGATTGCAGACTCAATATCTCAGTTCTCCTCAATATCTCTTCCTCCTTATATATATAGTATCATACCAGAGATTGGAACCCAGATATGTCCAACCCTAAGAGCCTTTAGTTACTTTTTCTTTGTCCCATGCTGATTCAGCAGTATGCATATACTCAATGTGCTGAATTAATACTTTAGTATTTATGTATTACATATTATTTTAAATACTGTTGAATCAGAGATAAATCATTTTAAGAATTTTACTGAGAAATTGGGACACATTGTTCCTCTAAAATGTACACAGTGAATTCTGGACCTTTAGGTCTGTTTGACAGATATATGTAAAGAGACAGCTGGGAGGCTGAAAAGATTTACTGGGTCTGGTGTTACTGGGTAAGAATTACTCTTGGCCTAACTCATCTGAAATTTTTCAGCCACCCAGTTTTCACAGCTTTGTTGCCAACTACATTGTTCCTTTTCAAAAGTATGTAAAATTCAAGATTTGAAGCAAATCTTAGCATGATATCCCAGCCCTATATTTTACAGAGGACAAATAGGCCTTAAGAGTTTACAACTGGCATAAGAGTGAGCTGGGGCTAGAAATAGAAATATTTACCTCTAAGTACAAGGTATTTCTTATTCTATTGAGTTCATTTTTCAAGGCTTCCTTCATTGTTCTTAAGAGTTGCATTTGGCAGTTTCTACAAAAGGACTTTGTGTAATCCATGATTTGCTACTTTCTGATTGACTTGATTCTTTGAAGCAAATCTTAAAAATACTTTTTCCTTCATCCAGAAAACCTGTTGCTCATTTTTCATATATCCTTCTAATATGTTCTTTGTTCCAGGTACCAAATGAAGGATTTCACTGTTGTCATCTAACTTTTTTCAGATGTTTCTCTAATTCAATTCCTGGGAGTCTGACAGAGAAGATACAATGATGAGGGCAACACAAGGAATCTTGAGGTTCTTGTGGGCCATTTCATTTTGTAGTCTGTAGAATTGCATACAGAATTTTAGCCAAGGGGATGTTGATTTTATGTTTGCACTGCTAGGCCTCCAAGAACACAATACAAACTTTGATGTTTTGGAAAAAAGGCAGACAGGCATTTGTCCCATTTAAGCAAAGAGTAACTTGAAACTAACATGTCCTTGTTTCTCTGTCTCTAAAATGGCTTATCAGTAATTGCTAAGAAATTATTAGTCCACAACAAAAGGTCTAAGCTAGGCTTCATGTAAGCTGTTTTTTCTACTCTTAACAGAAAAGAAGTGCATTAAAAATTGACCCTACAGATTTGAGTATTTAGACAACTACCTGTAGTTCATGGATGAAAGCTGCTCACTCTTCTGCTCCCATCTTCTACTTGGCTATCTTTTCTTCTTCATCTTTTTCTCTCAAACCTTGGCACCATATTCCCCAACTCATTCTTTTCTTGATACATTTTGTTTTGTCTTTTGAAATGCCTCCATATGATACCTAATCATTGTAAGCCTATCAAAAAAGAGGCTTTTTGGTGCCTTAGTTGTTACTGCTTTATAAACCATGCTGTATTCAACTGTACATTTGGTTGCTACTGTTGGTTTAGCTGCTCTTAGAACTTAAAAAAGGACATTTCAAACAGTACATGGAAAAGTGAAATTCAAAGTTTATTTTGGTGCAGAACAGTTTAAAATCGATGCTTGTGAGGGATCTTCAAAAGGTATGTAGATATTATGTATTACGGAAAACCTATGCATGGATTTCCAAATTTTTGCATCAAAATTAACTTTTTAATGCCATTATTTCATAGACCTGCTGGAAATACCCTGTATATGCATAGAAGATGAGTACATTCCCTGAAATGTTAGGTAAGAGACCCCTCATTTATAAAAAGGGGGTTATTTCCAGTGATGAGCCACAAAAATTGACTGTTTATCTTTTTAAATTTTTTTCATTAACATGTTATATTCGACATTCTTAATGAGAAAATGTGCAGTTGTCAGAATTGTCAGCATGTGTATAGCGTGAACTGATAAAATCAGAATTAGCATTTTAATTTCCTTTTTTTTTTTTTTACGTTTGAATCCTACCAGCTATTCTCTTTTGAACAGTATTTATGCAATATTTATTATGAAATAGTTGTCCCAACTGTCCCCTGGGGGATACTAGACCCTAGTACCTCTGTGTGACTGTATTTCACTACCTCATACTTAAGATCCCTGTATTCCTCCTCCCTCAACCCTTCCCAATCTATAGTAATCCCTATTCTAAATTCAGACTGATTAGTGTATATGATATTTGACTTTCTATTTCTGGCTTATTTTATTAAGCATAATAACCTTTAGTTCTATTTTACTGCAAATCATAGATTTTCATTTTTTTATGACAAAATATTCCATTATTTGCTTAGACAACATTTTATTTATCTGGTCATCCACAGATGGACACCTAGATTAATTCCCTTTCCTGGATATTGTGAAAAGTGCTGTTGAACATGGGAGTGAAAGCATCTCCTTAATATTCTGCTTTTGTTTTCTTCAGATACATATCCAGAAGTGGGAGAGTTTTTTTTAGGGTTTTGAAGACCCTACGTACCCTATAAAGTCTGTACTAATTTATATTCCTGTAAACAGTATGTAAGTTTTCTTCGCTGCACAACCTCACATGCATTTGTTATTTTGCTTAACAGTCATTCTAATGAATGAAATGGCACCTTACTGTTTTGATTTACATTTCCTCTATGGCTAATGTTATTGAGCATTTCCTCATGTTTGTTGGATATTTGTGTTTACTCTGTGAAATGTCCATTCAGATCCTCCACCCAAGTCTTTACTGGGTTATTTAGTTGTTAAATTCTTTCAGTTGTTTATATATAGTCTGGACAGTCTGGCACATGAATACTTTACAAATATTTTTTCCCATTCTGTCAGTTGTCTTTTCACTGTTGTTTCCTTTGGGGTACAGAAGCTTCTTAGCTTGATATAATCCCATTTGTCTTTAGTTTTTTGCTTTAAGCTTTTGGGATGTTATGCAAAAAAAAAAATCATTGCCTCTACCAGGGGTGGGAAACATTTTTTCTGCCAAGGCCCACTGGATATTTATAACATCATTTGGAAGCCATACGGAATTGTCAGCTTAAAAATTAGCCTGCCGTAGAGTTTATTGAATTTCAAGTTGTGCTTGCAGTGTCTTGGCAAGGCAAGACATTCCCCACCCCTGGCCTATACCAAAGTAAGTATTTTTCCTACTTTTTTTTTTTTTTGGTAGTAGTTTCATAGTTTCAGGTCTTGCATTTGGATCTGTGGTCCATTTTGAGTTAATCTGTATGCAGCATGAGAGGGGGTGTGTGTGTGTGTGTTGGGGCAAATTCCAATGCTGTATGTGAGTATCCAGTCTTCCCTGCACCATTCATTGAAGAGAGTGCTCTTTCTTCAGTGTGTATTTCTGGTGCCTGTGTCAGATATCGGTTGGCTGTAGATACTTAGATTCATTTCTAGGGTCTCTATTCTATTGGTATGTATCTGATTTTATGCCAGAACCATGCTGTTTTTGTGTTGAAATCACGTTTTGTGAGGGTTCCATGTGCAGCAGCTAGGGCTAGGCCAGGCTGAAGCCAGGAACTCCATCCTCCTGATCTCCCACATTGGTGGCCAGAACCCAAGTGCTATGGCCATCATCCTTGCTCTCAGGGGCATTAGCAAGAAGATGGCATCCCATGTGAGTGCGAGTCCCAGCTTTTCCGCTTCACTCTAACTTCCTGCTAATATGCCTGAAGAAAGCAGTATTAGATGGCGTAAGTCCTTGGACACCTAATACTCTTGTGGGAGACCAGGATGACTCCTGGCTTCAGCCTGGCCCAAACCTGGCTATTGCAACCATTTGGGGAGTGAACCAGTGGATGGAAGTTTTGTGTCTTCTGTCTCTTCCTCTCTCTTTTTTTTTTTCAAACAAATTCTAATAAAGAAGATGTATGGAGTATCTGGGACTAGAACCAGGCACTCCAAAATGGGATGTGGGCATCCTAAGTAGTAGCTTATCCTGCTGAGCCACAGTGCCTGCTCTTATCCTTCATTCTTTTGATGTGATGTATTATGTTTATTCATTTGTATACATTGAGCCATCCTAGGGTTAAATCTCACTTAATCATGATGATATATTTTGAGATATTACTAGATGTGACTTGATAATATTTTGTTGAGAATTTTTGCATATATGTTCATCAGAAATATTGGTCTGCAGTTTTTCATTATTGTGTCTGGTTGATTTGGAGTTGAATCATATAGTGGACTCATACAATGCTAGAAGGGTTCCCTCCCTTTCAACTTTTTGGAGTATCTTGAGAATTATTCATGTTAGCTTTTCATTGAAAGTTTGGTAGAGTTCACCAGTGGAGACATGAGTCCTGGGCTTTTGACTATAAATTTAATCTCAGGTTTTATATGTCTTGGTTAGTTTCTGTTGTATGTATCCAGAAATGTTCCCATTTCTTCTAGAGTTTCTCATTTGTTGACATATACCTGTTCATAATGGACCCTCTGACCCTTAGTATTGGCATTGGTTGTAATACCTCCTTTTTGACCCTCTGATTTTGAGTCAGCTCCCTTTTTTATTGGTTAGTCTAATTTAAAGTTCATTAATTTTATCACTTTAAAAGAACCCTTAATTTCATTCATCTTTTTATTTATTTTTGGTCTCATATCATTCCTGCTCTGAAATTTATTATTTCCTGCTACTAATCTTGGGTTTGCTTTGTTCTTGCTTTTCTAGGTCACTGAGATGCACTGTTATCTTTTTTTTTTTTTTTTTAATGTAAACGCTTACTATTAACCTTCCTCTTAGTACTGCTTTTTGGTTTTCCCTTTTTAATTTCTTCATTTATCCATTATTCATTCAGAAGCATAGTTTCCATGTATTTCTATATTTACTACAGTTTCTTCTGTTGTTGGTTTCTGATTTCTGTATTCATTATCAGAAGATACATGATATGATTTTTTTTTTAGTTTATTGAGACTTATTTTTCTGCCCAATACATGGTCTATCCTAGAGAATATTCTTGCTGGAGAAAAGAATGTATATTCTGCAGCTACTGGATGAAATGTTTTGTAAATGTTTGTTGCGTCCATTTGGTCTACATAATAATTTAATTCATTTTTTTTTCCTGGGCCTAGATAATCTGTTGATGCAAGTAGGGTCACTGTTACTGTATTACTGCTCATCTCTCCTGTTACAGCTAATATTATTTGTTTTATAAAATTGGTTTCTCTGGCATTGCCTATAAATTTATAATTTTCATATCTTCTTGAATTGACTCCTTGATATATTAGCCTTTATCTCTCTTTACAGTTTTTGTCTTAAAGTCTGTTTTATCTATATAACTACTTAGGCTTACACTTTTGGTTTCTATTTGCATAGACCATCTTTTTTTTTTTTTCTGCCTATGTGGTGAAGAGAGGTTTCTTGTAGGTACATATTGCTGGGTTTCTTTTTTTCAGCCTGTATGTTTTAATTGGGAAATTTACTCCATTTTATTTTAGTTTCAGTCCTGTCATTTAAAAAAATTATTGTGTTTGGGTATCTGTTGTTCTTTTTCTAGTGGATCTTAGACATTCAGAGTTTTCATGATGGCCATTATCTTTGTTTCTGTATATAGGACTCACTTAAGCATCTTTTCTAAGACTGATTTGTTGATGATGAATTTTGTTTTTGCTTGTCTTCTAAGTCTTAATTTCTCCTTCATTTGTGGAGGAGAACTTTGGTGAGTATAGTATTTTTGGTTGGTAGATTTTTTTTCTTTCAAAATAACATTCCATTTCCTCCTGGCCTATAAGGTTTGTGCTGAGAACTGTGCTGCCCATCTAATGGTGTGACTGCTGTTGCAGATTTTATAGTTCTGTGTTGTACTTCTGAAAGTTTAAATATTTTCTGGCCCTGTCTTTTTGAGTCCTGTGTACTCACAGGACTGTACTGGGTTATTCATTTCCTTCTTTTTCATGTATTAAGTTTTCTATGCCCTACTCTTCTCTTTGCCCTTACAGTCCCCATAATTCATGTATCTGGTAGTTCAATGGTGTCCCAAAGGCCATTTTCCTTTTTTTTTTTCCGGCTGGGGGAGTCTGGAATATTTCAAAAGACTTATCTTCAGGTTTACTCCTAATTTTGTTTGATCCATTGTGCTGTTGAGCCTTTGTCAACTATATTTTTGAATTCTTCACTTCTAAGATATGAGAATTTCATCATGTATTTTTAAAAAGAAAACATATCAATAGTGTTGTTAACTTTTTGTACTGTATTGAATTTCTTTGAGTATCCTGAGTATCATTCTCTTAAATTCATTTAAAGTCTTTTGTCACTATCATGTTCTCATTCCTTGCTTTTTCCATACTTCCTGTAATTTGTTGTAAAAGGCTTTTTCCTGAAGATGTATCTTTGCATGTTGGTTTGGCAGGCCATTCTGGCTTTGGTTCCTGAACTGGATATTGTAGTATGGTAATGGCTGTGCCAGTGTTGGGTGCTCTTCTCATCCCCAGCAGGGGTGTGTAGGTCTCAGTAGCATACCATGGAACATGATCCAAGGTTGCCAGGCGACACTAGCTGAGAGTGCTGGAGGGCCGCTTATGTATCTGCATTAGCAGGATCAGGGTCAAGGTAGCACTGGCCCAAGTTCTGACAGGGGCACATGGGTACCCATGCTGCCAGATCCAAGTTTCTGTGCAATGTCTTGGCACTCTCTACCTCCTCTATTCCCAAGTAGACAATTATTTGTGCTATTCTGCCTGAGGATGAGGGAGGAATGGATTGACTAGTCCTGTGACCACCTAGGCCACAAAGCTAGATCATACCTAATAAGCAACTGCTTTGCAGGTCAAGGCCACTTCAGCAAACTACAAGTGATGCTTGCCCAGATACATGTTCAATTGCCAGGAGTCATGGGTATTCACTTGGGACCAGAGAAGTTGGAGAGGTTCTGTCTGCGGGCACTGGCCTGGGGACTATTGATGTCTGCCTATTGATGTTTCTACCAGTTCCAAGATGGAATCCTGTGCTCACTTTGGTGCCCTAGTCCCCTGTCCAAGCTGGGGTAGTCTATGGTGATGGCAGCCCCTTGGCTACTAAGCTCAATAACATCTGAGTCTCCCAGTCCTGGGTAGTGATGGAGGCTGAAACAAAACCCTCAAAACACAAAGTCTTTACCTGATGCTGAGGCAGATCTAGAGGCTGTGTGTCAGAGCACTGGCTTAGGATAGGGCTCTCTCTGCAGCAGGCCTGGGCTGAACTTCAAGACAAAATCCTAGTCTCCCTTTCTCATCCCACTCCTAGTGGCTGGAGTCCTGCTTAGCTGTCAAGAGGTTGGATGTGGGGTAGTGGAGCAGTCCCTTGGTCTACCTGGCTAAGGGGGATTCAGATGCGTATAGTGCAGGTATTGGCCTGAGGAAGGGGGCCCTGTCCGGCCCTAGGTTTCACCACAGCAGGCCTGGCACTTGGTTTCAAGTCAAGAGAAGTGTGTGTCTGTACCCTGGTCTACATGGATCTGGGCTTGGAGTAGAGTGGGCAGCTCTCTACTTCTGCCTTCCTCAATGCATCTTTCCTTCTTACATTATATCCAGGCACTGTGACCACAATGCCTTCTTGTGAAGGTAACTTGATGTGTGAATAGCTATTCAGACTGAAAATATACAGGTGACCTATAGAAACTGGTTACTCTCATTAGCCTATGGGCACTAGCATGGTGATAGGGAGTCCTGTATATCCTCTACTTCTTGGGTAATGTAGACCATGGCCCTCACTGAATTCTTTGTGAGAAAGCCAGTTTTCATTCCTCCTACTTTTTGCTTTAACCTGCTAGTAATTAAACTGATTTGAATTTTCAGAATTTCCAGTTCACATGCTCTTCCCTGTTTAGGTTTAGCCCTCTGTCTCTAAGGAAATCTGAAGAAAAGAAAAAGAAGAGGGTACCTGTTCCAGCTCTTGGTAGGTTGGAAGTCTTAGTCGCCGTAGTTCCTCCTTGGATTTTATGAGGGATTCTTTATTCTCCCACTTGACAAAAGCCCTCTTTCTGACCAAGACTGGGCTGGGGCATGGAGATGTGGGACTGGGAAGCACATACAGAGTATCCTGCGCTGTCTTCCTTGGAGAAGACAGCACAAAGGGCCCAGAAGGACCCTCACTCCCACTCCAAGGCAACGCTTCCGTCTGGGTGGCCTTGTGGGCAACAGTCCTTTTCAGTCGCACAGAAATCTTCTGTGAGGACACTCCCATCAGCATGATGGTTCGATCCTTGCTCTCCTCGCTGTGCTCTAAAACCTCCCCATTGGGAAATGCGAAGGGTCCTTCCTCAGGTGCTGTGGGAAAATGCATGACACTTTAGTATTCCAACTCAGAAAAGCAGAGACTTCCTTGTTAGGGGACTTCCATGGTTCTAAAGAGGACACATTTGGAGGTACGCAATTGAGGGGTGAACAGAAGGTGGAATTCAAGGTCTCTGCGGCCAAGCCATGGCCACTTTCCACCCTGAGTAAAGGGCATCTTTTTCTGTGTGACAGAGGTTTAGAGGTTTCTGATCCTGCCAGTAAGTGGAAGCAGGGTCATTACAGTAATGTTCCACACGTAATTTGAGTGGCTGCTACACTTTGGAAGTGTACACATGCTCTCCATCAGCTGGTACCTACTCTGTAGGACCCAGTGGTCACAGCTTCACTGAGAAGAAAGGTTTAACTCTGTGGATGTGTCTCTCAGAATACTGATGGGAAAAGAATTAATGCATTACTCTGATTTCTTTCTTACACCAACTCTTCTGCCCAGGACCCAGCCTAGTAATTTTCTGGAAAAGCAGATTATAAGCATATGTATCTGGGGCGGGTGGTAGGCTTTAAGGTAAACCGCAGACTGTGTAAGTTCACAGTTTTTCCAAGACTAACTGGTAATTATTGGCTCTTTGAGAAGTCTTTCTCAAAGTTTGGGAAACAAAATGATTATATAAGATAAAAATTTTTAAATTCAGTCGGTGCCGCGGCTCACTAGGCTAATCCTCCGCCTGTGGCGCTGGCACCCCAGGTTCTAGTCCTGGTTGGGGCGCCGGATTCTGTCCCGGCTGCTCCTGCTGTGGCCCGGGAAGGCAGTGGAGGATGGCCCAAGTGCTTGGGCCCTGCACCCACATGAGGGACCAGGAGGAAGCTCCTGGCTTTGGATCGGCGCAGCACGCCAGCTGTAGCAGCCATTTGGGGGGTGAACCAACGGAAGGAAGACCTTTCTCTCTAACTCTGCCTGTCAAACAAACAAAAATTTTTAAATTCATTTGTATTTTTGTATTAAAGTGTATTTTTCCCCTAAATTTTCTATAGTTAATAGAATCAAAATGGCTTTTTTGAAAAGTTCTGTAATGGGCATTTGTAACCTAATATATATGCTAGCTGTTCAAACACTGGAACTGCTATAAGGATCCTAGTTTAATTTATCCCATTATAAACATTCAATATTTATCCAAGTGAGTCTCAAAATTCTAAGTATACTGTTATTTAAGTACTATAATATTTAAATTGTGCTAATCACCATAAAATAGTTATCTTTTATTTTACCTTTTTTGGGAGAAAAATGAAGAAGGCAAATGAAAAGCAACAGAGCATGCCCTTAGAATTGCAGGAGACCACAGTGTTAGAACAAATCATGAGGTAATCTCTTCTACTGCAAAACATCATGCTTCACTTTCCGAGGTGAACATTCCCAGTGCCTACTTACCGTGGAGAAGATCTTTGGCTCCCAGTGAGCAAAGGTTGGACACTGGCCCCACAGAAATGCTGTTCTCTGTGGGAGCTGCTGGGTTCTTAGCTCGCTTTTTGCACTCAAACACGACTAGATCTTTGCATTGTTTGTGGCAGTTCATCCCACAGTCTGTGGACAAGACAACTTTGGTTAGGAAGTCTGTTTTTCTCCATGGGGTACTTTTGTCACATGTCTATGTTCTGCAGTGAGGACACCTAACACTGCTAATGACTGGCATTCCCACTTGCTAAACCTTGTATCTCCATCTTTACAAAGCCCTTGTCGGAGTTCCAGAATCAAAAGCAGCATCCTGTTCTCTAGGAGGGAACAGATGGTGTCCTGATCATCTGGCCTACTCTAGGAGTTCCTCTGGAAGCTGTCAGCTTTTAGATCTTAATCTTTCTTCTCGGCAGTAAAAGGTCTCCTCTGGTACACTCTTGAATTGTCTCACAGGAAGGACAATTATTTCCCAAAATATCTACTGGTACAAGGAGAGCTGACAAACACTTTTGGTAAAGGCTTTTTTGGTTTATCTTTTGTCCAGGAGTGATTGTGTTCTTCTAACTGGGAATCCAATGATTATTCAAGAGTAGCTGTTTCTATTTCCAGAGCAACCAAGGCAGAGAGAGGATCTTTTTTCTGCCAAGGGCCATTTGGATATTTATAACATTTGTGGTCCATACAAAATTATTAACCTTCTATAGATTGATGGATTTTGAGTCCTGCCTGAGGTTGCCTTAGCAGGTCCAGACCAAATGATTTTGCCAACCTTATATGGCCTGTGGGCTGGACATTCCCCACCCTGAAAAGGAACTGTGTAACTGGTCACCCAAGCACTGCTGTCTTCCATGGGGTGACAGTCTCTCTCAGGGTGCTGTAGGGAAGCCAGGTAGGGATGAGCCTTAGGGCTGTGCTGAGAAGTTGTGAACTGTTGAACTTCTATGCGTCAAAAAAAAAAAAAAAAAAAAAAAAAAAAAAAAGAGGAGAGCACCAGGGCAAAAAACACAAAAGTTGTATCTTACCTTTACATCGATATCCTTGTTTGATCACTCCCCAGAGCTATGAGACAAACAGAATTTATCACACATTATTTCCATGCATTCCACTCTAGCTCAAGTAAGGAGGAAAACTAGCTCATCTCTTAAGTCTTGTCCCTCCTGACCTTGAATTAAAAACAGAAAAAGTTTCTGCTGATCAGAATCAAATGTTGTCAAGAAGCTCACTGTAGAAGGTTTATTTCCCAGGCCGGGAATGAATGAATCATAGGACAGATAGAATCCATAGTGGGAAACAATTATGCACGGTCCTGGTTGGGGAGGAAACCACTGGTCAAGGATGGAAAAAGTGGTACAGAACACAGATCACCTCTTAAAACAGTTCCTTTTGTAAGGAAGAGGAAAGTACCCCATTTCTTCTAACAGTTGAAATAGCATATGAACATAATACTTCCATTTCTGTACCATTTATCCCAGGACCCATATGCCAGGGAGGAAAAACAAATCAGGAAGTAGTGAAACAAGATGAGTGCCACTGAAAAACCATGCACGTGAGGACAGTTAGTCCAGGTGTTGGGGCTTATGAGGTCTGTGCCCGTCTTACTCATTGCAGCTGGCCCCAAGTTCAACCCTGAAGCACTCTAGGAAGAACTTACAAATCCAGCACAGTTGTCACAGAAAGTGGGCTTCAGGTAGGTGGTCTCTTGAAAATTGTGAGGAAAGCCCAGACCCAGCTTGGAGTAGATTGAACTGGCCCTCATGAAGTAGGCTGTGATCTCGTCTCTGCTGATGAGGCCTTCCCTGCCAGTGAGACAGGCAAGGATGTTAGGAAGACTGGAAGGTGGCTTCCAGCCTTGGAGACTTGGCTTTGGTATTCAACGTTAAGTAGTTGCATTGCATGTATTACCAGATCATTACTTCCACACACACTCCTTTGTGTCGGGGTGCAGACTAGCATATAGTAAGTAGGTAAGGCAGTATTACTCATTATTAACTCTAACCAGAGTTAGGTTTTCCTAACTAATTTAACCATTGACTACAAGATTTGCAATGATGTAAAATATGTATATAGGGAAGAAAATGCTTTATGGTAGTTTCTGACATCAGACAGTATATGACCTGAACCCACACATCATACATTTGACTTTCCATAGAGAATTAAGATAGAACTTTGAGGAAACTAAATATACAACTTATTGAATATTAGGAATTTTCCATAATTTGCAAGGACAAAGGGAAAAAGGAAGACTTTCTCATAATCATTAGTCGTCAGTTCTGAGGTATTTAAAAAAACATGCAAAGTTCCTGGCTTATTGTCCAAACTAATGGCAGAGAAGCCTCCATTGGCTTCCTCTTTGCACTCCAATACTGAGTAATCACAGCAGCCGCAAGCAGAAGTCTGCCAGTTCTGGCGGCACACGCAGAAGCGTGTTCTCCCCAGTGCGCTCATGACTGCGCGTCCCACACACAACCCTCACCTGTCTCTATCCATCACACAGAAGGAAAACGGAAAGCTGGCAGCAATCTTCTCAAACTCTTCCTGAGAAATGTACCCATCCTGGTCGTGATCATAGTTCTTGAAGACAGACTGTGAAAAGAAGTTTTTTTGGGATTACTAACCAGAAACCAATCCTTTCTGCCAGCAGCCAAAGGACAAAGGAGCTGGGGCATACAGATAAAAGCCTCTTAATAGCTGAGCAAGGAGAACAAAGAAACTTTTTTTTTTTTTTTTTTTTTTTTTTTTGGACAGGCAGAGTTAGCGCGCGAGAGAGACAGAGAGAAAGGTCTTCCTTTTTCCGTTGGTTCATCCCCCAAGTGGCTGCTACGGATGGCGTGTTGAAGCCAGGAGCCAGGTGCTTCCTCCTGGTCTCCCATGCGGGTGTAAGGCCCAAGCACTTGGGCCATCCTCCACTGCACTCCCGGGCCACAGCAGAGACCTGGACTGGAAGAGGAGCAACTGGGACAGAACCAGTGCCCTGACCGGGACTAGAAGCCAACGCTGCAGGTGGAGGATTAGCCTAGTGAGCTGCAGTGCCGGCCAGAGACATGTTTCTTAAGCTAAGGCAAAGATGCTTTGATGGTACCAGCATCTGCAGTGTGGCCATGTACTTTCAATGCCATTATCTTATCAGCTACACTTTGACCTGGGCTACTGTGGCCTCCAAGTTCATTGCACAATGGAATGTTCTTTCATTACTCAAATTTCTCCTCTGAGAAGCGACTGAGCATCCTAGCTGGAAGTGCTTTCTCTTCTCTTGGATCAGATCGTTCTGCTCTGTCTTCCATTGTTACATGAGCATGGCCCGTAAGGATAAATGCAGAGAAGTATGAAAGTATGCACCTCCTCCCCAGCATTTAGCACAGAGAGCTGAACCAAGCAGAGCCAAATTCTCATTTTTAGATTGAGCTGCTTACTATCCTTACTCAACTGTTTCCAACACATCTCTGCCCCCAAACTAGGTCTTTGAAGAGAGGCGTATTTGCTCCTGTGTGAGGCCAAAGTATGTTAACAAAATATAACTTCTGAAGTTCTCCAGCTACAATATGAGAAATAAGTGGCTCCCTATACTCACAGAAGAACAAGTTTCAAGGTTCTCACCTTTATGTTCCCACTCTTGCTCCCTCTCCCCACATAAAAAACTAAGCCAGGCAGTAGCTTGCTTATCTAAAAGTCAGCTGTACTTACATCCACCATCCTCTGGACGTGTTTGCTAATGGTCTTTGGGTCAGGTTTGGGAGATACTCCAGAGGCCCAGTCCACTACTACTGGAGGCTTTGAAGGTGTCAGTGGCTAAAACGAAATATTGAGCAAAATCCTCATTACTAAAATGCAGTATTACAAATACAGCTCCTTCCTTTCTCACTGCCTGGCAGTTCCTAGACAAGCTGTACTGTGTGCAGTGGCAAGGAACAGAAGCCCGCACGTAACTGGCATCTGTCATCATCTTGACTAACACGGTACCGTGCTTCACATTACCTTCACTATCTCTGTATCTACCTCATCTCCTACTTCCCATCATTCAACATTCTCAGCTCCCTCTCCATTAACCCCGTTCTCAGAACTTTGAACAAAGAGTAATGTACATCATTTAAAATTCCTCTGTTCTCTGGACACTTTTAGAAGAGAGATGGATGAGGAAAAAACTAGCTGAAAGGCAAGAAGACATACAAGGAAAACAGTCTCAAGCCTGGATAAGCTGAGACAGAACCTATTCCTAAATATTTCAAACTTGGCCTTTCTTTTCAAGAAACAGGAGAAGGTATGTTTTCCACTGAAATGCCTTTACCTCTCTGAACACGGAATGTACCAGATATTTTCAGTGATCATTTTTACAACACGAAGATAGAATTTGTCTGTATACAGGCAATGAAGTTTAGCTACCTCAGCCCAGTTGGACTTCTTATGTGGGGGCAACTCTCTTGGGTATCACTTGTTTTGGGTGGGGAAGCTTCCTTGAGAGACTAAAAGAATTTCACTTTTCTGTAGGAGGTGGGACCACGTGACTGTGAAGGTCCTATTTGTACAGTGCCAGGACTGTATGTTATTTTTAAGACTTCCCAACCTAGGAGGTCAGAAAACAGCACATGGCTCTCTCTGGCCAGAGCACTACAGGATACTGAGGCTTTTCTGGCAAGCGGTCAGTCTTCAGTACAACCTCTGAGTGAAATGTGTGCTGCTGTCATCATTAGTGAATCGTAGGAATATTGTGTGGGGATGCTCTTTGAAGGAGTGGTGCCACTCCACTCCACAATACCACTGCTGACCACATCGTTCTGAACGCTGCTGTAGCACACTAGTCTTCAGCTCAGCTGGAGCACAAGCAGAAGTGATTCCTCACACACGTTAGGAAGCTTTCTCTGTCCCAGCACAAAGTTGGGCACATAGTAGAAACAATATGCTTATTACATGGAACTAAAAGTATATTCCTTAATAAACTTGAAAGCAGCTGGAAAAGCACTTGTTAACTGCATGAGCCTTAATGTGAAAAACTCACCGGGGCTCGGTGGTTTCTTGGTTCCCGGGCATAGGAAAGTTCATAGATTTCATCTTCGGTGTAGTAGAGATCCAAGGATAACTGCAGATCAAAGAACAGGGTTATTGCAGGATGCTGTGTATCTTTGCCGGGGCTGATGTATTTCTTCCTCTTCAGTAGTTTCATTTAGGCTCCTGTTTGTTTTTAAAATTTACAGTACTTACTGCAGTAGGACAAGCGTTAATTCTTTCTTGTTAGAATGTTTTTAAATTTTGTAGAAGTTCCAGGATGCCCTCTTTTTTAACTGTGACTTAATACCTAAGCCTCAATCAAGAGCTTAGGCCACAGGCCTTTCCTGTCCAGATGACCCACACCTCACTTCTCTCTCAAAGTAGACAGATAATCTGAAAGGATGGTTTGCAGTGCCTGATATTCTAAAAATCTATACATCTTAGAATTTAAAATTTTGGGAGACGTGTGTTAGAAATAACTTTGTTTTTAACCTTGAGTCTTTGGACAGGATTTAGGCGGTCCAGAGCTCCTTGAAATTGCGTGTGCCATTTTAAATACATGGCTTATATTTACTTTTCTGGGCAGAGGGTTCACAGCCTTCATTCATCACAGGATTTGTGATATAAAAAAAAGTCAAGATGCGGTACATCCCTTTTTAAAAAAAAAAAATATATATATATATATATATATATATATATATATATATATATAAATGCCTGAGGCAGAGACCTGCCAATAACCTGGCTAATTAGCAAAAGGGCTAAAATCAGGTATTAGCAAGATGGGAAATTGAGACCGCAAGAGGCTCCAATCATTATTCCATTTGGCAGAAGAAAGTCGAGTTAAAAACTGTCTAATTTTAGAACTGAAAAAGAAGTTAGAATCACCCTAGAGACTTGTCCCCATGAATTTACAGAGGAGGAAACAGCTGTGGAGAGTTAGGATGAACTACAGAATGGCAGGACCAAAGGGAACTCCTCTGATCTCACCTCAAACCAAAAATGCAAATCCTGGCCTGCAGCACAGACAAGTGTTCACCTACCCGTAGCTTGAGCATCTCTGTGAAAGGGGTTAAAGCCAGTGCTGGCAGACCCGATAAGAAACCAAAACCATTTTGTTATGCACTGCTTTGCTCCACCCCCTCCCTTTTTTTTCTTCAAATAACAGCACATTGTCTCCATCTGTTATCAACCTTGTAGTCACTTCACTTCATAAAATTTTCTGAGGATTAACGCAGCTACTCTTTGGTAAGGTGTATAGAATGGCACCCACCCACAGCACCTGACACACAGAAAGTGCTTGGTAGTCATTATCCAGTGTGAACCTACAGTTAGCAGGTGTACCAAGTCCTTGTTGGCGTCCAAGGGCGGGGCCACCTCTTGAAGCTGGACCAGTTCATTGATGTGATTGTAAAGGGCCAGCAGCTTGTGGACATTGACCTTCCCATCTTCCAGATAGTCGGGCATAGCTTCATACAGGGAGATGAGGTCCTTGAGGTGCACCCCCAGGATGGGGATCTTGAAATGGGTGCACTCGCCATAGGCTCGCCGGTAGTTGTCATAGTTTCTGCAGGAGGACAGTAGCTCAGTCATCTCACCCAGAACCTGCAAAGTACAATAGACCGATCACAGTCAGTCTCTGGCAGGCTGTGTTGTCTGTAATGGCCACCTTGCTTACTACCATCCCTCATTGTGCCTAATGTGTCAGGCACAGGGTTATGCATCAAAAAGGTGAAGGCTATGACTCATGTTTACAAACCTGAGACAAACTTTACATTTTACTACATAGCTTAAATTTTTTAACAGGTTTCATTTCTTAGGCTTAAGACTTTTAAGAATAATGTAAGCTCCTAATACACATGGGGTGATGGTTGTGGCACAGCACATTAAACCACTGTCTGTGAGGTCTTTATCCCCGATCAGAGTGCCTGTTCCAGTCCTGGCTGCTCCGCTTCCAATACAGCTTTCTGCTGATGCTCCTGAAAAAAGCAGAAGATGGCTCAAGTATTTGGACCCCTGCCATCCACATGGCAGACCCAGATGGAGTTCTGGGCTCCTGGCTTTGGCCCAGCTGTCGCTGCTGTAGGCATTTGGGAAGTGAACCATCAGGCAGGAAATCTCCCCTCCCTCTCTGACACTCTGCCTTTCAAATAAGAAAATGATCTTTTAAAAAACTTAAAAAGGTATTGAGTAAAACGTATCCCTCTAACCCCAAGCCATGCAGTTCCCTTACCTAGTGTCTTCTCAAGGCCTCCAGTGGCACTGCATTTGAAATGTGATGTCAGAAGGGTTGACTGTTGCCGGCATGGCGGCAAACCTTGTGTTTTAGGGGTGGGGCTTCAGGAGTCTCACACGTTCTCATTCTCTGTGAAGTGCTCTGTGGGCTTTATCTCAGCATTCTCAAAACAGGCCTATGAGCACATGACATTTCATCCCTAGACTTCTGAAACCCTGAACTAGATAGAGACAATGAATAGACGAATTCCAAGCAAGGGACACAAGAGAGGATAAGGTAGAAGCCCCAGAAGGTTCTTTATTAGAGCTCATACCCCGCCTCAGTGCTGGAAGTGGAAACTGCTGCTCACCAGCACAGAAAGGGAGTGGCCAAATTATTATTATTTTTTCGGGGGGGGGGGGGACAGACAGGCAGAGTTAGAGACAGAGACAGAGAGAAAGGTCTTCCTTCCGTTGGTTCACTCCCCAAATGGCCGCCACAGCCGGCGCGCTGTGCCGATCCGGAGCCAGGTGCTTCCTCCTGGTCTCCCATGGGGTGCAGGGCCCAGGCACTTGGGCCATCCTCCACTGCACTCCTGGGCCACAGCAGCGAGCTGGACTGGAAGAGGGGCAACCGGGACAGAATCCGGCACCCCAACCAGGTCTAGAACCTGCGGTGCCAGCGTTGCAGGTGGAGGATTAGCCTAGTGAGCCGCGCCGGCCAAATCTGGTGTTCTTTTCAAACTTTCTTGGTCCGAGTCAGGAAGCAGTTCATAGAGCCCCACTCCCTGTGTGTGGTGATGTGAAAGACTATGCTAATCATGTCAGTGCACAAAATAACCATTTCAGATCCTGGCCCTGAAATTTATTAAGTAAAAGGATGGCCTACAAGGTGCCAATTCTGCACATTAAAGAACTTGAGGTTTTGGAGTCAGAGCTCCTGAGTCACCTTGACATGGCCAGAGAGCCTCCTCACAGATGCCTGGCAGGCAGTAGAGGTGAGCGTTCGGTACAGACATACTCAGAAGAGCTAGCAGCATAAATGACAGGTATTTCTATTCCTCGGAGAAGGTAAAATCAACTACTTGGGAGACCCTTGCTTTAACCATGGCATTACTAATCAACTATACCAATGAGCCTGTGGGTCAGGTAGCCCTAGATGGGGAAGACCACTGCAGGGGACCCCGTGCTGAGGAGGAACAAGCTCTGATTGGAAAGCTAAACGACAAGAAGGCATATTGATCTGTGATTGTCTCCCTCTGTTGCCTCTGAGACATGGACAGTCTCCGTTCTACCTGGCAGCAGCAGGACTGTTGGAGAATTAAAAGGAAGTTAACAATCCCACTTTGATGCAACCATTGGAGGTGGCGGCTTCCCTAGAGGCCCACATTATGACAACAGGGATAATCACTACCAAGTGATTCTCCAAATGGAGGCTAAACACCTGGTAAAAATGGTTAGGGGCAACGAGGCTCAGGTATCTGTCCCTAGGGAGAAAGATGCCCTCCATGCTGGCTTGGGAAGACTAGGATATGAGGATAGTAGGGTCCCCTTACATGAGATGAAAATGCTCCGAGAGCTACATTTATATTGTCAGTATGTTGCAGTTGTTCATGACAGCCCTAAGGCATAAAAATTTCAAAAAAATTAATAATGTAGGATAATGTATACGGCACTTAAGGAAACCATTCTTCCAGAAAACATTGCAAAATGGCTTCTGAAGAACACTTCTTTATCTGAGAAGATTCCACTAATCGAATGCTATTCTTCAAGCATTCCGCATTGCCCGGTTTTGAACACCCCACTGTAGATCTACCTGCAAGCTGCACTATGGCCCCCCGAGCCACTATTCCTTCTGGGAAAACACTCTGGAGCAAGGGAGTCGGTGCTGAAGATGGCGTATTGCAGGCTCGTAGGAAAGAAGCACATGCTGTTTCAACAGGCCCAGCAGGAGCAGGTGCAGTGACACTGCCTGAGGCCAGAAAGCATCACGGTCTCAAATGTACAACTCCTCCATCCTGGGGGTTTCCTTGGGGTTGAGAAATGCTCTCTGCGTTGCCCCTCAAGGACAGAATGCTGGTGCCCTGGGCCTGGGAGTGCTGCTGAGGGCCCCCAAAAGACAGTAGCACTGACCTTATTGATTTCATGTGGGACATGCGAGCTGGTCTCCTTGAGTCTGGAGATGGAGCTGTGACACAGCCCACCTATCACAGCCATCAGCGTATTGAAGTTCTGTAGTTGGTGGAGCTTCTGTGACAGAACAGACAACAGAGTCGTCGCGTACGTCAGTGAGAATGGGAGCTCCCAGGCTGTGTGCCGAAGGCTAGTGATGAGGTGCTACACTTTCCTGTCCACTGCCCCACTTTCTGCTTAATTTCCAAACCAGTGGGTCCCCAATGTGGTGAGGTGGCGGTCCTCTCGCTTTGTTGCAGCTGGCCTGTGGGTCACCACCGTGAGAATCACAGGTGTTTGAGGAACACGAGTACTTCTGGACCCAAACCCAGACATTCGGATTCCATGGAGGTTGGGGTTTGAACTCTGTGCTTTTATTTTATTAATTTTTGAAAATTTATGTCCTTTTAATACTCCTTTAGTTAATATCAGACCAGATGGTCCATGTACTAAATGTTAAGAAACACTGGTGTAGCTATTCAGAGTAGGAAGAGTATCATTAACAGTAATCTTATTTTTCTTAAATTTGCCAGACTGTAATTTCTCAGGGTGAGGACTTCATCGAATTCTGTTTTCCAATGCCAGTACCTACATCAGACAGTAACTGGGGCAAGGAAGATACAATATCGGGAATTTCAAGTGTGGGTTTTAATGCCTGTTTTCTCTCTTATCAAATGCTTAAACTCTGGCCCTCCAATATGAAATCTAGCCATTCAGCACAGCCTGGGCCTCGAGCTCTTTTAGGACAACCTAGCTGGGCCAGTTCCAGGCAAACTGAGAACTATTTTCCTCTTTGCCACCTGGGTCAGATTTAGGAAAATGTCAGCATCTTCTGACAGATGTTAAAGGTCCAGACAGACCCAAAACTATCCTGGTCCCCCGAGACAGCCTGTGTGGCCCTCTCCATGTTGTCCTTGTATGGAAAAACAGAGAAGTCGCCACATCTAGATCTGAGGACAGATGAAAACACACAAACCTCACCTGGCTCGGGGGGATGAACAGTTCAAAACGATAGCTTGGGCTGGGGTGTGGTGGGGGTCAGGGTGGGGTACTTTATCTCATACCCCAGGCCGAAGGTATAATGCAGTCACTCACCTGAGCCACCTGTATGAACTTGATGAACACCTCTGCTCGGAGCTGCGGGGTGGGCCGGCTGAGAACCATCAGCTGCACCCACTGGGAGATGCCGTTGCACAGGGCAATGGACCGCTCCATGGTGGGGTTCTCCTTCACACAGCTATTTACAAGGTAATTTTGATAGTCCGAGAACTGCGGGGGAGAGAAACAACCGTCAGGACTGGGCTCTGGGATTCCAGGAGGTCAGAGGGCAAGCCCACCTGGCCAACAGGAATGGTGGGAGCAGAATCTTATCTCCACCCACAGCCCGGTCTTCCTCCTTCACAAGCATTAGACCTGAGTGGGTATGTACACACCCTGCTTAATGTAAACACTGCATCTGAGTACATGTTGATACTGCCTCTTCTAAATTCTAGAGAATACAGTATAGAAGGAAAAATGCCAGTGTAACCTCCAATTCTGCTGAAATTAAGGAGGAAAACGATCATTCCCCTGACAAAACCAAATCTGTTTCCCTGAATTGTGAAAATGTGATAAAAAAAAAAAAAAAAAAAAAACCTGCCCTGTTTAGAGCATGGAGTTGTTACGAAGATGAAAGAATGCGTAAAAGCACTAACTTTTCGGAGTGCTAGTTAAATGCAGGGCAGTGCTAATGGGATAATTAGCAGCCTCATGCCAAAACAAGCCTGTGCAGATTTCCTTCTTGCCAACTTGACAGAGGCCACGTGGTGGGGGGTACGGGAAACGGTCAGCCATGTAGCTGGTGACCACAGTTCCCCGACTTGACAATGGCATTGACTGGTCGACAGTGAATCAGCCTATGTGGAACTGGAAGTGTCCTAGAAGATCTGGCTTATGTGGTGACTGCAGCGATAGTGGCCCTGTCACAGAGCCCCTTCTGTGCCCAGAATAGAGTGGGCCCGTGTGACAAGGGGAAGCCACGCAGCTTTGAAGGGAAGGAGTGATGAGGATTTGCCACGCTGTCTTTCCACGCCTGCTGAGACTGGAATTTGCAGCACCCAGGTCCGCTGCTGCCCCATGTTAGATGCATAAAGTGAGTAAACGCCACGGAGATGGTGGGGGCAGAGGGAAGTCCTGAGCATAGTCCGCCTTAGTCCTGCCTGCATTTACAGCAGTAAATACACCAACGGGGAGACCTAACCTGATTAACAGCTGCAAGCTCACTGCACCCCTCCCGACTGCTAACCCCTGATGGGCAGAGCAAATACGAGCGGAACCCAAGTCACTCCTTGAGAGAAAGGCAGAAGGGACCGGTAAAGCTGTCTTCCACTTCCAAGAGAAAGCTGCCATGACTCATTCCAATGAATGCATTTATATACCACCCCCCCCCCACCTCAGCGCCACTGTAAATACAATATTGAATCCACTTGGTTTTCCAAAGAATTATCCCAGTAATCTCACCCCTCCCCCTACAGGTCTCAGAATAAAGCAGCAAACATCAATTCAGAGCAGAGAGGACTGTCCCTCCAGCCTTAGGTTAGAAAGAAAATAGCTGTTTGGGAAAACAGTTTAGATGTAACAATTCTACAGCAGTCTCCTAGAAGGGACCCTTGTCACTCAGACTAGTATTTCCTTTACAAACAGAACACTACCTAACACTCCTCCACCCCACGACTGACTCCCACACCAGGTTGAGCCCTGCTGTCTCACCGCTACCTCCACTGGTTGGCGAGAGCGCCAGCATCTAGCCTGGGCCTGGTGGAGTTCAGATGTCCCGTGTGACAGGTGGCTCTTTTCAGTGGCTCTCAGCCCTGCCTGGCACCCTGTCCAGTGACACAAGAGGCACTGCCCAATGGAAAGATTCCACATGGAGCTTCCCAGTGCAGGCCTGGGGTTCTGTCTGAGGGGTCCTGGGGGCCAGAGCAGCTTAAGGGTTGGACACTTCTAAGCGGCTGTGGGGAAACAGGAGTGAAGTCAACACCGGGGGTGAAACTATGAAGTGACTTCCGGAACCTGTCTCGAAGCTGCCCTTCCAGATACAGCCGGGCTCAATAGACTGGCGCTGAGTGACACAGAGACTGGCAGTCCCAGCCCCAGCACCGACTGTGACCAGCCACGCTGACCTTGCTCCAGTCTCCTCTGGGCCTCCATCCCCTCCCCTGGGGAGCACAGGTCAGAAATGCATTCACCACCGAGGGGGTCTCCACGTCCAGGAGGCCCAAGCAGCGCTGCGTCAGGGATTTAGGAACGTCCCAGGCTGGACGAGGAGATGCAGTCTTACGTAGGGATTTCCAAGCACCATTAGGAAACTACTCTGAATGAATTCAAAGTCTTGTAGGACGTAGTCCCCTTTTTGTTTGGTTTCCGGGGAAGATTCTGGAAACTTTTCTGACGATGCTGGGGTGGAGCAGGGATGCGTCTATGTGCTCACTCACGGATGTCTGTGGTGTGTGCAGGCTGTCACGTGTGCCTGCAGGCCACGCAAGCCAGGGGTGGGGCAGTAGAAGGGGGATGTGGAGGGTGGGAGTCAGGATGGCACTGACTGTCCAGGTGACGTGATATTTGAGGGGAATGTGGCCAGCACTGGGGAGGCCCCCAGGGGCAGCAGGTGGAGGGGCTATTGGCTGCCTCTGCCTATTTCCATAAATGCCCCAGGGAGTTTTCCGCGCCCCTTGGGTACATACGGATATCCTGCGGAAGGACTTGAACTCAAGGTAGGTGAGGTGCTCAGACAGCTCTTCCGGCTCCAGGTGGTCGAACAGCAGGGACACCTTCCGTTTCTTGCTGGTGTTTGACTTTATCCGTTGAGTAAGTTTCCTGGACCAGTCACGGGCATTGCTTTTGTGGATAAACGTGAGAGGGGGAAAAGAACAAATCGAAATTGCCTTTTGCAAAGAAATCCATTAATGTTTCCCAGAAGAATAGACGAAGCACCATTAGCTAGCTGGCCTTGGCTAAAACATCGCATTCTCAGACTTTCCCCAAATCAGTTATTTTCTACAGCAGCAACCAGCCCATTGAGCCCTTTGAAGGTACCACGGGGAACAGAAAAAATGAGCTGACTTTTAAGGCAGCAGCAGGAGTGGGAATCTTGCCTGGCAGAATCTCTGCATCCTATGTCGGAGGTTCTGAGTCCAGTACTAGGCTGTAGTTCCCAATGTGGGGTTCCTAATACAGATCCTGAGAGGCCGCAATGACGGCTCAAGTGAGTGGACTCCTGCCACCCACGAAGAGGCCTGGGTTGAGTTCCAAGCTCCTGGCTTTGGTCTGGCCCACCCTAGTCATTGTGGGCATGTGGGGAGTGAACCAGTGCATAGGAGCATTCTCTCTCCCTCCGTCTCAAATTTTTTATTTTTAAATTTTAAAGTGAAATTTAAAAACAATATTTTTTAAATATTTATTTATTTGAGAGGCAGAGTTATAGAGAGAGAGAGAGACAGACAGACAGACAGAGAGAGGTCCTCCATCTGCTGGTTCACTCCCCAAATGGCCACATTGGCCAGGGCTGGGAAGCCAGGAACCAGGAGCTTGCGGGTCTCCCATGTAGATGCAGGGGCCCGAGGACTTGGGCCATCTTCCACTGCTTTCCCAGGCACATCCGCAGGGAGCTGGATTAGAAGAGGAGCAGCTGGGACATGAACCAGCCATTTGTATAGAATGCCGGCACCAGAGGCAGAGACTTAGCTTACTACACCACAGTGCTGGCCTCCATTTGTTTGTTTGTTTGTTTGTTTTTAAACTCTGGTGGAAAGCACCAGTCCATTTCCTGGCCTGTGGTCCTGGCTCCTGGAGTGTCTGTCTGCTCAGTCCGTGCCCTGGGAGTGATTCTTCACCCTCACGAGCGAGGTGGGGCCTCTCTCTGATAGGACAGTTTTCAGGACAGAAGAGCTCAGAGAACCAAGGAGAGAAGACACCAAGCCGCAGGGACAGAGGTGTGGCATCTTCTGCAAATGTCCCCAGCCACTGACAGGAGTAAGGAAGCCCAGCTGACCCCCAAGAGTCCTATCCCCACCCCTGTATTACCTAGCAACCAACCCAGGTGTTTCCTATTCCTGTTCAATTTCCCATCTAAGGAAGCCAAGGGAAGCAGCCCAGTGTTGAAAGGCAGCCGTCTGCAGATGTGCATTTCTCAAAGAGGGGTTCCTGGGAAACTAACCTCTTGATAAAAGGGTTCTCTGACCAAGGGTGTTTGGGAAACGCGTGGAAATTCTTCCTTGGCCAGGAAACTATATTACAGACTCTGAGACGTATTACAAAGAAGAATTTAGCTCATTCTTCCTCAGGTATGTGACCGGGTAACACCCCCACCCCCCCAGGACTAACTCCTGGAGGACTGCCTACGAGGCTGCCGTGGGGCCCGGGAACCAGGATGGAACCTTCTCCAGTTCTTCCTCTGGAAAATGAAAGTGCTACTCTGAAAATCTCTGGGGGCTTTCAAGTTGTGTAATTCTCCCAGCTGACAGGACTGCCTGGGGCCACGCAGGGTCACCCTGCAGTCATTTCTAGGTCACAGAACACATTGCGTCCTGGAAGGGCCTGGCTGTCTGGCTCCTGCTCTGCCACTGTGCCCGGATGAACCCATTTCCCAGCCAGGAAGCTCAGGCTGCTGGATGAGACGACCCCGAGAATATGCTGCAGGTCTCGGAGGCTGCCCCGACACACACAGAAGCTGCACTGTGAAAACCTGGGCTTTTATGAGTGCACGCCTATTCCCCAAAGTTTAAAAAGACATTCGTGTTCCAGGGTGGGCCGATCTCATAAAGAAGAAATCCAAGGAGAATTAGGATATATTCCTGAGATCCCTTCCAACCCTGGAAGCCCAGCATCTCCCACAGACCTCGGTGGATGCCACAACCCCTCTGCTCGAGGCTTTTTCCCCTCCCCAGCAGCCCCCAGCCCTCTGCAAGTTCAGAGGCGACTGCTGGCAGCAGCAGCTAGAGCAGCAGTTCAGTGGCTGCGCTTAGTTTCTTATGATCTGGACACATTTCAGGCAGGAGCACGCTCCCAGGTTTCCTTTCCACTGGGCTCTACTTTCTTCTGCTCTTGGCTATGAGTCACCTGTGGTGGCCTTATCACCACAGAGCTCCTGGCTTTCTACGTTCCTCTCTGGGGAGGCCACGTGCACCTGCCCCTCCCCTCCGAGGGGTTCAGTCAGAAGCTTTGCGATGCAGCCCAGATTGCATTTCAGGAGGGAGGCGGGGCTTCCCAAGAGCAGTGGCAACCTTGACACTCACATCTGAGTTGTGTCAATCAGGCGGCAGTGGAGATCCTCTCCGCGAGCTTTCGCCAGCTCCTGAAACTCCTCCATGGTGTGTGTCAGGCTGGCGTCCATTTTAAACATGATCCAGAATTCTGTTATCCAGTACCTGGAAGGAGGGAGAGAGAAAACGTGGTCCAGAATGGAGGCCGGTGACGCAGAGGATGCTGGGGAGGTTCCCAGGGGGACGTGCTACTCTGCAGAGGACTCCGCGGGATGGGAGCTGAGCTGTCCTAGGGCCTCAGGGGGCAGAGGAGCAAAGCAACCGTCCCTCCACACACAGGAGGCTCTGATGGCATGAGGCGCTGCGACGAAGACACAGGCACCGGCACCCGCAGGGAACTAGACAAGCCAGCTGTCCCAGAACGGGACAGATGCACCCGCAGATGAAGCTTTATCTTTTAGAAGCTTTATTTTTTAGAATGTTACAGGGCCACTAAAAGAATGTTTACAAAATGTCTTCAATATGTAGACAAGATGCTTATGTTACCAAGCAAAAATGATAGAATATAAAACTATATACTTGCTTCTAGTCCCGGTCGGGGTGCCGGATTCTGTCCCGGTTGCCCCTCTTCCAGGCCAGCTCTCTGCTGTGGCCAGGGAGTGCAGTGGAGGATGGCCCAAGTGCTTGGGCCCTGCACCTCATGGGAGACCAGGATAAGTACCTGGCTCCTGCCATTGGAGGGTGAACCAACGGCAAAGGAAGACCTTTCTCTCTCTCTCTCTCTCACTGTCCGCTCTGCCTGTGAAAAAAATAAAAAAGAAAAAGAAAAAAGAAAAAAAAACTATATACTTGCATGTATTTGGATCTCAACTTTGAAAAATCTGCAAGGAAAGTTGGAGTGACTACTGTTTTCTGCGTTTTTAAAATGTTCTGCAAGGAATTATATTTTTCTTATAGTTAGGACAAAAAATAAAATAACTAAGACTGCCTCACTTTCTGCATCTCCTTCCCTTAGGACATTTGATACCAAAGTGCTCTAAGACTGAGCAAAACACTGGTATAGAATATTAAGCTCGGTGCAAGGTGGAAAATCACTGGGCTCTGCAGAGGACTTCCGGGCACTAAGGAGCGCCCTTCGCAGTCTGTCCGGAGGCGCTCTCTGGTGGAGAAATGGAGAAGCGGGGAAGGCAGGGAGGGGCAGGAGAGAGCTAGCACCCAGCTGCTTAGGCCCTCACCTCACTGCCCCCCCCCCCGCCCCGTGCAAGCAGAAACCTCACCTTACAAAATAGCAGATCTTCAGGCAAAGCCCAGGTGAGTTCTTCGCCAAGGCATCCTTATAGGTGCGGCTGTGGTCAAGGGAAATGGAAGCTCCTGCTGCAGACACCCTGGAAGCATTTGCCGCAACTACCCCAGGACTAACATTTCCAGAAAATTGAGAATTAGCTTTCTGGCCACAGGGTCAAAACCAGCTGGATGTGTGCAGCTGGGTGCTTACCCCTAGAAGAGGTGAGGGAGCTGGTGGAGGGACGCCACAGCATCCCCCCGGCAGCAGGAGACCTAGGAGGGTCTCCGCCAGGTGACACGTTCACCCCCCAATGGCCACTATGGCAGGTGCACCGCGCTGATCTGAAGCCAGGAGCCAGATGCTTCTCCTGGTCTCCCATGGGGTGCAGGGCCCAAGCACTTGGGCCATCCTCCACTGCACTCCCTGGCCACAGCAGAGAGCTGGCCTGGAAGAGGGGCAACCGGGACAGAATCCGGCACCCCAACCGGGACTAGAACCTGGTGTGCCGGCGTTGCAGGTGGAGGATTAGCCTAGTGAGCCGTGGCGTGGGCCAAGAGCAGCCTCTTGAAAATGCTTTCCAGGGTGCAGCTTCGATGCAGTGGTTAAGCCACTGCTTGGGAGGCCCACATCCCATATCAGAGTACCGGGGTTCAAATCCTGGCTCTGCTTCGGTTCCAGTTTCTGGGAAATAGCAGAGGATGGCCCTGCCACCCATGTAGGAGACCCAGATTGGGTTCCTAGCTCTTGGCTTTGTCCTGACCAACCCCAGGGATTTGGGACATGAACCAGCAGATGGGAGACGTCCATCTGTCTGTCTACCTTTCAAAAAAAAAAAAAATTGTTAACAAAAATGCTTCCTGTGAAGGGTAATGTATTCAGTGAATTACAAGAAACGCCGACACCTATGAGCATGATCTTTAAGAACAATGTGAAAATTATAATCTGCACACCCAGAGCATGCTGGCAGTTGACTTTCTACACTGTGACGGCAGTCAGACAAGGCCACACGAATAATCCTAAGCGCAATGGGAGATCCCCCTGAGGGTCCTTATTCTGAATGTGCCAAGAAGATACAAGAATAGCAACATCTCAGCTACACTGACTAAAAAATTGTAGTTGGATTTTTAAGAATAGCAAGATCTCACCAAATCTGCGTATCTTTAGAGAGATATGGAAGGAATATTCATTTACTTTGAGAGTCAAAGAAATCCAATCCAACTATGAGCCTGGGTAGCCCCTGCTTCTGTCAACACAGTGAGGAAGCCCGCGGGTGGGCAGACCCTCCTTCCCCTGCTGAAAACGTGCCCTGGGTTCACTGCTGGTCAGGCTCAGTGGATGTCAGCTGGGTCCATTGGAGGAATCCAGTGAGCAACAGGGTAGAACCGGCAGTTGCCTGCGGTGGGCGTGGTCTTTTGCTGGTATTCTAACCCTTGAAAAAGTTAAATAGGTAAAATGAAGATAGTCAATTTCATAGCCCTGATTTTTTTAAACTAGAAAGGAATCTGTCATTTGGACATTTTATATTTCTGTGACATTTAAGATCATGTTAAAGTTTCTCCCTTGAAACTTTAGGGAGAAATATGCAACTCAGTGCTTTGCACTTGTGGTTTTATATTGAAACATTATTAGTTTTATACCTGACGTTGGAATAGCAAAGATAATGCTAGCTTTATTGTTTATAACTTTATTAGAGTCACAAAAATTATTTCAAACTCAGTGAGGCATCTAAGTATTTAAAAATAACCTAAAATGTAAATTACATTATCTTAGTTTAAGAGTATTGGAAATATTTAATTAACATTATTTGAATTAACCAAATATTTTTTAAAATCCCTTAAAAATGCATGCTGAAACATGCCACACTGAGAAAGAGTAACGTTTGCAAAGAAACCCTACAGAACTGTGCCTGTACAACCTGTAAGTTTAATAAAGTGATTTCCCATTTAATAAATGAAGTCTTAATAGATTTATTGCCTATAAGTTTTATCCTTGAGATCAGAAGCAAAACAAAACAAAAAGGCCCAAAACCTCATGCCCCCACAGGAAGCCCTGTTGATGCCTGCCTGCCTCGGGTTACAACAAGCAGAAGTGAGAAGTCGGTGCTGTGACACTGCCCCATGCCGAGAGAGTGCACCACATCAAAGCAGAGATCCGGGCATTAAGACACATTCTACATCCCCCCGGGGCTCTATATGTTTTATTATTTGACTTGGTCAAATTCTTATCTGAGAATGAATTTTGATTCCTTTTTAAAGGGGAAGGCACCAAAACTATACTTCTTTAAATCAACATGTTGGCTTTCTACTGTGGACATTTCCTTCCTCCTCGTGTCCCCTTCTTTCCCCCAAATGCCCACTCTGACCGCGCACAAGGGCAGCATGTGGCACAGTGCCATCTGTATAAATCCAGCCCGCCTACACTGGAGTGCGAAGCCGGGGGGTGGGGGTAGAGGGGGCCATGCTGATGCCTTTGGGAGAGCAGAAGCCTCCTGAGGGCATCAGGACCCCCACGCCATGGGCCCCTTCCTCACTTCAGGAGCTGAAACAAACCCTGGGCAGGTGCAGGCTCAGGTCTGTGCTGACCTGGAGTGAACCCAAGGTTTGCTGGAGGCCTCACGCCCTCCTTTTTCTTCCCCTCACTGCTGCCTGCTCCTGGGGCCAGGAAGAGCTATGTAGTTCTGAATGCATCTCTCAGACACCTGAACTATTCAAAGCACGCTTTACATCTCTCTCTTTTGATGATGGAAAAGCAGGAAACCATTGGAGCCTACTTAACAAACATTTGATTACTTCCAGGTCAGACAGCAGGAAAACTAAGCGCAAAAGAAAAAAAAATCACTTGGCCATCAGTGTTCAAGCTGGTTGTCCATTCTGGGCGGTCTCATTTCAGATCCCTTCTTGGAATCCCTTCCCTGCCCTCAGGTTGTTCTCAACCTCAGCAGAGTCTAGATGTCCCACCAAGTTCTGGTAGTTATAGAAAGAGCAGCCCAGCAGTCTGCCCCCACGGTAACACAGCACTAAATGCACCCTACCAAGGGACAGCCACTAGGCTCAAGTCTAGAGACACACAACAAACAGGATGGTTCCTGGCCTTGGAGGGACACACAGCCTGGTGGAGGAGATGACAGAGAAATGGGTGAGAGACAACACAGTATGTGAACTATTAATATGTGTTAATACATATATAGTAAAAACCACTTTTCTTGAAGCAATTTACAATCTAATGAATGTTTTAGTACTCGTGCATCTTTTCGATGACTACCAAAGTTCAAACCACGGTAGCCAGATACAAACCCTCTGTGACAGTCATCTCCGAACACCACAGCGTGTGGGTATGACGTCACAAAGACCCGGGGAGATACGTGTGGTCAGCCAACACAATCACACTGCTTCATGCACGCTGTGGCCAGAACAAACTTCTCCAAAGTGGATGGCGCCCAAGGGGAGACACACACTGACATCGGTGACACAAAGCTACAGTCATAGCAGTTACACCGATTTTTCAACCAAGAACATGGTCTTAGAGCACCAGAAGTATTTGTAAATGGGAAGAGGGCTGGCAAAGGCAGGAGAGGCTTCCCAGAGGGGTCCCGAATGAGCCTGCGAGGCAAAGGCAGGGATGGGCACAGAAGTGCCAGAGGCCCTGTTTCTGATGTGCTGGGAAGGTCACTGTGGAGGGGAAGGGGTCCTGGGAGCTGCAGGGTGAGGCGGGAGGACTCCCTGGGCTCAGACCCAGGATGGCCTCCCCCACCCCCACCCCAAGGAGTAGGACACCGACCCTGCGGTTTGCAGAGGCACCAATCCAGTGGCCACCCCAACTGCTTTCAGGAAAAGCACTCCAGGGGTGGGTGATGAATGGGAGCAGACCACAGATGAGCTCAGTGTGGAAGAGAGGCTCGGGGCAGGCACTGGAATCAAGGCGGTGGCATGGGAACGCAGAGGAGGGAACAGGAGGGGTCATTGGGAAGCAGAAGCCCAGGACCGGGAGGCAGACGCTGCAGGGGTGAAGAGCAGGGAGGAGTCAAGCGCACTTCTGGTGTTCCTGGGTCAGGCAACTGCATCTGTGATGACCCCGAGGACATTTGGCAAACTGAAAATGAAAATACGGGTCTCCACGCAGCGCCGATGAGGCGGTAGCTGGGGACAGAAGTGCTGAGCTAATGCACCCACGGAGGTACGTGAGCAGATTAAGACCAAGGTGTCAGCAGGACCCACTAGTCCAAATCTTTAAGGAGTGGCTTCAGTTACAGAGCCAAAGGCTTGAAAGAGTGGTGGTGGAAATCCTGGTGAAAGAAATCCCAGGAGGTGGAGCTGAGGGAGAAGAAAACCAGGCCGGCCTCCCTGAACGCCTGGCGCTTTGAGAAAAGCCCAGGTGAGCAGCCAGGAGGAGGAAGCGCAGGGCAGGCAGGAGGACGGCGTGATGCCCAGGGCACTGGGAGGCCAACGGGAAGGGAAACAAGCTGTCAGCTGGGCGTGGCAACGCCTAGGTCAAGGTGACATCAGAGGAAAGTCTGAGTACCCCGGCCAGGGCCACAGTAAAGCAGTGCGTAGGCAGAGAGACTGAGATGGTGAGCGCAGACTATTTTAAGAAAATTTCACATCAAAGTTCTAGCCCTGACAATGGAATGAAGGGGAGGGCAGGGCTGTTGGCTTTTAGGTGGGGGAGACCTGCCTGTGTTTTAGGGCAAGGGCAGTGCCATAGCTTCCAAGCAGCGAGCAGACAGCCCTGGTGGAAGAAGAGTCTCTGAGGGGCGGGGCGGGGCGGGGGGCATGGCAACAGTGTTAGCAAGTGAGCAGGAGGGAGGGATCGGTGCTGCCCCCTGAGCCTCAGGTGGCAAACGGCCTCACCCCACCTAGAGCAGCCTTCCACCCTCACCAGCAAGCACTTTCTCCACGCCACTCACTCCACATCCTGCAGGAAGGTCAAACACCAGCGGGGGCTGCCTGGTGTGCAGACAATGGCTCACACACACCTCACGCCCCACTCTGGTTGAGGTGAACCAATCAAAATAAAAGCGTTCTTCCAACCTCAAGCTGCTTTCGGAACGCCTCCCACGCGGGGATGGCCAGTCACCACGCTAAAGGATATAGGGCGATGACTTTCTGGAGCAGGTCCGCAGAGGAGATGATAATCCGGTGCATGGTCAGCATGACTTGCAGCAGCTGGTTGCTCCGACACAGGTTTCCATCCGCATCTGAAGACAGGAAGAGCAGCAGCATGGGTCAGGCCCCGAGAGAAAGTACCCGGCATGCCTGGGGGCGGGCAGCTGGGCAGGCTGGTTCTTCCGACCCAAGGCTTTTCTCATGGCCCAAGAACCACACGGCCTCAGCTCTGCTTTCCTGGGCCTCCTGCTTCTTCCCTCCCCACCCCCCAACACACGCGTCCATTCTGATGCTCATTAACCAGTTAGCCACCACGGTGGTGAAAATCCCGGGAAACAGACCAAACCCGCGTCAGCACACTGGGGTATCTGGAGAGCAGAAGCAGATCCAGGTTTTGTGGGGCCCTGAAGTCCTGGTATTCAGTGGAGGGTTAGGGTCAGGGAGTGACCTCTTTAGGAACATAGCAGAAAAAGTGACCATGTTGATAAATTTCAGTGAAAATATCTTGCTTTTATAAATGTAACAAAACACAAGACCACAGGAATACATTCCAGGGCCCTCCCCTGGCGTCACAAGAGGCCAGTGTGAGTGAGGAGGCTGAGACGGGAGCGTCCCTGGGTGTGTGGTTAGGAAGGCTGAAGACTGTTGCTGGGCTGTGTGCTATCCACATGACGTGCACCAAACAGCGCTGTCACCTAGGCTCTCCAAACCTCGGATGCTACCAAAGAATACGACGCGTGCTGTACACTGCCGTTGGGGTTAAAGATTCCCCTTGCAGTGGTTTTCTTTCTTTTTATTTTTTAAAGATTTATTTATTTATTTGAAAGTTACACAGAGAGAGAAGGAGAGGCAGAGGCAGAGAGAGAGAAAGAGAGAGAGGTCTTCCATCTGCCGGTCTACTCCCCAACTGGACACAACGGCCGGAGCCAGGCCGATCCGAAGCCAAGAGCCAGGTGCTTCCTCCTGGTCTCCCACGCAGGCACAGGGGCCCAAGGACTTGGGCCATCCTCCACTGTCCTCCCAGGCCACAGCAGAGAGCTGGACCGGAAATGGAGCAGCCTGGACCTGAACTGGCACCCACATGGGATGCCAGCACCGCAGGCGGTGGCCCCATCCGCTACACCACAGTGCCGGCCCCTGGAGTGGTTTCCAATTGTTCCCAGCATTTATCACTTGCATGCCAGGGGCTGGACAGGTTACTCTCTGTGCCTCTTGGGGAATCCCACCATGCAGGCACCCTCCCCTGCCAGCTGCCTGCCCGTAGGGTCCAGGCACCGGTAAGCATCACGATGGGACGCGACAGGAGTCAGGACAGGCCTCTCCCACTCCCCTGCTCTGCCGTGCCATGTGTCTGGTTGGCTCTGTCATGGCTTCAGTTCTCCCTGGGATGGAGGACTACTGATGTCCTTTGACCTGCCGGCCCTATGGGTGGTAACGACTTCCGACTGTTGACAGTCTCTGGGCACAGCATCTCTGAAGGCCACTCTCATCTCTGTCATAGTCCCTTCATTTACAGAACAATCAGTGAATTCTGTTTCCTGCCTGGGAAGAGAGTCAACTGAAAGAATATGCAGGAATTGCCTTATCACCTGTATTGCTCTTTAAAATACATTATACAGGAGCCTGCACTGTGGTGTAGCAGGTAAAGCCACTGCCTGCAGTGCTGGTGTCCCATATGGGCACCGGTTCTATTCCTGGCTGCTCCTCTTCCAATCCAGCTCTCCGCTATAGCCTGGGAAAGCAGTAGAAGATGGCCCAAGTCCTTGGGCCCCTGCACCCACATGGGAGACCTGGAGGAAGCTCCTGGCTCCTGGCTTGGAATTGACACAGTTCCAGTGATTGTGGCCATTTGGGGAATGAACCAGTGGATGGAAGACCTTGCTCTCTCTGCCTCTCCTCTCTGTGTAACTCTGACTTTCAAATATATAAATAAATCTTATTAAAAATAAAATATATAATACAAAAGGGATTAACATTTTCATTCTGTTTCAAGTGTACCCAATGACAAACAAGGGACAGTTATCTGAATCTCAATTGATGACCTACGTGAGGGTGCAGTCTCGCATTGCCTACCCCACCAGATGGATGGCACTCTCTCCCTCACTGCCTGTGCTCCTCCGTGGCACGTGCGTGCACCTCACAGAGGCTGGCGCCTCCTCTGTGCTCTGGGTCTCCCCACCTTGACCTTGCACTTGCCCACTTTCTCTCTTGCAATATCAATTGTCCTCTTCCTCTATTTACTCTCACTGGCATTACATTAAGCCCCCATTTCTCCTAATTAAAGCAAAATGAATTAAAACAGAACCCCAAATCCCCATCCTCTGTAGCTACCTTTTGATTTCTCTGTTCTTTTTGGCAAAACTCCACTGTCAGCAAGTTTTCACCTCCCATCTACTTTTCAATTGCCCCATTCTGATCCTGTCACCACAACAGCAAATCTTTGACCTTCGAGGTTCCCGATCAGCTCCACGTCGGCAAATCCAACTCTGGCTGCCCCCTCTGTCCTCACCTCACTCTATGACTCAGCTGCCTGCAGCCCAGCACACCCCAGGGTGACAACTCCCTTTTCTGGAACACGCGCTTCTCTTGGCGTCCACAGCATCACACTCTCTCAGCTTCCCAGGCTCCTGTCTCTTCCTCTGCACGGCTCTTAAATGTCAGTGTGCTCAGTGGCTCAGTCCTCCCACTTCTTCTAACATTTTTTAGAACTTAGGACTTCTTAAATTTTTTTCAAATTAACTTTTTTTCTATGAGAACTCAATCTAGCCCCCTTGGCTAAAATACCATCCATACACTGACATCTGCCCAACTCATAGCCTTGTCCACTAAATTACCATCTCTAGCTGCCTACTTGGCAAATCCACTTGGATGTTCGAGTTCAACTGTAACTCAGACTAGCAAAACTCTTGACCTCTCTGTCTCCCTGGTTCATTCCTCCTCCTATTAGCTCCAAAAACAGCATAGCCAACCAGCCTCTCGGTTACCCAAACCAAAAACACAGTAGTCATCCATCAGTTCTCACTTTCCCTTACATCGAAGTCATCAGAAAGCTGTGGCTCTATTTTCAAAAATCTATTTCAAGCTTGTTCATTTCTCTATCCTTGCTGTTATCCTCGCTGAAGCCACTAAGACACAATGACCTAACAGGCTCCCCTGCTTCACCTACAGCCCATTGTCCACCCAACAGCTAGGAGGGAGGTCCTAAACCCCCACCTCATGCCATGCACTTCAGAGACTGTAATGGATTCCATCATAATCAGAATAAAATAAATTCCTTACTGTGTGTCCTGGTCTGTTTTAACACTGCCAAGTTAATCTCATACCATATGAAGGTACATTAAAAAGTTCATGAAAATGGAATTAAAAGGGGCCAGCATTGTAGCACAGAGGGTTAAGCTGCTGCTTGCAATGCCAGCATCCCCAGTTTGAGCCCCAACTGCTCCATTTCAGAACCAGCTCCCTGCTAATGCACCCGGGAAAGCAGCAGAGGACGGCCTGAGTACCTGGGTCACTGCCACCCATGTGGGAGACCTGGATGGAGTGCCAGGCTCCTGGCTTTGACCTGCCCCAGCCCCAACTGTTGAGGCCATTTGGGGAGTGAACCAGTGATGCAAGATCTCTCTCTCTCTCTTTCACTCTCTGTGTCACTCTGCCTTTCAAACAAATAAAATAAATCTAAAAAAATGAAATTAAAAGTAATTTTATTGTAGTGCAAAAATTTTGAAAGCCATGCATGTAATGGACCTTTAAGAAGTTCATGAAAGCCGGCGCTGCGGCTCACTAGGCTAATTCTCCACCTTGAGGTGCCGGCACACCGGGTTCTAGTCCCGGTCGGGACGCCGGATTCTGTCCCGGTTGCCCCTCTTCCAGGCCAGCTCTCTGCTGTGGCCAGGGAGTGCAGTGGAGGATGGCCCAAGTGCTTGGGCCCTGCACCCCATGGGAGACCAGGAGAAGCACCTGGCTCCTGCCTTTGGATAGGCGTGGTGCGCCGGCCGCAGCGCGCCGGCCGTGGCTGCCATTGGAGGGTGAACCAATGGCAAAGGAAGACCTTTCTCTCTGTCTCTCTCTCTCACTGTCCACTCTGCCTGTCAAAAAGAAGAAGTTCATGAAAAACACATAAGAAAAACAATATGTGGATCTCAAAAGCTGCACCAAAATAAACTTAATTTCTCATCCATTTTTCTGTGAGATTTTGGAAGTACCTCACATTGCTCCTCTCCACACCTTTATTTATTCCTCAGACACCCTAAGCTTATTCCTTACTCATGGCCTACCTCCTTAGTGCTCATTCATGTCACTTAGGTCTCAGGTTCAATGTCACATCCTCAGAAAGATCTTCCTGAAATTTCCTAACATAGCCAGTACCCTGCCCGAGTTTTCCCATGGTATATATGATCTGAAATTATCTGGCTCACCTACTGATTTCTTAAAAATTTTCTGAATGTCCAATAGAATCCAAGCTTCTTGAGACTTGAGTTTTGTCCATTTTCCCAACAACCAAATCTCCAGAGTCTAGAACAATGCTTACACAATGCGGACACCCATCACACACTGGCTGGGTTCAGGAGTGGACTGTAGCCAATAGGAAACCTGAACTTTCAATCTTCTGCGGTCACTGAGCTGGCTTTTGTAACTATCTGATGGATGATACAAAATATATGTACTGTTTTCTTCTTGGCCACAGTTTGTTAAAGAGACTCAAAGTCACAGTTCGGTAAGTCGTTTTTATGAGGTCTTAACCTAACTAGGTTACAGTTTTGTGGCTCTTTCAGGAATTCTTCTAAACTGATACATTAGTGAGTGAGGGTTAATATTGCTTTCTCAGACTGGCACTGTGGCGTAGAGGGTAAAGTTGCCACCTGCAGTGCTGGCATCTCATATGAGCATGGGTTCAAGTCCCGGCTGCTCCACTTCCGATCCAGCTCTCTGCTATGGCCTGGGAAAGCAGCAGCAGCAGGCCCAAGTCCTTGGGCTCCCGTACCCACACGGGAGACCCAGAAGAAGCTTCTGGCTTCAGATCGCTGTAGCTCTGCCTGTTGTGGCTATCTGGGGAGTGAACCAGCGGGTGAAAGACCTCTCTCTCTCTCTGCCTCTGCCTCTCTGTAACTCTGCCTTTCGAATAAATAAATAAATCTTTTAAAAAATATTGTTTTCTCTGTGTCTTCTGGGCCACATACTTTCTGTAATAGTAATCTCTTGCCACAAGAGTCCTGAATGACAAACACCCGAACCTCAGTAACTTATAACAGTAGCCACTTCTTTCTGCTCTAGCATCTGAGTTGGCTGGAGGTCAGCGTATAGATGCTGACCCCTGCTGAGGGTCCTCCCCTACCCCCACATGGCCAAAGGGGGTAGAGTCTTCTTAGGGCTACAGCACTACACAGAAGAGCACCTGGAAATATCCAAGGCCCTTTAAGCATAAGCTTAGGACTGGCACTGCCGTCTCTTCTGCCTCCTTCTCTTGGCCGAAGTCAGTCACCCAGCTGAACCTACACTCCCAGGGCAGGTGACAAGTATATGAAGAAATGCTCAACATCACTAGTCATCAGAGAACTGCAAACTCAAACCACAGCGAGCTACCACCGCACCGGAGTTAGAACGGCTTAGGTCAAAGGGACAACAGCAACAAAATGCTGGTGAGCATGCAAAGAAAGGGGAACTCTCAGGCACTGTCGGTGGGAATGTAAATTATCACAGCCATTACAGAAACTGTAGGGAGACCTCAGGAAACCAGAACTAGAACGACCGTATGATCCAGTAATTTCGCTGCTCGGCCTATCCCCAAAGGAACGGAAATCACTATGTCCAAGAGACACAGTGTGTACTGCACTGCAGCGGTATTCACACCACCCCACTGCAGAGTCAACCCAGCCGTGCACTCACAGCAGAATGGACTTTAAAAATGTGCTATATACACATAACAGAATATTATTCAGCCATTAAAAGGACGAAACCTTGTTCTCTGTGGCATCATGGGTAAGTGGGGGCAGTATGTCGAGTGAGGCAACAGGACAAACACTACCTGCTATCAATTGCATGCAGAAGTCTGAACACTTTCCTGAACACAATGTGAAATGCAGGAGGCACAGTGGAATCTACCTGCAGGGTGTGCATCCACATGTTCCCCTGAGCCATGGAAACAGGCCCAGATGTATTCAGTGACAGCACATGAGGGCTGGCTAGCATTTTCCCACAGATGCTCATGCAGATATGAAGAACGGGGGATTAGAAGTATCCTCAGAGAGAGCAAAACCACATCACACTGCGGAGGATTCAAGGAACTGAAAGTTTTGCCATGGAGCCTCGAGGACCCAGGAGCGCTGGCTCTCAGCGGCCAGTGCTGTGCTGTGCTGTGCTGCAGTGGGTTACCTTGCTGCCCTCAATCCGGCATCCCACACGAGCACAGGTTCTGATCCAGGGGCCTGCTAGTGCATCTGGGAAAGTGGTGGAAGATGGAGCAAGCGCTCTGGTCCCTTCCACCCATCGGGGAGACCTGGATGGAACCCTGGGCTCCTGGCCATGGCAGCCATCTGGGCAGAGAACTAGCAAGTGGAAGATCTCTCTCGGCATCTCTCTCTCTCTCTCTCTGTAACTGGGCCAGTCAAATAAACAAATAACTTTTTTCAAAAAAGAACTGTATGTCAATATTTGAAATATGATTTGTGGGAGAACATCTAGACTTGTTCCATGAGGCCACAAAAAGCAGCATCAGAGTGAACAGACAGAAATCACAGGGAATATGGAAGGGTGGGGCCGAACATTCTAACCAGGAGGCCTGTCCGACCTAGGAAAAAATCCCATCACAGAGGCATTCAAGGGGACACTGGAGGGTGACATTGCATCACACTGCCATGGACACAGCGGCTGTCACTTACTGGAGCCTCACTACATGGCGGGGCTGTGGCAAGCACTTCAACGACCTTATTTCTCATCCTCACAACCCTGCAACACTGGCATCGTTCACAATTTACAGCCAAGGAAATGAAAACCTAGGGAGATGACGTCATTTGTTCTAGGGCTGAGTGACAACAGCTTTGTGAAACAGCTTGGATCTGGCCCCATGCCTGCTGGATTCTCGAACCCTGGCTCTTCCCACTCTACCTGGTTGTCCTGCAGAGTCATTGGTCAGGACAAGTATTACATGGGAGTGTGAGGAGCATCTGGCCCAGTGGTTAAGACACCTGCATCCCATATTAGGGTGCCCGAGTTCCAGACCTGCTCCATGCCAGGTTCCAGCTTCCTGCTAATGTGTACCATGGAATGCAGCAGCTGATGGCCCAAGTAACTGAGTTCCTGCCACCCAGAGGGAGACCTGGATTGGATTCCTATCCCAGCCATGGGGTCATTTGGAGAGTGAACCAGTGGATGGGACTGCCTAGCTCTCTTTCTCCTCCCTGCATCTTAAATTACAATAAAGGTACCAGGGTCAATGTTGAGGTACAGCAGGTCAAGCCACTGCTTGCAACACCTGCATCCCATGTTGGAGTTCTGGCTACTCTGCTTCCTGCTAATGAGCCTGGGAAGGCAGAAAATGGCTCAAATGCTTGGACCCTCTGCCACTCCCGTGGGAGACCCAGATGAAGCTCCTACCTAATGGCTTTGGCCTGCCCCAGCCCTGGCTGTTGCAGCCATTTGGGGAGTGAACCAGTGGAGGGATGATCTCTAGCTCTTCACCTTTCAAATAAATATTTTTAAAAAGTTGTATAAAAGTACTTCATGGGAAGCTAAAGTAGGTGTGCTTGAAGAACGCTTCCTACCCTCATGGCTACAAACCTAAGGGAGGCCAGCAGAATACTGTGAGGGAGCCAAGGCACATTTGGCAGAATGATTTCCGTATTCTGGTGATTTCTCAAAGACTCTTGTAAGTCTTGGTTGACTGATGGTGAATCTTGAAATTCGCCTTTGAGTTAGGAACACAGGGTGCCATGCCCAATTCACAGTCACACTCACGCTCACGCCTCCCTCTTACCTGGCACCTCTTCTTCCACAGAGTTTCAGCGCCAGGCCCACACCACAGCCTGTTAATCCTCACATGTTCTCTGCGGGGCTGAGTGCTGGCAATGGTGAGGCCAGGAGGGGATGACTCACTCAGCAGAGGGAGGCGGCGATGGGGTGAGGGAGTGAGCAGAGAGAAACACTCGCTCCCCACCCGGCCCAGAACTCCATTTCTTCTCCCTCCCTGACCCTCCTTTTTCAATCGGACAATGGCCTGGTGTAGCAACCTGCCCCCATTCCTACCATCTTCTCTCCCCAAGAAGACCTTCACCTCTCAATGACCTTGTCAAGGAGGCTGTTCCCTCCTGCCCTCATCCCATTCAGCATGCACTTCTTCCTTTTGAGAGGAAGGGCCTCCCTGTGAGAAGCAGATTTTCAAAGTGAGTACTCGAGGGGGCTCTGCCTCCCAGGCTGCTAGATTTTATTTGGATATAATTGCTGTAAGCTGATTTAAATATGTCAATGAAGAAATTCATTTTGTTTTCATCTTTAGGCTTTTAAAAATGCAGGTGTCATACTGAAAATTCTAATAAGTGAAGTGTGCAATGCATGATAAAATATGCCTGTTTTATTACCACCTGCCTCCCCTGACACTCTCAGGGAAAGACTTCTTTAAAGGTCTGAAATCTCAGTGCGGTACAAAATGTCAATCGGCAGCACACCGCCACCTGACGTGGGGGATACCCAACGTGGCTGCAGAAGCTGTCCAATCAAAGACTCGTCCAACCTGTGGACCATCTGGTCAACAAAGCAAACGAAAGCCAAGTGACTTCTGAAGAATCAGTTGTCTATGAGCCAAGAGCTCCTTTTCCACCATTAGTGCCAGTGCTGGCAGTAGCTATGCCTTATGCAATCACAAAATCTATGCTGAAAAAGACTTTAGCTGTCTTTTATCTCCACTTTCTAAAACAAATGATTTCTTCCTTAAAGCAACACAGGTGAGTACTTGCATCCTTCCGATGACAGACTATGCATCCCACTCTGGCCCTCCCCCGCCCCACTCTGTACAGTAGCTTTTCATTCTCTTTCAGTTTTAAATGAATACTGATCGTGCATCTATCCTGAGGAAAGCACTGGTCTAGGTCCTAAAGGAGATCTGTCATGGAGGAACTTACTGATCCAGCTTGGGAATAAGACACACACTCCAGACACTGGAAACCCATGGAGACCATGGTAATGGTAGTAGGTTTAAGAGAAGAGTGAGATCCTACCCAGTTGTGGTTCAGGAAGAGTCTCAGAACATCCGTGGAGAGAAGCCTGGAACTTCAGGACTGCAGCGACCACCTGGTCCTGCTCGGCCTGGAAAGCAGCCCACAGACTCTTGTCCTCCCCTCCTTGGCTCTGTCTTCAACAGACTGCTTGCCCCTGCTATTCCCTGGTGCTTGGAAACCCCTGAGAGCAAATGGGCAAAAGGCTGCCTTCCAGACCCTGCTTCTTGCAGACAAGAGGTGGAGCCAGGGGCTGGTGTTGTGTGCAGCGAGCTAAGCTGCTGCCTGTGACGCTGGCATCCCATACTGGCACGCTGGTTCAAGTCCAGGATGCTCTGTTTCTGATCCAGCTCCCTGCGAATGTGCCTGGAAAGGCAGTGCAAGACAGCCCACGTACTTGGGCCCCTGCCACCTACGTGAGAGATCTGGATGGAGTTCCAGCCTCTTGACTTCAGCTTGGCCCAAAGCCGACTGGTCTGGCCATTTGGAAAACGAATCTGCAGATGAAAGATCTCTCTCTCTCTCTCTCTCTCTCTCTCTCTGCCTCTCAAAAACAAATAATTTTCTTCTTAACAGGGTGGGGACGACTGCCCTGCGATAAAGCTTTGTCTGGGGGATGAGCTGCAAAACGTCCAGGAAACAGGAGAAGTGTCCGACACCAGACAGAAACTGCAGGACACAGTCTCGTCCCTTCTGCTTCGGTTTCTCTCGATGCATGATGAGATTTTGAGTGTACTGACAGCAGAATATCAGGAAGTGGTATACTGAGGGGAAGTAGGCTGTCAGCTTACACACATGGGAAATGATGGATGTGTTGCACACTAGGGACCGGAATGCCACCCTGGGAAAGCCGGGGTCAGCAAACCCCGACCACAGGGCTGGAACGAGAGCCTATGCAGGACACAGCTGCGAGCAGAGGCCAGTGTCTCCAGCAACCAGGGAACATGCATTCTGGGAGATCCTGACAGACTCCTAAGAATTCGGAATGTAAAATGACGCGATTACTCTTCCAAAGAGATAAAACCTACCGGACAGCAAGATGCTCGCATTCGCCGGATCCTGCCTGGAGACTGTACAGCAACTGGGAAGCTGCAAAGTAGCTCACTGGTGGTTTGCTGCTGCTGTTCGCTGTTTTTGCTTTGGTGCCCACGGTTGCATGGGGGGCAGGAAGTGCACGCGAAGGAAGAACATGCTGAAGCATGCTTTGAACTCACACTCCACCTGCTCCCTGAGCAGCTGAGAACGTAAGGCCAAGGCCGCCCGGTCTCCTCTTGTCCTCAGCCCCCGGGCCTGAAAGGGCAGCTGGGGAGAGACCCTTGCAGACAGCTCCCGGGGAAGAATGGGCCACCTCCAACACACACAGGCCACTGCTGCAGGTCTCACCAGCAGACCTGCGCGCCCCTTTGGGTTCCTTCCTGATTGGACTCTGGGCTCCCCAGGCACTCAACAGCCCACCTGACTCTGAGCCTCACTCCTCATCTCCTGCCCCGTGGGCCCTGCCTGGTGACTCAGTGGACAATTAATCCAGATCCACAGATTCCTCTGGAGGAGAGAAGGACTCCAGGGGCGAATCTCTCAGGGACACTGGCATTAGAGCAGTGATTTCTTGAAACGGGTAGTGTTCTAACCCAATGGCAAAAACTTCAGGGTAAGGTGAGACTTTCAGAGGGGTGGAGCCCAATTCCTTGCACAGCTGGTGCTGTTCTTGTTCCCTGTGGGACAATCTGGCATGTTACACCCAGGCCCAAGGGGCTTGGGCCTGGCACTCTGTGAGAAATGCAAATCTAGTTAGAATACTGTCTATTTCCTGGCATTACACAGTGTCTATCAATTTACAGATCTCTGTCTCTGTTACAGTGAGCTTTGAGTTATTTATTTGCAATGCTTCTGACACGGACAATACACAAGCCTCAATTTCACCATGACCCGCAATTTCAGACTTCTGCAAGGTCTTAGAGCAGAGTCGTACCAAGGTGGAGACAAGGCTGCAAAGTTCCCCCTTTCCCCTCTCTCTCCCAGGTCTGACCACGAGGCCTGGATACTGGTCTGGAAAACACTTGGGGAAGGCAAAGAACCTGCGTTTCCTCCCTCCCGCCAATGGATGTGTATTTGCTGTCCTACTGGGCCAGAGCGGTACAGAAGGAGTGAGGGCCAGGCCTTTCAAGCTGCATCTTGCCCAGGCTCCAGGTCCACAGAGGCTGCTGCAGACATGCACGAAATGAGCACGTGCCCCAGAAACCAGCCCTGAAGCCAGACAGCGGCCACTGAACTACACTCTTCTCTGCAGGGGAGAACACCACTCTTCTCTGCAGGGGAGAACACCTGATAACAACAGGTCACCTGCACACGGCACACTCACCACTGGTGGGTGCACAACTCTGTGCAGCAGCAGGGGTCTGGGCTCCATTTTAAAGATGGAGACACCAGGGCCAACGCTGTGGCTCACTTGGTTAATCCTCCGCCTGTGGTGCTGGCATCCCATATGGGTGCCAGGTTCTAGTCCCGGTTGCTCCTCTTCCAGTCCAGCTCTCTGCTGTGGCCTGGGAGGGCAGTGGAGGATGGCCCAAGTGCTTGGGCCCTGCACCCACATGGGAGACCAGGAGGAAGCGCCTGGCTCCTGGCTTCAGATCGGCGTAGCTCTGGCCATAGCGGCCATTTTGGGGGTGAACCAATGGCAGGAAGATCTTTCTCTCTGTTTCTCTCTCACTGTGTAACTATCTGTCAGAAAAAAAAAAAGAAAAAAAAAGATGGAGACACTGAGGCAACCTGCCTTGGCCACGGTCACAGCCCTGGTAACTGGAAGCACCCGGGCAAAAGGACCCTCTGGATTGCTGCCCAGGGCTCTTTCCTTGGCACCTCCTTCTCCATGGGGATTGGATGGTGGAAAGAGCCTACTGTTGGCTGTAACGGGGCTAGAAGGCTAAACCCTGTCTACACCTCTCCTTCTCTTTTCTTCCCAAGAGGTCCTGCACACAGAACCATCCAGCCTGTCCATACTGTAACTATGGTCCATGCTCTACATTGTCCTGAAGATCTGAACCCTTGGCCCACCACTTCTAATGGCTTCAACATAAGACAACTATTATTGGCACGACTGGGCTGGGACAACAAGAATCCAGAGGGCCCATGAGCCAGTAGCCAGAGGGTGAAAACACCAAGTTCCCCGAGAGTTCCCAGTGCCCTTCGGGGCTCATCTGTCCCTCCTCCTGCAGGCCAACCAGATGTCCACAGGAACGTACTTCCCTGGGAATGGCTTTCCTTCTGAGGCGTGAAGCTCTATGTAAAGAATGACCTAGATTTTTTGGATGAGTGACTGCAATCTATAAATGTCTAACCAAGTGCATGAATCGCCTAAAGTGAGAAAGAGCTGTTAGCTGCACTGGCTGTGCTGGGCCAGCCAGCTGGCCTTCCTTGGGGATCGCTGCCTTGTTCTGCACCAGTCACACCCGAAGAATCAGAAGTCTGCAAAGTGGTGAGCGAAGCTGTCCCCTTTCATTCTGCAAACTGGACACAGGTCTGCGGGTGCGGCTGGAAGGGTGGGGCCAGGCATGACAGGCAAGGGCAGGGAGGACTCACCACAGGTCCAAGGCAGCCCCAGGGAGTTGAGTCTGGACTTCAGACTCTCAGAGCCATGGTCAGAATGTCTGGGTGGCTACTTCTCCTGGCACCCATCAGCTTCCTTGGTGAGCATTGAACTATCGGGCTGGGTACTTATGCTGTGTTTGATTCTCTGGTGAGCTGCCACTTGCCACCATGGCACCAAAGGCACATGCCTAGCAGGAGGAGGAGGAGTGGCAGGACACTGACCCAGTTTCCCAGAAGGATAGAGAGAGCGGCCAGCAGGTGGCTGGGAGGGAGGCCAGCAAAGGGCCAGTGTTCCCAAAGACAAAGAGGCACAAAAAAGGCAGGAAACAAATCTGGGACAATACTCTCACCTTGCTCATGGGAACACATTCCTATCACTGTGTCCTCACCTGCTAAGTTCTGGGGCTTTCTGGCCTATTTGGGGGCAGGCCAATAGGTACTAAGAAGCAACTTGGGGGGAACTTCCCAACTACTTACAGAGCAAAATAGTTAAGGCCCATCTGAGAATAACTAGTTAGCCATGACCTCAGCCGTCTTCAGAAAATTTTTCCCAATGTAGAACTTGTTCCTATCAGATCTACAAGCCCAGATCACAGATAACCTCATTCCAGTGCACGACAGAATTGCTGTAATCAGGTTATGCTGATATAAAATCTCAGTAAGCTCTGTCCAAAAACATCATCAAGTCACCATGCACAGAAGAAACTGAACAAAGACTTTTGTTATCAGATAGAAATGGTTCTGAAAGTCTCCCCTTCTCTAGTTGTCATTAGGATTCTCTTGTGCCTGACTGAAGATATTAAAGTGCTTAGTAAACCAGAAAACTCTATGACAATGTCGAATTTGGTCTCCTCTCTCTCGCTGCATTTAAACAGGATCTTATTTTTTTCTCTCTCTGATTCTATTAGTCCTTGGCTATTCCTGACCAGCACTGTGATTTTGTCATCACTGTCCACTGTGGTTTGTCACAGCCACACCATGTGTACCAATGTAATCAGAACTGGTTAATCCTTCCAGCTTGGTCTCACTCCATGGCAGGTGGCTGATGGCCTTCCATGTTTCCTTTCAATCCTAAGGTTTTGGTTTTTGTTTGTTTGCTTGTTTGTTTTAAGGCAGGGAGAAATACACAGAGTTCCCATGTGCTGATGCCTTTCCTAAATACCCACAACAGCCAGGGCTTGGCAAAGCCGAAGCCAGGAGCCTAGAACTCAATCCAGTTTTCCCACATGAGTGGCAGGGAACCAAGTACTTGAGCCTTCATCTGCTGCCTTCCAGGGTGTGCACTGGCAGGAAGCTGACATGGGAAGAGCTGAGACTTGAACCTGGCACAGGCATCTCACACAGCATCCTCACCACACTCTCAAGACAAAAGGGCTTCTTGGAGTTTACAGAGGTACTAGCGAGACATCTGCATGAGGGCCCGAGGGAACACCTCAGCGAGACGACTGCTCAGCCGCACAAGTGGGTGAGGCGTCGCTTAGGATCTGAAGGAAAGAAGAAAACGACCTCTACTAAGCAGCCCAAAGCCAACAAAAAATGTGTTTCGAAACACCCAAAGCCATGAGCTGATGTGTCACTATCTTACAAATACAGCCAAAAGTGAATAACAATGAGTTTCAAAGAATGACACTCACGATGTGGTTACCAGTTGGAACTGACCAGAAGTATCTGGAATGGTTGGAAGAAACGCAGCACGTCCCGACATGGGCTACCTTCTTGCTAATATACCGGAACCACTTCCTGTGTGTGAGGCTTTGTTCCAAGACAGGCTTTCCACGCATGCGCCCTGTGAGCTGGGTGCTGTTAGTTCTACCTGAGAGGTGAACCTCAGTCAAGGGTGTAAGGTAACTTGACCAAGTTTACAGGGCTAGAAAGCGGCAGGCCTGGGATTCGAACCAAGAGTGCCCTTCCCTGGGTAGGTGCTCATCATTTCTGTGCTCATGTGCACAAAGAGAGCTTGGCCATGTCCTGCCCCCGTCCCTGCCCCCACCGCCACCTCTCTCACCCCGGCCCCTAGCAGAGTGCTAACCATAGATCAGTCAAGATAAGAAAACAGCCTTGGTATCTTTGGGGGAGAACAAGGTCCTGAACTGGGTGCAAACCACGGTGCTGTCTGCTGACTTGTGGGTCCCTGCTATCTAGGCTGCCTGACAGCGGTCACGTAGGCCCAGGAAACACGCACCAGGCTGCTGAAGTCCTAACGACCTACATTTACCAGTGTTTCACGGATGGCCACTCTCTGCTCCCGTGTTATCTCATCTGAGCTCCACGGCAGCTCTGTGAGATGGACGCTGTTCTCATGACTTCCAGGTAAGGAAACAGGGTGAGGGCACCTGGCCTGCCTGACGTCACACATCTGAGGGGCGAGCGCCGTGCGGGGACCTGAGTGCCAGTCCCTGCCCTTTCGTCCATGACCCACTGCCTCTCGGCCCCGCAGTGGTGAGGGTGAGAAGCGCATCCCCTGCTTCAGCACTCGTGGAGTTCGGGAGCGAGCCCACAGGCTAACCGGGAGTACTGGCAGCAGCGACCGCCCCCACACACGGGAACCGGGTGGGCTGGCCCACGTGACAGGTCCTCTAAGGTTACAAGGACTCTGCATGGCACACATCTTCTCAGGAGCAAAATAACTGGTCAATGCCCTCAGCGAGGAAGCGCCAGGAAGCGGCTCCCCTTCATTATCATTATTATTACTTAATTCTTTTTATGTGAAAGGTAGAGAGACAGATCTTCTATCTACTGGTTCACTCATCAAATGCCTATAACAGTGAGCACTGGGACAGGCCAAAGCCAGGAGCCAGGACCTCCATTTGGGTCTTCCATGTGGGTGGCAGGATCCAAGTACTTTAGCCATCACCTGCTGTCTTCCAGGGCGCACCCTAGCAGGCAGCTGGATGAGAAGTGGAGGCGGCAGGCCTGGAAGCAGGCTCTCTGATGTGGGCACCACCATGCCCGATGCCTGCCTAAGGACTACAAATGACTGTCCCTACTATTTTTTGCCGTTCTGCTTCTAAGGTATTTTTTAAAAGATTTATTTTATTTGAAAGTTGGAGTTAACAGAGACAGAGGGAAAGAAAGAGAGATCTTCATCCACTGGTTCACTCCAGAGACAGCTGCAATGGCTGGGCCAAGCTGAAGCCAGGAGCTTCTTCTGAGTCTTCCAAGTGGGTGGCAGGGGCCCAAACACTTGGCCCATCTTCTGCTGCTTTTCCCAGACCATTAGCAGGGAGCCGGACCAGAAGTGGAGCAGCTGGGACTCAAACTGCCATACACATGGGGTGCCACCATCATAGGTGCTGGCTTTACCCTGTATGCCACAACACCAGCCCTGGTTTTAAAGCAGTGATTGTCCTGCATTGCCCTTGCAGTGGGAATCCTTCGAGTGCCTACTTCCTGCCAATTTCCTGCAGTCTCTAGAGCCGTACCAGAGACACCACACTGGGGCCATCTTCTTCATCTACAGAGAACACATATCAACTAGAAACTGCCAATGAACACTATGCAGTGACTGGGCACTAAATACCAAGGGAAGAGTTAAACACCTTTGACGGGAGAAGTACTCAAGATTTGTTTCCCTAGGATCTACAGATGGGAGGTGACAGGAAATTAATAGTTTTTAAGAGAAAAGGATAAAAACAGGAGACAAGAGACTCTAAGGACAAAGCAGGAACTAAGAGTTAGCCTGTTCTTTTCATCTCCTGATGTCTTGCAGATGCAGGCAGAGCAGCCCTTAGCCACCTGACAACCCCAGGAGTCCGAGAGTCCCAGAGATCTTAAAGGATCCTGAATCTTAGGGCCACTGTGCACTAGAACCAGATTCTAGTAAGAACAACTTCGTGGCCAGCGCTGTGGCACAGCAGGTTAAAGCCCTGGCCTGAAGAGCTAGCAGCCCATATGGATGCCGGTTCTAGTCCTGGCTGCTCCACTTCCAATCCAGCTCTCTGCTATGGCCTGGGAAAATAGTAGAAGATGGCCCAAGTCCTTGGGCCCCTGCACCCATGTGGGAGACCTGGAAGAAGCTCCTGGCTCCTGGCTTAGGATTGGTGCAGCTCCAGCCATTGTGGCCATCTGGGGAGCGAACCAGTGGATGGAAGACCTCTCTCTCTGTCTCTACCTCTAACTCTGTCTTTCAAATAAAAAAAATAAATCTTTAAAAAAAAAAACAACAACTTAGATTAAAGTTCAAAAAGGCTTGCTTTCTTAAGCTTCTCATTTTAACTCGTCCACTACACATTGATATTTCTCAGGCTTGAAAAGCTAAGCGGCCATGTTTGAAGAAGCCAACATCCCAAGGTGCTGTGGGATCCAGAGGTTTGACTCAAAGATTTTGCAAACTTGCGGTGTCCTGCTCAATTGTTCAACAACTGCTGGGTTTATCCTTGGAAGTCTGCTCTGAGCTGAGTCAGGCAGAGCAGGGCTCTAGGCAGTGGTGAGGGCCGTGCAACCAACCCCCTGTATGGGCACTGGGAAAACCACCAAACCACCCTGACTTGTATTTGCCTTTCCCGCTACACTTTGCAAAGTACCTGCACCTGCCTACTATCTGCCTATCACAGCGACCTTAGGAGGAGGGCAGGGAAACAGCCACCTTAAAGACAAGAAAGGCACAAAGACAGGCTGATATTCAGCATGTCCACATGGCACTGTTCCATGGGCCATATTAAATTTTGAATAGCACTTTGGATAAGCCGCTGGCCCACGGACAGTATGACCACCAGAGGCCGAGCTGGAGCTCCAGGCTTGGATTTTCTCCATCATACATCCAACATCCTTTGCTCAAAGAGCGCTATGGTGGCTGTTGGAGGAGTTGCAAACATGACGAGGAGCCTTGTCCCCACGTCAGAAAGCTACTGGCAATGATAAGGTATGGAATACACTCGGGCACACAGAAAGGAATCAGCACAACACGGAGGCAGCATGAAGGAAGAGAAGGCCAGATCTGCCCACCTGCGGCACAAGTGTGGCACTTGGGGTGGGGTCAGACTCTGACACGCTAAGACGGGGCTAGGGTTGTGAGACGACAAAGTTAAAAGCATATTTGGGAATTGGAAGGCACTGGCAGGTGGGTACTACCTCCAGGTGTGGAAATGTTGATCAGGGTCCTAGTTTTGGGGACCATACACATTAAATTGGGGAGCTGCCCTTCCTCTGATTGTTGCCTTAAAACCACAAAAGCAGGTGGTCCCTGGACAGAGGAGAGCAGCACCGTCTTGCCTGGCATTCTGTGGAAAGCACCTGTTGCTGTGTTTATGCTCAAAGGCTCTTCTCTAGGCTGATCATTTCTGAAGACCCTTTAACCTTATTTTGATGTCTACTTGCACACGTTTCCCTAACTGCTCAGCCTCCGCAGAGACAGGATCTCCATGGAAAGGCTGTGGAGTGAATGTGCGTGTTCAGGCAAGCACACTTACTGCTACAGCAAGCTCACACCTGAGTGTGCAACAAAGGGAGGCTTTTCCTGACCTCCCCGATCTTTTCAGGGAGCTCAGTGCTGTGCAGTTCTTCTTCCTCTCCCACTTGAGCACTATCGCACCTTTGGCCCTCCATTTCCTTCCCTGCTTCCTTTAGAAGCCGTGGACCCACAAGGCAAAGACATCCAGTATGATGAAGGAGCTGTGAGTCCAGGCTTCCCAAACCTGTCACAGGGATCCTGGACCCCTCACTCACTTGTGGAGCAAATTCAGACCCCCACAATATTTCAAAAGTCAGCAAGGCTTTGGCTTCCCCTGCCTGGCTAAGGATTGCATCACAGTGGGTACAGACGGTCGTTTCACCTTCTGTGCCTCATACACACCTGCCGGCACATCTGCCCCTGGTGCGTGCAAGGGACTGAAGCCAAATGACAGCCCTGCAGCCAGGCAAAGCAGGCGAGAGCGGACTGTAAAGGAGGTGGGGACTTCGGTGCTTCCCCCACTGGGGCTGTTTTCTTCCCTTTCTCTCCACCTTTCAGCACAAGAAGACACCTGATCTCTAGGCAGACAACAGGAAAGGTCTACCTAGGTTAAGAGCTCGGAAACTTCGAAACAAGCCATATTTGCATACTCATCTTCATTATGAGAACAGATAACATCATGGAAAGAGAAAATTCATAACAGGTAAAATTTGGGGCTTTAGTGGGTGAATGTTTTTCTTTCTAGTGAAGAGCCCTTAAGGCTAACTGTTCACCCTATGGAGAGTTTCAGGGAAAGAATTAATGTTCTATTTTTTTTTAAGATTTATTTGTTTGTTTGAAAGGCAGAGTTACTGAGAGACGGGAAGAGACTGCTTTTTCTATAGAATGAGCATGTCCAAGACTTCCTGAGTAGCTTAAGAACAAAACAAAACAACAAATAAACCAAAAAACCTAAAACAGATTCCAACACCTTATCTCACACCTACTGCATCAAGATATCCAGGGACATAGCATAGAGTATGCATTCCTAAAAGCTACCCAGGAATGCGGTCACCAGTTGAGTTTGATAAGACTGATTTACACATTTTATTCACTCCTTGTCGTGGGGTGGGTCTATGAGCTACTAAGTGACCTCTCCTATTTCAGAAGTCTTTCAGCTGTTTTCAGGACTAGACGCAAAGGAAGTAGTTAAGACGTGGGGCATTTGGTGCCAGAATTTCTGCCTCCTTGGTGGGGCTTAGTTACTTCTAATTTAAAAGGCACCACCAGAAGCACATGAGAAACCAGTCTGGTGCAAGCCAGAGGGCACTGACCCCAGGTAATTCACCTGGGCCACGGGGAAGTTCCTATTTTGTGTGAGCATAAAAAGAAGTGTCAGAGACATGGACTGCCAGGTACTCTCTCCTATTCTTTGCCGTGTGCATCCACTTCGTTAATGGTATCTATTAATATGTAGAAGTTTAACTTTTATGAAGTCCACTTTATTAAATACATAATTTATGATTACTCCTTTAAATACATAATGTATGGTTACCCTTTATGTCCTACCTGTATGTCCAAGCTTGCAAAAATATTCTAACTTTCCTTCTAGAAGCCTTATTGTTTCAGCTTTATATTCAGTGTACAGTTATTTCAGGTTTTCAGGTAACTTGATTCATCTCAAGGCATTTTTTTGTGTATGGTGTGAGAGAGAGGCTAGTTGTTTTTGTTTTACTTTTTTGACATGGATGCAATTCGTTCCATCACCCTTTGTTGAAAGCACAATCCTTTCCCTATTGACTTGATTTGGTGCCTGTGTTGATCAGTTCACCATAAATGTGAGTTTTTGAATACATTTGTTAATACCTACTGTTCCGGGCTGGCACTGTGGCTCAATAGGCTAATCCTCCGCCTGTGGCGCTGGCACACCGGGTTCTAGTCCCAGTCAGGGCGCCGGATTCTGTCCCAGTTGCTCCTCTTCCTGTCTAGCTCTCTGCTGTGGCCCGGGAAGGTCCTTGGGCCCTGCACCCGCATGGGAGACCAGGAGAAACACCTGGCTCCTGGCTTCGGATCAACGCAGTGCGCCAGCCGCAGCACGCTGGCCGCGGTGGTCATTGAAGGGTGAACCAACGGAAAAGTAAGACTTTTCTGTCTCTCTCTTACTGTCCACTCTGCCTGTCAAAAAAAAAAAAAAAAAAAAAAAAAAAAAAAAAAAAAAAAAAAAACTACTGTTCCACCGTTCTATTCTTGTGTGTTTACAACTTAGTCTTGACTGACCTAATCTTACAGCAAACCTTGAGAATAAGTAGTATAACATGTCCAACTTCATCTTTTTTCCCAAAGAGCTGAGATTCCTTTCATTTCCATACATCTCAGTTCTATCACATGGAATCAGGTCCCGTTGTTCTTTCTCAGGCACTGCCCTGCCCTGACTTCACTGGTCCTTTTTCCTTTTTCAGTGTCCAACATGGTACCAAGCGTATTTTGTGAATTTTTCTCTTGGTACATCTTATTTTTCAGTTCTAGAATTTCCACTTGGTTCCTTGTATTGTTTTTGTTTCTCTGCTGAGGTTACCCATCTGTTCATCTTACATTAAGTCCTCCAGCATACTTATAATAGCTGTTTTAAATTCCCTGTCTACTAATTCTAACATTTGTTTCATCTCTGAGTTTATTTCTATTGGGCATTTTCCTTCTGGTTGTGGGGCACATTTTCTTGCTTTTTTATGTCCTGTAATTTTTCAGTACATGCTAGGCATTGTGTAAATAATATTAATAATTTGGATTATGCTCTTTTACAGCAGCATTTAATTTACTGAAGCCTTAGACTGATCCTGTGCAGGCTTGGATTTGGGCTTTGTAAAGGTGAGACAAAAGCAGCTTGGCATAATGGGTAAAGCTGCCTTCTGCAGCAGTGCCAGCATCCCATGTGGGTGCTGGTTCGAGACCTAGCTGCTTCCCTTCTGACCCAGGTCCCTGCTGCTGGCCTGGGAAAGCAGTGGAAGACGGCTCAAGTGCTTGGGCCCCTGTACCAATGTAAAAGATGCAGAGGAAGCTCCTGGCTCTGGATCGGCCCAGCTCTGGTAGTTGCGGCCATTTGAGGATTGATCCAGCAGATGGAAGATCTCTCTTTCTGTCTCTGCCTCTCTATCTTTCTGTAACTCTGCCTTGTAAATAAAATATATAAATCATTTTATTCTAGGGCTAGAGAACTCCTATGCTGTGGTCCTTCTCACCTGAATGCTCAAAGTGTAACACGGCTCCATCCAGAGTAGGAGATCCTATTTGACTCACAGACCCCAGGAACTAGTTAGTGTCATGAAGTCTCACCACAGCCACACATAATTTAATCTCTGGTGCTCCCTTCTCCTACTGCACAAATCCCAGCCATCATGGAACTAGATACAACCTCTGTTTCCTCTCAAGGCAAGATGCTGTTCCCTGGGATCTAGTTCCATGCACCACAGTGTGTAAAGGGCTCCCAGGCAGAAAATCAAGATAAGTTCTGAATTCACCTTGTATCTTTTTGCTTTATCCACCATCACAAGTCAATCCAGTTTTTCAAAATCTGGAAGTAGTTGCATCACACGTTTTTCCAGTTTTGTAACCCCAGCAACTTTTTTGACACAGTCATTCCAACCAGATGTCTCCACCTTCTATCTCCATACTGTGATTTTTGGATCCCATGGCAGGTGCATTATCAAGCTGAGGGAGTGATGGGCTAAGAATCAACAACCGTATAGAAACCACAATCACCATCCATTTTCTTAGCATCTACCATGAAATGAATGAAATTATTTTACATCAATTCTTTCTAACTTTCCAGTAAGTTTACCTGCTTCACAACAACCTACAGAAGTAGGTCTAACTTTCATGGTGACAGAAACTAAGTTTCAGAAACCTACTCAGGAAACAAAGTTACTACGTGCCAGCATTAGAAGGATGGCATTTCTCCCTTCACATGGAAAGTCTCCTTCTGTTAGTGAAATCTCAGATTATTCTAACTTATTGAGAACACACATGACACTGCCAGCTCATATGGAATTTACAATCTAATAAAATCTATAGGTATTTCTCACAAGAACTATACTTGGTCCAGTTGTCCCCTTGTCCAGAACATTCAGGAAGCAACATTCTTAAACTTAAGTGTGAGACTTCATGCTTCTTACCCGAGTTCTTTGCCTTCCACGACTGATTTTCTTGTGTCTCTAATCTACTTATTTCCAGCAGCACATCTAACAAAAACAGACCGTGTTTCAATCTGATGAGAATGTCCACAGCCAGTGTAGGCAGTCACACCTACAGAATGACACCTGCTCGCGCTCCTATCTACATGATACGTTTCATACGGCTGTTAACCAGCTTTTAGTCTATTTATCTGGACGTGGTATAGCCTGTATCAGTGTCTGCCCACCTAACATTCGCTGAGCATTCACTTTCTGCCTATCTAGCAGCCCATCAGGACCCACTCGACTTCTCTCAGGCTCCCCTCCTAGGATTCTCCAACCCAACTTCCACTCCACTTCGAGGTCTCAGGAGGCCTGGCCACATGTGCTGGAGAACCGACACCCTCCAGCAGCAGCCCTCGGGGACTGACAGCACAGAGTAAATACACCCCCTGCCTCCTTCCCGTGGGTGTGAGAGTTCTGAAGAGTCTCCCACCCTGACTCCCAGAGAAGAGCCCCCTTGATGGCGCGCCCTTCATAAGTGTCCTTCCCAACACCCCGATCAGTTCACTTAGCATCACTCAAGGCCTCGTCTCAGGATCTGCTTCTGGAGAAAGCCAAACTAGAACAAGTGTAATACTTAATTTTCACCCACATTAAAGTAGCCTTGCACATTCTTCACTGTTATTAGACATTCCTCAGATGAGAAGGCTGCAGTAATTTGCCTGAAGCCAACATTTGGTAAAGGACGGAGTCCAGATTAGAATAAAAACCACAGTGCCACACAGCCTCCCACTGCAATGTGGCCACAGCCTTGCTGAGAGCAGGCTGTGCCAAGGCCACAGCATTTCCCTGATGAGAGGCAGGTGTGTGGGTGTGGGATGGGGCGGGGAGGAGAGTAGTACACTCTCTCCCTTAACTCCACCTTAATCACAATGCCTGGCTTTGATGGTGGGATTGAAGATGAAATGTGTGTGTGTGTGTACGTGCGTGTGTGTGTGTGTGTGTGTAATAAGTTATTGCAATGCTGAGTGTGTGTGTGTGTGTGTGTAATAAGTTATTACAATGCTGAGCCACCAACCCATTTTCAACTTTTACCTTCCTATCCCCCCTTGAAAACAGACATAACCGCTGTTATGTCTAGAAAATTAAGCACTAGATTCCTGTGAATTTTCTGTCATTCTTAATCACTATTTTTCTTAGGTTTGAGGAACTTTTTCTTTTTGCTATTTTATTATGAAAAGTAACAAGGATGCAAACAACGCAAGGGACCTCCAGGTACTCCCCCAGTGTTAACAACGGCCACTTGGAATCCATTCATACCACATTCATTTCACCTTCCATATTATTCTTCATTCACGTGAAAGGCAGAGTGCCAGAGAGAAAGGAGGGATGAGAGAGACACTGAGAGAGCTTCTATCCGCTGTTACATGCCCCCAAGTGCCCACCACAGCTGAAGCCAAGAGCCAGAGCTCATCCAGGTCTCTCACATGGGTGGTAGGGACCCAGGTCTTTGGGCCATGATATGCTGCCTCCCAGGTGCACTTGAAGGAAGCCTCTCTGACAGGGGATGCAGGCATCCTATCAGCGGCTTAACCTGCTGGGCCACCATGCCTGCCCCACCCCCTCTCATTTTATCTTAAAGCAAATCTCAAGCATGCCTTTTCACCAGTAACTATCGCAGCACATGCTTTTTAAAATAAGAAACAAACTACTTCACTATTAGCACACATAAAACAAAACAAACAGTGATTCCTTAATAGCATCAAGTAGCCGGTCAGTGTCCAAATTTCCAAATACATAAAATTACATAACACAATGGGACTATGGACACATGTTTATGTCTACATAAACCTATGTCTACATGGCCCTGTGACTAGCTGAAACATCTCCTAAGCCTCTTAAAGCACAGGGTCCTTCTCCATCTTTTTTGCTTCTATTTGAAGGGTACACTTTCTCAGCTAACTAAAGCCAAGTCCACCTCAGGCCCACATGGCAGTCACTGCCAATGTCACAGGGCTCTGAGCCACCGGGGATGGGGGGACTAGGGGAAGCACTGCCAAAGTGTGGGGAGCTCTTCTGCTGGGCCTGTCAGGTGCGCTGGAGTTAACTGCCGAGACCAAGTGCTCCTCCTTGGCCTTAACAGAAGACAGCCCAGTGGCCAGCAGCTAGTTTCTGGGGAGCAGCACCTGGGGAGCTGGGGTGACTCCCTGCCTGACCTGAGCTGCTGGCATTGAAGGTGAACGGTGAGCCCCCAGGGCAGGTTTCCAGGAATGGGAGGAGGAAGAGGAAGGGAACATAAGTCCACATGCATCTCGAAGCAAACAAGTGTCTGCAACACAAACCCAAACGCTTAACTACTCATCTGACTGAAGGGTGCTCCGTAGGCTGTAACTACATTCTAAAGAGAAACTCCTAAGACAGCTCTGCCACATGTCTTGGCTTCCTGATTGCTCTGTGTTCCCACCTAAAATGAGGCTACTCACAGATTTCAAAAAGTCCTAGACCACAGTTCAACTGCATTGGGGAGGAGATGGGGGGACAGACACAGCCCCCTTTGCTCGTCCACCCAGAAGCGTTCACTCTCGGGGTTAAGGGTGTACCACTCACAGTTCTCACACGGCTTCATCCCCACTGCCTTGCCCTGGTGATTCTATTCTCTCCTCCACTATAATACTGGCAACCTCTGCTTCCCTCTCCCGCCTCTGCCTCCTCCTTGTGTCCATTTTAACTCTTCACTGGGCTTCCTCCCAACAGACCTCCATCAGGGCAGCATCTTCTGCTTGAACATTGTAGCAAAGACCTCAGCAACTGCCCCAGGACCTTTGAACACCCTGGTGGTGGTGGCAACTACAGGAGCTAATACAGGCCCCTTACCAGCTCCCTGAGCAAGTCAGGAAGAAGAGTTTCCCTTAGGAAGGCAGACATTCGGCACAGTGCTTGGGATGTCCACTCCCCATGTCAGACAGAGTGCCTGGCCCTGAGTCCTGCTTCCACTCCTGATCCCAACCAACTTCCTGCCAGTGCACATCGGGCAAGGCAGCAGGGAATGGCTCAAGCACCACCCACGTGGGAGAGCCTGATGCAGTTCCAGGCTCCTGGCTTCAGCCTGGCCCAGCCCCAGCTGCTTCTGGCATGTGGGGACTGCACCAGTAGGTGGGAGATCTCCGTCTTTCTGTCTCTTTGTCTGCCTTGGAAATAAAATCAATAAATAAGCAGTCAGGAACAGAAAGATAAGAACACTTCTTTAAAAATTGTTTTTGTTTCTAAAGGAAAAGCTTCTCTCCAACAAAACCATCTCACCTTCACTACACACAACAGAAGCTCATACCTAGAATTTTAAGAGAGTAGAAGTAGCTTTTTTCTCAGTTTCCTTCCATTAGTACAGACAATTAGTCATGGCCAGTGTAGTCAGCATTTAGCACTGGAAAGAACTGAGTATTCTCATAGTGCCCTTAATTCCTCATTAGCATTACTTCAGTTGCCAAGCAACCTTCGCTTTTACATATGACATTTGAAGGAGTTAACACCAGAAACATTTTTTTTTTTTTTAAATCAGTTCTAGGATGGAACAGCAACCCTGTGTGCTAGCATACCTTTGTAAATTCTCACGTTGACTACAATGTCATAACTGTTTCAAATGCACATTATTGAAAGCAAAGGGTTAATTACAGTGATTGATATCAAAAAGTTAAGACGATTATGGTTCATGTAAGAATCCACAGAAGAGAATCCAGCTAGAAACCACCAAGAATGGTGACTGGGCTTCTCTTGTTATTGGGTGGCAGAACAGGTGACTGTAACTTTTTTCTTCTCACTAGTCTGTATTTCCTGTTTTCTATAGTGAACATGAATAATTTTAAAAGTTATTAAAATTCAAAAAGTAAGTATAAGAATTGAATGGCAGATATTCATAAAAGAACTTATAAAATAGTGGGAATTCAATTACACGGTGTGATAATGATAGAAGCACTGTGTTGCTCATAGGAAACACTCAAAAGTTTAGCTATCACTAAGATAATATTTTAAAAGTTTATGTAAGGGGCTGGTGCTGTAGTGTGGCGGGTAAAGCTGTTGCCTGCAGTGCTGGCATCCCATATGGGCACCGGTTCTAGTCCTGGATGATCCTCTTCCGATCCAGCTCTCTGCTATGGCCTGGGAAACCAGTAGAAGAGGGCCCAAGTCCTTGGGCCCCTGCACCCACATGGGAGACCTGGAGGAAGCTCCTGGCTCCTGGCTTCGGATGGGCATAGTTTGGGCCATTGTGACCATTTGAGGAGTGAACCAGTGGATGGAAGATCTCTTTCTCTCTGCCTGTGCCTCTACCTCTTTGTAACTCTGGCCACCAAATAAATAAATCTTTTTTAAAAAAAAGTCTATGTAAGTAACCATTTTTATAATTGTCTGTTTTACCACAATGGAAAAAATTCTATGTAAAAACAATGGATACAATTGATATTAATAATTTAGAAAGCAAAGATTTAAATTTGGTTGGGTTTCTAAGTCTTCACCTTAAGGATACTGACTCAAACAGATCAAAAACACTTTCTAAAACACATCAATTCTCAAGAGATTTAGTTCAAGTTCACATTCAATATCACCATTGAGACCTCATTATAATTTCTCTTAGAAATTTTTAGTCTCAGAAAGCATTTCAACAGGGGCAGGTGTTGTGGTACAGTGGGTTAAGCCTCCACTTGCAATTCTGGCATCCCATTGGAGGGAAGGTTTGAGTCTCAGCTGCAGCTCTGTTAAGGTGCCTGGGAAAGCAGATAATGACCAAAGAAGCTTGTTGCTGTGGATTTGCTCTGAGAGGAGGAGCGTAGTGGGGGGAAAAAGGCACGGAGTCATCACACAGACCCCTGGAGTTGGGTGAAAGCGGGCCAGAGGCGAGCAGCCCACAGACTCGTTTATTTCAGTTGGTACAGCAGCTTATATAGCCGAGGCAGCCAATCTTGTCAAGGGGCGGTTTATGCCCTAACCAATCACAGCCTGTTGCCAGGCAGGCTCTGTTGCCAGTGGCCATCTTGGCATGGCCTTTTCATTCCACCACATTTCCCCCTTTTTGTTTATTTTTGAGCAACGGGAGGCATGATTCTTGGCCATACCATTGTTGACCCCAGTGACTCTGTGCCTCTGCCCCCACCCCACCATGCTCCTCCTCTCAGAACAAATCCACAGCAATAGTAGCTGGGCCCCTGCCCCCCTATAAGGTATACCTGGATTAAGTTCCTGGCCCCCTGTTTTGAGCAGGCTGACACTTGGCTATTACAGCCATTTGGAAAATGAACCAGTAGGTGGAAGATCAATCAATCTCTCTCTCTCTCTCTCTCTCTCTCCCTCTGCCTCCTATCAGTCTGCTTTTCAAATAAACAAATAAATGTATCTTTAAAAAGAAAGTCATCTCAACAGTATCATATCTAGGGGAAATAAGACTCTGACTCACAAAATAATCTATCTAAGCCCAGGGATTTTAAGCCAGTGGCAATTTCAGAAACAAAGCTGGAGTTTTTTAAACTTCAGAATTAATAAAAGGTAAAGTGGACAATTGAACTAGCTAAAAATGTAAAATTTCCATATACTATGAAACTAGCTAAAAAACAGAAACAAGATTAGAGCAAAACATGCCTATAGCATGTGATATTTAAAGAGGTAACAGGTTTTTCTTTTTAAATAATGAAATCTTTTTATGAATTTCCAACAAAAGCATTAAGCAGCAAATATTAAATAGGAAAAAGATATGACCAGTTTGTAAGATGAGACATACAGTTAGCATAGAAACTTAGGAAAACACACTCCAATAAGAGCTTGGTAATACAAGAGGGTATTTCCAAAAGTTCACAGGAAAATGAAATTAAAAGTTCATTTTGAGACAAAAATATTTTGAAATGCAGTTTCTTCAGAATACACATTTTCCATGAACTTTCTGAAGTTTGCTCATCCATGAGTAGTGCTTGTTCGTAAGTGGTGGCAAATCAAGGCAAATGATCCCACATATGGCCTCAATAACAGAGAGCGCACCAAATACTTGTGAAGAACAAAAATTCATGTGATCGATTTGGTGGGTTAGAACCAAGAGACAGTTTAATCCTGGAAGATCTTGAGAGTGCATTAAAAAACACAAACTCAGAGCACGAACTTCAACTCCAGAACAAGAATCTTAGAGTTTTCATTTTTAACTCCCACTGTCATTTCCTGAAGAAAACTCAGCCTCACTAATATTCGATTTCCTTTAAGGCACATGCTTCCTTTTTTTTTTTTTAAGACTTTATTTATTTGAGAGGTAGAGTTACAGACAGTGAGAGGGAGAGACAGAGAGAAAGGTCTTCCGTCTGCTGGTTCACTCCCCAAATGGCTGCAAAGCCAGAGCTGAGCAGATCAGCAGCCAGGAGCTTCTTCCATGGGTGCAGGGCCCAAACACTTGGGCCATCTTCCACTAATTTCCCAGGCCACAGCAGAGAGCTGGATCAGAAGAGGAGCAGCTGGGACTAGAACTGGTTCCCATATGGGATGCCAGCACCACAGGGGGAGGATTAACCTACTGTGCCATGGCGCCGGACCCAGTTCCTTTTCTTTGAAGAACCCATGAAGATTTTGTTTTATAAGATACATAGGTGAAAGCAGCAGAATTATGGTAAAACTATTACTTTGTCCTCATTCAAGGATAGCAAATTAAATTCCCCACTTTCAGGCTTCACTACCATCTCAACACTTGGCTGTGTGAGCATGCTCTGTCCCTGGAAGCCAGGAGTGAGCAGGTACATGTTTAACAACGGGCTCTCCAGGGGAGGGAGTGAGGAGGAAGCCCTCACAAGTAGCTGCCTCCCGAGGTATTCATACACCCAGCACAGGCAATGCCAAGCTCCTGGCACGACTTCTCTGAATGAGGAGCTGGGAAGGGGCGCATGGTAGCATCTCTTCACCTACTGTAGGTACAGCAGACAGAACTCAAAAACAACAAGACAATGTGGTGCTGTATTAGGAAGTGATGACATCTGAGCACTTCTTACCTTGGTTTTCAACATATTTAATTTTTAAGGATTTATTTATGTATTTGAAAGTCAGAGTTACAAAGAGAGAGAGAGAGAGACAGAATCTTCCATCTGCTGGTTCACTCCCCAGATAGCTACAGCAGCCAGCAGTGAGCCAGCTTGAAGCTAGGAGCCAAAAGCTTCGTCCAGGTCTCCCAAGTGAATGTCAGGGGTCCCAACACTTGGTCCATCTTCCTTTGCTTTTCCCAGGCCATTAGCAGGGAGCTAGATCAGAAGCAGAGCAGCCAGGACATGGACTGGCACCCATCTGGGGTACTGGCATTGTAGGTGGCAGCTTTCTGCTATGCCACAACACTGGCCCCAATATATATTTAATTTTTGATGATGGTTATGTTTAAAAGTAGCTTGCAAAATTCATGAAAATTCAAGAATAGGTTCTTGGGAGCTAGTGCAAGCCACTCCAAACCTGGCTAGAGATAATGAAATAACACTTCTATTCTCACATTTTTCTCTCTCTACGAAGAAACAAAAATAAGACATACACCCCCTTACTCCCCTAGGTGTCTTCAGCACATGACACATTACTTTTGCCCTCTGATTTTATGACTCTCTCACATTGGATTTACACCGTATGCAGGATCAGGGGCAAATTAAAACACAGGGCCGGCTGGCACAGTGGCTCACTAGGCTAATCCTCTGCCTGCTGCGCCAGCACCCTGGGTTCTAGTCCCGGTTGGGGCACCAGTTCTGTCCTGGTTGCTCCTCTTCCAGTCCAGCTCTTTGCTGTGGCCCGGGAGTGCAGTGGGGGATGGCCAAAGTCCCATGGGTCTCCCGCATGGGGGACCAGGAGGAAGCACCTGGCTCCTGGCTTCGGATCGGCACAGTGTACCGGCCTCAGCGTGCCGGCTGTAGCGGCCACTTTGGGGGTGAACCAACAGAAAAAGGAAGACCTTTCTCTCTGTCTCTCTCTCACTGTCTAACTCTGCCTGTCAAAAACAAAACAAAACAAAACAAAAACACAGGGCCCCTTGTTCAATGATCATTATGTCTCAAGAGTGTGACAGCATTCAACCAGGGCCAGGGCCCTGTGCGTCCTCACAGGCGACACATGCGTGAAGCTGGCCGTGCCTACACTCTTGTTCTTATCCTGCCAGCCACTCTAAGGCAACCCACCTAGGTAACAGCCCAAACTCACCGCCACTGCAGAGCAAAGGATACCATCCAGCAGTTGTAACCGCTTCAGGCTGGGGGTAGCACCTGCACTTCAAATGACCTCCGGGGTCTCAGGGTCAATTACTGCTATTTCTTTCAATTATCAAACAGACTAGGCTTGCCTATGCTGGGTCCTAATGTATTTTCTTTTTCTTTTTCTTTTCTTTCTTTCTTTTTTTGACAGGCAGAGTGGACAGTGAGAGAGAGAGAGAGAGAGAGAGAGAGAGAGAGAGAGAGAGAGAGAGAGAAAGGTCTTCCTTTTGCCATTGGTTCACCCTCCAATGGCCGCCAGGGCTGGTGCACTGCGGCCAGCGCACCACACTGATCCGAAGGCAGGAGCCAGGTGCTTCTCCTGGTCTCCCATGGGGTGCAGGGCTCAAGCACTTGGGCCATCCTCCACTGCACTCCTGGGCCATAGCAGAGAGCTGGACTGGAAGAGGGGCAACCGGGACAGAATCCGGCGCCCTGACCGGGACTAGAACCTGATGTGCCAGCGCCGCTAGGCGGAGGATTAGCCTGTTGAGCCGTGGTGCCGGCCGTCCTAATGTATTTTCACCATGGACTTAACTTTCATGTCAACACATCATTTTACAAGGCCCACCGGCAAAGCACTAGGAAACACCTCTCTAATTCCTTCCTAGCTTTGCCACTATGTAGAGACCTCGGACCCAGGAGGATGGAGCTCCATTAGGGAGCACTGCCTTACGACACCACTGGAAACTGTTCTGAGCATTGCATAAAGGTGGAAACGGACGCTACGACTGTTGACTTCGAGTGCAAAGAAACAGATCGTAGTGCAACAGACATCCACCTTCTGTTCGTTTCCATGGCCACAAGCCAGGCTGAGCGCTCTGCAGGGAGTTCACTGCAGCTGAGAACAGACAGAAATGCAGGAAAATCTGAGAGAAGTGGTTGCAAACTGGCTCCTGGACAGGACTGCTCTCCCTATAGGCCCGACAGGATTACCTTCTCTAAAACACGGGTGGGGAGCCCTTTTTCTGCCAGGGCCGTTTGGATATTTCTAACAACATTCGTGAGCCATGCAAAATCATCAATTTCAACATCAGCCTGCTATAGATTTGTTGAATTCAAGCCCTTCCTGCAGCTGCCTTGGCAAGGCCAGTCCATGTGAATTCCCAGGCCTTGTGTGGTCCGTGGTCTGGATGGTCCCAGCCCCCGCAGCAGCATGCAGAGGCTGGCTTCCCCACACACTGCTCCAGCTCATAGAGTTGAAAAACCCAGGTGCTCCATTGCTTCTGCAGCACTCTGCGCCCATCTGGTGTCCCTCGAGAGCCTGTGGCATTGCCGTCTGCGGGAGGCCCAGCAAGCCGCTGGCTGACACTACTCTGCATCGCTCCACGGGCCCCTCCACCCCCATCGTGACTGTGGGCTCAATGCAAAAGTCAGGGTGACCAGGAGTCGTCCGCACACTGAACCCACCCCCACCAATGAGTGCTCGTGGTACACTGGAGGGTCTCTCACATGCTCTCTCTCTCTCTCTCTCATGCATTAAAAGTCATCTCTTGGGATGTATTTACTGAACAAAACTTCCTGGAGTTCTTGACACATTTTAAGCCTTTTACGACTGCCTCGGCTCTCCACTGCAGAAGGAGATGTGCTACAAACGGTGCTACAAAGGAGAGCAGAGAAGAGCAAATGGATCTCCCATCTCCTCCCTCCTCGGGCCCGGCAGCAACGCTAACTCCCACTCACCAGAGGGCAGATGCACCTGCCTGGGGCCCCGGCTGAAGCCAGCTGTCAAAGCACGCAGCACAGGGCTCCGCAGGTCACAGCATCCTCTTTACTTAACACTAACTCCCTCCACAGGACCAAGAGCAGCCAGGCCTGGGAGCTGCTCTGATGGGGGTGCCCCAATGACCATCCTTTCCATGGCAAATCTTGTGCTGTGGCTCCCAGTGACTGGCGCTCCACCAGGGAGGCTGCCAGGACAGCTCCTGCCCAAAGTGCCGGTTGTCAGCGGTGGGTAAGGTTGCTGCCTCCTTCCCGGCACCACCTGACTTTGGGCCTTGGAGTCTTGTGTTCTTAGAACTAAGCACCCAGTGCTGTAAGGCTCCTGAGTCTGTTCTTGCGCTCCTGCTGCCTTCTGGGCACCTTGCTTGCTTGCCCTCACAGACTTGAAGTTGCTCAGTGCTGAGAACCACCCCGGTCTCCCTCTGCCATGGTTCCAACAAGCATGTTTGCCTTCCCTGGACCTGAGTTTAGGAACAGGTATATTTACCCCTAATGAACTTTAACATCCCAACTGTTCTGTGATGGGGAAAACACCCCCATGGGTCTGGGGGGTATTTCTAGCTTTGGAGGTCTTTCGGCAGCACTCATACAATACACACGGTCATTTGTTCACTTGGCTCCAGAGAGAATTTCAGGCAGACACCTGGCACAGAGACGGGGGAAATAACTATTTCTAACAACGAAGGGGATTACATTTCTAATCTGGGGAGACCCAGCCTGCAGAAGGAAGGGCACGGGAGGCAGGCCTGTCGTGAGTACATGCAGGTCTCCTGCGCGCAGGAGAGCCTGTGTTAGGACAGAGACCTGTGCTTGCTCCAGCTCGGGTTGCAGGTGGCTGCTAGGGGCAGTTGAGGGAGAACATGAGCAGCGTGGCTTCTGTTTAGTCCGGCAGCCTGGGGCAAGTTGTTTCAATTCTCAGAGGCTCGGTTTACTTTCCTGTTTGTCCAGTGCAGATAAGAACACCCAACCTGCCTATTTCAGACTTATTGTACTGAAGAAAATCAATACGTATGAAATTCCAAGGTAAAAAATTAGCAGCAGTCCATAAATACAGGGTGCTGGGATGTCTTGCCCTCCGCACTGACGGGTACGATAAGACACTGGGTCTCCACCTGCATCCCCCCTGGGGGCAAGAGGGATGCTTGTGGAGCTGCTTCCCGGGGCACCTGCTGCCTGCTCCTTCTGAGGCCACTGGACGCTGTCTGGCACTGAGAGAGGGCAGGCAAAGACACTCCGAATTCCGACCTTTGAAGCGTTCCATCTGGTCCCCAGTGCTGGCAGTCCCCTCACAGTGTGAAAGACCTTTGGAAAGCCCAGAAGATCTCATAGGTTTTCCCTACCACTGGAACAGATGGTGCGATTCACATGTGTTTGACATAACTGTACCAGGTTGTGACGCTCTACCTCATTAGCTTAGCTGAAGAGTGGATTAGCCAGCAACACTGCTCTCAGAACGCTAAGCATGACCTCCGATTAAAACAGAAAGTGGGAGTGTGTTCCTTCATGGACTCAAGACTCAAGTTTCTACCCACTGAGCTGTAACCCCGCATGCGGCACTGACAGGCTTGCTGAGAGCTTCTAGTGCACCTGGGACTCGTGGGTGCAGCTCCCCATCCTGAAAAGCACTGTCCTAATGCCTTCTTCCCAGAACAGCGTGGGTGGCAACTAGAGGTTAATAATGTTAAAAGACAGCCATCCGCAGGACTCCTACATGTCCTCGATGCTTTCCACAGTATGCAGACTAATGCCTACAAATGTGAAGCCCACTACTGCCAGAAAACCCCGCTGCAAGTCAGGCACGCTCTCCAGAAGTGTCCGACAGATTCTCAAGGATGATGAAAGCACTCTGTTCACGCTGTCCAGCAACAGCCAGCCTCTCGTGGCCGCCGAGCACAGGGAGCAGGCCTGGTGGGGCACAGGGATTAAATTTTACACTTGCCGTAACTTTCATTCATTGAAGTGTATATAAAAACAGCCATATGTGGCTACTCTACTGGACAGTGCAGCTCCAGCCAATCCAAACCTCCTTCAGGCCTCTGCATGGTGAGGCGGAAAAGCCAGTAGCAAGTAAATTAACTAGTTAATTAGTCTATACCTTCAGTGCAGTCTTTTCCTTTTTTTTTTTTTTTCCAAGTTGATGGGAGGAGTAGCTAAAATCAAGTCTGGGGGCTGGTGCTGTGGGGTAGTGGGTAAAGCCACTGCCTGTGGCACTGACATCCCATATGGGTGCCAGTTTGAGTTCCGGCTGCTCCACTTCTGGCTACCTGCTAATGTGCCTGAGAAAGAAGCAAAAGACGGCCTGAGCACTTGGGCCTCTGCACTCATGTGGGAGACCTGGAGGAAGCTCCTGGCTCCTGGCTCCAGTCTGGCCCAGCCCGGGCCGTTGTGCTATTTGGGGAGTGAACCAGCAGATGGAAGTCCTCTCTCTCTCTGCCTCTGCCTCTCTGTAAAACTGCCTTTCAAATAAATAATCTTTTAAAAAAATGAGAAGACATCTAAACTCACTAACAAAAGGCAAAGCTGACTATATTATTCTTTTTCTGGATCAGAAGTGGAGTAGCCAGGACTCGAACCTGCGTTCATGTGGGATAAGCGCCACAGGAGGTGGCTTGAGCTGCTGCACCATAATGCCAGTCCCTAAATGGCAATATCTAGAGCAACACTTTTCTAGAGACATCTGGGAAAATGACGAGCAAGGGGAGAGTCAAGTGGACCATTAGTCCCTCTCTGTGTGTCCTCGGATCACCTCAGCAGGATCCTCCGCAGCACCAGCACACAGTGGCTGTGGGTCATTCTTTGTCTTAAGGTCTCCTGCTGCTCCGGGACCCACCCACCCTGCAGCGCAGTCACCCCAGGCACAGGCTAACCAATCGTCAAAGGAAAGAGTCACACATGAGAGCAAGAGCAGGGTTCCAATCCCAGACAGAAGGTGCTGTCTTCCATTCCCTTCGGGCATTGCGTGTCTTTCCTCCTTTGCCTCCTTCTTGAGAATTCTGTGAGAGGACACTCCACACTACACAATACACACAACCCTGAGATCTTACCTTCCTGCAGGATTCCCACGGCCCAAGAAAAACGAGCACAAATGGAGGCTGTTCTCCTTGATCCGCGCCCTCACCCACGCTGGACGTCTCAGCGTCTACACGGTAATGGAGAACTTACTTCTTACCTTCCCTGTACACCCTCACTATCACCACTCTGTGCTTTGCACACATGTTTTCCCCAACAGTGCATTCCTCAGGTATTGCAATTTCCACTGGGACACATGGATTCTCCTGGTGCATTGGCCAGCACAGTGTCAGATGCCATTAGGGGTTTAATCAGTGCTTCTTGGTAATGGATAAAAGACCATTAGATGCAATGGGATTTTAAGTTTTGTTTTGTTTTTTTTTTTTTTTTTTTTTTTTTGTTCAACATATTGCAGACAAGAAATGTAGCACTGCTCTTGTAGGATTTGTTCAGGGTAGTGGATTAGGCTTGGTGATTGTGGAGAAGGACTTCAGTATACACTTTTCTTGCTGAAAAACCGTCGTCAGCTCAGCCCTAGTTGTATGATTAGCACAGGAGGAAGGGAAGGTGTGATAAACACATTTCAGGTCCGGGTTTTCTCAAGAGTTAAAACAGAGACTACAAATCCTTTTGCTGAGCCAGTTGCAGTGTTCTGTGATGGCCGGGAAATGCGACTACCACAAATGGGGTCAGGAACCTTGCTGTTCACTCAGGCTGGGAAGCAGGTGCACAAGAAGACCGTGACAAACTAAGTGTTCCTCACCGGCCCGGCTGCTCTGGCCCGCGTCTTCCAGCTCATCTCCCTGTGTGTTTACCCTTGAAGGCTGTTTTGAAACTGAAAGCCTTTCATTCTGCTCCCACTTTAGTCCTTAACAAAAGCTTAGAGTGCAAATAGGGGAAACAATACTAAGCTAGTAATAAAAAAAAAGTCTCTCTCTTCTCCAAGTTAAAAAGTCTACAACAAACAGCACTTCAGATTCTCTAAGAGGGGTTCCTGTATCAGCTGCAGCAGCATCACCCGGGAACCTGGCAGATGCAAACCCTTGGGCCCCGCCTCCCAGACCTATCAAGCAGAACCTTTGGGGTGGGGCCTGGTAATCTGTATTATGGGTGGGGGGGGAGAACCTTTGTGTGATCTGATGCACTAGCATTTGAGAACCATTGCTTTAAACCAATGTTGACATGGCTTGAACTAGTCAACGTACTAAAGCACATGAAGTAAGTATCCCCAAGACTGGAAGTCTTCCCCATTCCTAAAACCAAGCACCCAACACATCCAGCACTGAACCGTCCCAAGGCTGATCTAAGAGAGCTCTTAAGACCCGGGGTCTCACCAGGCCTCCTGCAGGCCACAGGGCCTGGGGTGGGCTGGTGCCTCTGAGCTGAGCCAGAGGCTCATCTGCATCACGCGAGAAGAGAAACACACAGGGGGACACAGGAAACACCATGCTGGAAATCCTTGAACTCAAAGGTTTCTTTGCAATCCATCAATTTTAATTTCTTTTTGGAGAGGAGCATGTATTTTGTAATTTTCAATCATTTCACAAATAATCAAAAGAAAGACGGTGCTGATGAAATGAAAGAAAAATCATTTCAGATATTCGCTTATCAGCTGCACCCGCTGACCTAGTGAGTGTAGACAATTCACACGCATATTTCCCAGCTCTTCGCTCCTTCATCAAAAGGCTTATTAACCGGCATCCTCTAGTCATGGGCATTCTTGCTCTCCTCCTCCACCCCAAGCACCCGCTACATTGTAAGGGGCTTTACTGAAACTTTGTCTGAATGATGTGAAGACTTTCACATTTCTGTTTGATACCAGCGTTCGCTCCCATAGCATTATCTTTACAAAGCCACAAGAACACAAGGACAGAAAAGTGTCCAAGCACCAGACGCACAGCATCATTTTCTGATCTTTTTCGTCACAACACAAACCTCCAGCCTAAGAAAAAGGGAAATGCACACTCCGCTCAGAACTTTTCTCACTTTAAATTGCACCTCTCATCACGACCTATTACACCCACATCGTCATGTGCCACGAGCAGTGCAGACTGCCTCCAACAGCTCAAAGGCTCACAAGCTATTTTTAAAGCACTTTTTAAGGAAGAACAAAGTAATGTGGCAGTTTTTAGGTATGCGGGCAATTAGCCAACTCACCAAAAGATTGAATGCAGCTGTCAATGAGATCGTCCAGGCTGGCTCCTTTGGCTAAGTGTCCCAGAGAAACCATCATTCGGAACTGGGTGATCTGGGCCAGGCTGGGATGGGAAGGGAGAGGGCTGCTGGCTGGTGGCTTCGCCTCTAGTCTCGCTTTTGGGCCAGCTCTGCAGCCATGGGAAGGTTTCCTGGGGAAAGAGAGAAGGCAGTGAGGGCCAGCGGAGCCGCAACTCCCCAATCCAAAGGCAGACTGGAGAGGAAAGGAGCGCAGATAAGACAATTAATCCCGGGAGCTGGGCTGATGGAAGACATACCCCTCCCACTTGGCCAATGCACCAAACGGACTGGTTGTCTGTTAAAGAGACATCTCCCCAGCAAATGACAAGGTGAGATTGCAGGCTCGCCTGTCGGGCTTCAACCTGGCATTCCGATTGCTCGGTCCTGCTGTCTCCTGGTTCCCCAAGAGGAGAAGCAGAGGAGGGGGTGTGTGTTGGCAGTCCTTAGCTTCTAGCAATAACTTTTTATTTTAGCTGCCAGGCCACCAACTTAAAATCTCGAGAACTATTTCAGTTGGTCTCATCTTCAACTAAATTCACTCATTTTGAGCAAGACCAGACATTCCACAGAAGGTCAGGCAGCCTTGGAAGCATCTTCAAGGACCTTGGGAACGAAGTCAAAGACTCAAGAGCCATGTTCACAGAGTGAGGTTTAGGTTAAGCTGGGGGTGTTTAGAGTTTAACTTAGTCCTGCCTTTCTTACACATCTCAGTTGCTTTTCAGATCCCGTTTTTCATTCTCGATAATGCAGGTAAGTCATAATGAGTCATTTTATCACTAAATGGCATTCTATCAAATCCTTACTTGGCTCCTTAACAATTAAAAAAGCAAGCAAAGCTATGAGAACTCTGTTCCAGAATTAAATGTAAAAGGACAAGTTTGGGTCTAGAAATGGCTTTGGAGCCCAGGGGGCCTTCACCACTCACGTTTAGCTTTATCTTTGGTCAGGATCTCACTGGTACAAGTCACTTTGCAAAATGACTTCTGAAGGTTAAGTATTTCATTTTCTTCTCTATTAAAACAAGTACATGCACATATACACCGATACATATCTACATCTTTGAAGGCTTCACAGTGATGGATGCTGTTGCTGGTAACTGCTTGGAACAGATAGTTTCATTCTCCTCTCCCTACTGTGGCTTTGGCTATTTAAAAATTTACTACCAAGGAAGGGGAGGGGGGAGAAAATATACTCTATATGCAGATGTTAGCTATTCACTACATAGTGTGATAAACACAGAATGTCATCAGTTAATCAGCTCAGTGCTTAGTCTCTGAACAAGACATTGTGGACAGGCCAGAGGGGAGCATAGTGAGTCTTATGAAAGCACTTTGTCAACTATAAAACGTGCTCAGTATACATCTGCTGTTATTATAGAAAGGCAATCCAGAAGTTCCTTAATAGAAAAAACAAGTTAAAGGGCCAGACACTGGGCACATGTGGGTTTTGGGACATCAGACTGCTAAAACCCAAGTTTCCTGAATTATGGGCCACTCAGCACATGGCCATTCTCAGGCAGGGAGCAGCTCCTGGGTTTCTGTTTCTAACGCCTTCCAGGGCGCTGGCCTGTAGCGGCCCCTGAGCTCTGCTCCAGCCTGGGGCAGGACCAATGAAATCCAACCAACAACCGTCACTGGGCCTCTGTGAATGCAAGGCAGTGATTCCTGAAAGATCAAGCTGATAGCCCAAGACTCAGCTGGGTTTCTGGCCCTTACGAGATCTCTGCCCAGGCCCTGGGATAGCCCCATGATCAGATCAGCATCTGAGAACAAAAGAGGAATGGCCACCATGAATTGAGCACCCACACTACAGCAGGCCACGTGCTGGGCACTGGCATCGTCTTCAAAGCCTGCAGCCCGGAAAGCCGTGGTCTCCATTCCATGATGTTGAAATGAGCTCAAAGAGGCTCAGTGACACAGTCAAGGCTGCACAACTCCTGTGCATCCGATCTGGGACTGTCCCCAGTGCCTTTATGGCTCGATTCCTTTAATAAACTTACTATGCCTAGAACTGGGCACAGCAAGTAGAGTCCCACACAGAGGATAAAAGGTCAGCTCCACTGAAAACCCAAGTCAATCCCTCAGCAGCACAGCGACCACACCTCCTGCAAGTCACCAGGACTGCTGTGGGGACCCCAGGGCCCCCCAGAGTCCTCGGGCTCACCTTCCAAACCCCTCTCCTCCAGCTGGGCAGGACCAGGCTTGGAAGGGCAACCTGACTGGCCACTGGGAAAAAGACCAGAAGCCAGCCTCCTGTGCCCTGTGCCATAGCCCTCGGTGGACCACCTTGCCCACCTGCACACACGGGCCCGCCTGGCCGGAGCTGCAGGTTACTCAGCTCTCTGCCCTAGCTGCCGCTTTCTCAGCAGTAAGCTCTCCACTCAAGACAGAGTAACGTTATTCCTAGTACGAGTTTCTGTTTCTCTCACGTTTTCCATGACCCTTCTCCCTAGACCCTGCAGAAGAGGTGACAACTCGTAGAAGCTGCATCTGCAGACAGAACTCTTCCTGTGGGGGCTGGGGACACGGCTGGAGGTCAAAAAGAAAAGAAAAAAAAATTTGCTCTCTTGGCTGGTGGTATCCAGTATTCAAGGCCCTGAGCCGTCCCTCTCCTGGAGTCTAGCCGTGCTGCTTAGTGTCACCAGGAAGAGGACCGGCCTTGGTTTAAAAGGCAGAGTCAGACACTTTTACCAGAACCAGAAGGGGCTGAGGCAGATCAGGTATTAAGGACAAACCTGAGCATTCAGGGTAGAACAACAGAAAGAAGAGAGCGATAAAGACGCAGGCTGGGGAATACGGAGGCCACAGAGACTCAGCAGGCTTGGACATGAGAATCAGAGAAGAGAAAATTTTAAAAAACCTAACTGCCCCCTAAGAAGTCTACGAAGACGGGCATTATTTGGTTCATAGCCTAGGAAACTGGGCTCTTACTGCATTCTTACTGGTGTCCGTGTGGAAAACCTTGAAATTGCTGTCTCTTCCATGACACCGTGGTAGACAAGGATTTTAAAAATGCTTACAGGCAGAACTGAGGGTGTTTTCACAACCCAAAGGAGAAAAGACCTCTATGTCTGAAAAAGCATATTTTCAAGGGATAGGAACCAAATCCTTCCTGGCTGGCCTCTCTTCTTGTGAATTAAAAACAAAAAAACCAAAACCAAAATCCTCGAGAGAAATGCATTCACTTGAAACGTCCCCGGAGCCTAAAACGTGGCCAGACTCCGTGGGTTTGCAGACAGCTAAACCCGAGCGGACTAAGGGGAGAGCCTCTCTATGCAGGCACAGGTGCCGGAGGCCAGGGCCCTGCTTCAGGCTGAGCTGGCGAAGCGCGGCTTCCACAGCTGTCTCTGCTAGGGACGGTGACTTTTATTGGCATCCAGTGAGGATTTCTTCCAGTCTCGTCCTCTCCGCCACTCTCCCGCATAGCGCACTCACTCTAGTGCAAAGCACAGGACTGCACGCTCAGGACACGACTTGGTGGGGGGGTGGGGTGGTGAGCGGCAGGGAGGTGCAGCACCCAAGCCTCCTGCCTCTACCGGGTATGGCTGGGCAGGCCGGGTACTGGTATGTCACATCAGCCTACGGGAACCAGGCGACGAGCGAGCCGCAGGCCAGGGTCAGGCGGCTGCCTAGGCGCCTGCCTGCTTCTGGTCCTTTGGGGACAAACTCAAAGTTGCCTGCTCCCTCCCCGCCGGTTTCTCCTGCTAAGACCCTCCGAAAACATCTCTGCAGATTCACAGTGGGGTAGGGGGAGGGAGGAGCGCAGGTTCCCACTCAGAAGGTTCTACAGTTCGCTGACCCACGGCTCCGGAAACTTTGCTGGGGCAAGGGGATCAAGTGGGGCCACCTGCCCTTGATCGCCACTAGCGGGGTCGGCCGTCCGGGCAAGGCCGGGAGAGCGCGCCAGGTGGCGCTGCCGGGGCCCGGCACGCGCGCGCTCGCAGCAGGTGCAGGGGGCACGGAAAGTCGGCGAGTGGGAGCCCTGGGGTGCATGGCGGGAGGGTCTGGGAGAGGAGATCGGCGAGCGGGCGCGGGTAGGTGAAGGGCTCGGATCTCGCAACTCTGGGTCCCGCCAAGTGACCTGTGCCGCGCCGCCTCCACGGCCCCAGCGCTCTCCGCCACCCCCCTTCAGACGCGTCCGCCCCCCGCGCGCTTCTCACCCGACTTCAGCCGAGACCAGGCTCCCGCCGACCCCCACCCCAGGCCAGCCACTTCCCTCCAGGCAGGAGCCCCGTCAGCCGCCGCCAGGGCATCACGGAGCGGATCGCAGGGGGCCGCCCGCGCAGTTGCCCCTACCCAGGCGCTCCGAGGGCCGCCACCGCCGCCGCGCGTACTCACCGCGGAGCCTCTCTCGCCTTGCCCAGCGTGCCCATGGCCACGGCTCGCGCTCCAAGAGCCGGTCACCTGGCGCGGCGGGACGGGCTCGGCGGGGTGCGGCGCATCGGGCCTCTCCCACGGGCCCTCGCCGCCCCCGGCCGCCGCTCTCCGAGCCGGGCGAGCCGGAGCGAGGCGCACCCGCAGGCACAAACTTTGTGCGAGCGCGCCCCCTTCGCGCGCGCGCTCCCTGGCCGGGCGCACCACCTGACGGGCGCCGACGCTGCGGCTGGGGGAAGCGCCGGGCGCCCTGCAGCTCCGCGCCCGCACCTGCCCCCTCGCTGCGCGGCGCCCACAGCTGCGCCTCCTGCAGTTCTCTCCTCCCCCTGCCTGCCCCAAGCTCTCCCCGCCGAAGGGTTCAGTCCAGCCCGAGCCGGAGAGGGGTGGTTCCCCTGATCCCACCAAGCCGTGGGCTGAGAAAACGGGCCTCACCTCGGGGCCCTGGTGGGACCCGCTCGCGCCCGCAGGCCCCTCTCGCAGTTAGCCATCAGAACGCGGGGTCGTGGTCGGGGTAAGGAAATCAGGCACTATGTGGAGGTGCCTTAACCTGCGCATTTGGCTTTCCCATGGCAGTGAGCAAAACTGGGCTGAAGAGGCGTGCGGGGAGCCTTGACGGCGGGCGGCGGGGGTGGAGGTGCGCCCGGAGGCCCGATGCACATCGGGAGGCAGATGCCTGGCACCTGAGGGCAGAGGAGGAGGGGTAGGGGCGGCGGGGACAGCTCGCTTCCAGTATTGGGGCGCCCGGCAGACCTGGCCGCGAGCGGAGGCCTGCCCTGCCTCTGTGGTCCGAGCGAGGGTGGTGATAACCCGACTGACTGCGTGGTGCAAAGTGCTCCGTATGTGTTATCTCATTGAACTCCATTCTCCCCAAGACAAAGATGTCGATGTGAAAGAGATGAGAACATTACGGTTTAGGGAATAAGATGCCTCACATCACACAAGTGGTAAACAGCAGAGACACGAATGACTTGGGCAGCTCCTGACTCCGTGTAATCACTGGAGGACCGTCCTAATTATAACACTCATTATCGCCGTCGCGCGGCTCCTGGCTCTAGCCGCGGTAGCCTACCGTGGCCTCGCCAGCCAGTCTATTTCAATTAGGTGTTTCCTTATTCGCCACCTTGTCCTAAACAGAGACTTGAGGATAACTTACAATAATACATAGCCCGCAAAAGGAAATGTGTGAAATGGAAAAAAAAAAAAAAGGCACACAAATGGAACCATAATGAACATCCTTTGGGGGGGACCCAGTGAAGTCCACTACACTTGCTATAAATGGGGACCAAAATTTGTTTCCTGGTTTCCTAGCAGTAGAATTCAAAGGGGAGTCCTTGTCGAAAAATTTAGTTAATATCATGCAACACTAACAGAGACTACTCACAAGAAAATCCACTCTGCTTGATAGCAGGAGAGTTTCTCCGGTATATCTTCTTGAACACTGGGTAGTATAAACGGCCAAGGTCACAGTCACAGCCACATAGAGGGAAGAAGCAGGTGTGTATTTGATAAATATTAAACAATGACGCTCTTCCCCGCTCATGGGCTCTGAGGCACAAAAAGTTTCAGGGCTACCTATTACAGCCCCTCCCCCAGGGAAACCTAAAACCACCAGCCCTGTGGTTGCACGGGGATGGTGACGACTCCTATTTGTATCCCTGTCCAACGAGTTCCCAATTCTCCTGTCTGCAGTCTTTGTAGAGGAGACCTCTAATTACCAGGTGAACAATTACCTTCCCCTGAGCTCCCCACCCCAGAGTCTGAAAGCTAAGAGGCTACTTCCAAAAGTTCATGGAGGATGGAGTGGAAAGATGAGTTGATCTCCAGGGCAGGCACTGAGGCACAGCAGGTTAAGCTGCCACCTGGAATGCCTGCATCCCCGAGCAGAGGGCAAGGGATGGAGTTTTGCTTCTGCTTCTGATCTAGTTTCCTGCTAATGCGCGTCCTGGGAGGAAGCAGAGGGTGGCTCTAGTACTTGGGTCCCTGCCACCCAGGTGGGAGACACTGATGGAGCTCCTGGCTCCTGGCTTCAACCTGGCCCAGTCCTGGCTGTTCTGAGAATGCGGTGAGTGAAACAACACAGGGAAGATCTTTCTATCTGTTTTTTTTTTCTTTATGTCACTCTGTTTTTTGAATAAACTAAAAAATAATAAGCATTTTTTAAAAGTTAAGTTTATTTTGGGGCAAAAATTTTTGAAATCCATGCAAAAATTTTTTATGTGTGTTTTCCATGAACTTTTTGAAGACGTCTCATGTCGCTCCCCGTCTTCGTGGAGGAACGACACAGGACCCTGCGCTGTTCTTTCGTCTGCTCGGCCCTTCCCGGGTTTGCTGCTGGTTCTTCCCGGGTTGGCTACCGTCCCTTCCACCTCCGTGGAAGGGCGGTTCCCCCTAGCCACTTTCCCCACTTCCGCGGGGGAGTGGCACACTGCTGGCCGGCTCTCTCGGGGGCTGCACAGGTGTTCCTTCAGATAGATGTTCCTCTTAGATGTTCCTGGTGCATGTTGTCTCTCTCTTCCTTTATAATCCTCTTCCACCAATCCCAACTCTGCTACCCACACGCCGAGTACGCTGCTCTCCTCCAATCAGGAGTAAGTCCTACAGTTTATTGGTTGAACTGGAGGCAGCTGTGTAGAAGCTGTTTCTCCTTTCTCAGCGCCATATTGTGGGAGAGCAGATGCATAGAATAAGTCTTAATTCCAGTAACTTAGTCTAGTCCGAGTTGCTCCCCACAGTCTCATATGAATGGATTTCAAGCAAAAAAAAAAAAAAATTCCCTTTTAATTCCATTTTCCAGGAACATGTTAAAGTGTACTCAGGTTACACTTTATATTGTCAGACAATATCCACCACCCCTTGCTGTGCTTTGTAACTAATCTATACATTATTTGAGGTCAAGATCAGGTCTGCTCCTTTTGCTTCCACGGAACACCCCCTTTGGGCACTACTCTTGGAACATTACCAATGAATTGCTGTTGATTTGATTTCACAACATGGAAAATGGTGACTTCAAAGAAGAAAAATTAGATCTTTCCAGATTACTTCTAGAGACAGTGTGCAAGTTTTCCTTTTAAGTCCCCTGTTGACAGCATAGATAAGCCTGCTGGTATGTACCCTGTAGCTTTTGTGGGATTTCCTTGGGGTTATCTGCAGTCTCTGCATGTCCCTTTTTCTTCACCCTTGATAATAGAGCCCCTTGTGTTCCATTCACTGCAAGAGTCTTTGGACAGTGCAGGCCTTGAATATGACAGGGGAATAGTCCAGACTTCTACTGTATATGAATGTGTATACATGTCACATATGTAAATATACATTTATATAAGTACATAATTATAGTGATGTGTAAGTATGTGTCTTGGTATGCAAGTAGGCAGTATATATACATAATAGTAAACAAGCAGACACACCTATACATCTGAAGTCCATTATGTTTATAAGTAGAAGAAACTGAGGTTATTAATTCATTAAGAAGTGAGTCTTGGGGCCAGCACCGTGGCTCACTTGGTTAATCCTCTGCCTGCGGCGCCAGCATCCCATATGGGCACTGGGTTCTAGTCCCAGCTGCCCCTCTTCTAGTCCAGCTCTCTGCTGTGGCCCGGGAGGGCAGTGGAGGATGGCCCAAGTCCTTGGGCCCTGCACCCCATGGGAGACCAGGAAGAAGCACCTGGCTCCTGGCTTCCGTTTGGCGCAGCACTGGCCATAGCGGCCATTTGGGGAGTGAACCAATGGAAGGAAGACCTTTCTCTCTGTCTCTGTCTCTGTCTCTCTCTCTCACTGTGTATTACTCTACCTGTCAAATAAAAAAAAAGTGAGTCTTGGGTGCAGGTGCTGTGGTGCAGTAAGCTAAGCCTCCACCTATGGTGCCGGCATCCCATATAGGTGTTGGGGCATGTCCCGGCTGCTCTTCTCCCAATCCAGCTCTCTGCTACAGCCTGGGAAAGCAGCGAAAGATGATCCAAGTACTTGGGCCCCTGCACCTGCATGGAGGATCCAGAAGATGCTCCTGGCTTCAGATCAGCCCAGCTCCAGCCATTGCAGCCATTTGGGGAGTGAACCAGCAGATGAAAGGCCTCTCTCTGTCTCTCCCTCTAACTCTACCTCTCAAATAAATAAATAAAATCTTAAAAAAAAAACCCTGAGTCTTGCCCAGTTTTTTAAAAGAAGAGGCCTGCGTATTCCCAGCAAGCTTCTTCCTCTTGAGCTTCCTGAGAACTCCGACTTCACTTGCTGTGGCTCTGTGCTGGGTCCACCTGAACTCTGGTGAAGCTCTGGCTGCTCCTGCCTGAGCCATCAGTCATCCCTGAGCAGCTACAAAATCAGAAGGGGGCTGGCTGTCTTCCTCTGCCATGCGCTTAGTTTCCCAAGTACCTCTGACCTCAACAATAACGTTCTCTTGTTTCCTTTTTTTTTTTTTCCAAAAGGCATTTATTTGAGAGGCAGAGTTACAGAGAGAGGGAGAGACAGGGAGAGATCTTCCATCTGCTTGGATCATTCCCTGAATGCCTGCAACCAGAAGCTCAGAACACCGTTCAGGTCAAGCACTCCAGCAGGGGTGCAGGGGTTCAAGCACTCCAGCCACCTTCCATTGCTTTCCTCGGCTCATTAGCATGGAGCTGGCTTGGAAGTGGAGCAACTGGGACTTGAACCAGCACTCGTATTGGATGCCAGTGTCACAGACAGTGACAACCCACTGCACCGCAATTGCAGTCCCAGTTCTTTTCTTGCACCATTATCTTATCCTCTCTTCTGTTTGGCTGCCTTCCTTCTTTCCTTCCTTCCTTCCTTCCTTCCTTCCTTCCTTCCTTCCTTCCTTCCTTCCTTCCTTCCTTCCTTCTTATAGAGAGAGGCAACTCCTGTGTCACTCCCCAAATACCCACAAGAGATGGAGAGGCTGAAGCCAGGAACTCAATTCAGGTCTCCCACATGGGTAGTTCAACTACTTGAACCATCAACACTGCCTCCCATGGTCTACGTTAGCAGGAAATTGGAATTAGGAGCCAGAGCTAGGAATTGAACCTGGGTACTCAGATGTGGGCTGTGAGCCTCCTAACCAACATCCTAACTGTTAAGCCAAATGCCCACCCCTGCTTCTCCTTCCCTTTTTTTTTTTGAAAGTTTATTTATTTATTCAAGAGGCAGAGTTACACAGAGAAAGAGAGAAAGCTCTTCCATTTGCTGGTTCACTCCCCAGATGACTGCAACAGCTGGAGCTAGGCTGATCCAAAGCCAGGAGCCAGGAGCCAGCAGCTTCTTCCTGGTTTCCAACATTGGTGCAGGGACCCAAGGACTTGGGCCGTCCTCTGGTGTTTTCCAGGCCATTAACAGGGAGCTGGATAGCAACTGGAACATCTGGGACAAAAAACAGCACCCATATGGGATGCCAGTGCCACAAGCAGAGGCTTACCCTACTATGTGACAATGCCAGCCCCTCTCCTTCCTTTATAATAGATAATCAGGGGCCAGGGATGTGGTATAACTGGTAAAGTTGCAGGCTATAGTACCAGCATCCCATATGGGCACTGATTTGAGTCCTGGTTGCTTCACTTCCAATCCGGCTCTCTGCCACGGTATGGGAAAGCAGTAAGATATGACCCAAGTCCTTGGGTCCCTGCACCCGCATGAGAGATCTAGAATAAGCTCCTTGCTGTTGGCTTTGATCTGCCCAGCTCCAGCTGTTGCGGCCATCTGGGGAGTGAACCATTGGATGGAAGACCTCTCTCTCTCTCTTCCTCTGCCTGTCTAACACTGCCTTTGAAATAAATAAATAAATAAATAAATCTTTTTTTAAAAAAATAGATGACAGTGTCTCTGTAGCAGCTGGTCGGGGACCATCAAGACTTCTTCTGCCCACTCATTAATTGAAGTCATTTCTTTGGTATCTTTGTCATTTATTTCTTCTCTCAATCAAGGGCTCTTAATAATGTCTGTAGACATTTCAGTAGGATTTGTGGTAATGGGGTTGCTATATGTGAGGTCTCTGACATGCCTAAACGTTTGTGTATTTTTTCTGGCGGAAAGATATTTAGTTTTCATCAGATTTTCCAAGTGATCAATTACTCAAATTAGGTGTTTTCATTCCCTCCCACAGCTTCAACAGGGCACACATGACTTGCCAGTCTGAATATCCATCCTCGACGCCTACCATCCAGACACACTGTCCCACCTGCTACCTCCCTTCCTTGTCCCCTAGGGTTGCCTCTCCTTCCGTAACACCACACGAGGGGCTGGGCCCCTGGTCCAGTCTAAGAGCCTTGGGACTAGCCTTCCTGATTATAGCACCTCCTTTTCTCGGATGCTTCTGTCATGTGACTTTTACAGTTACCTGATTGCATCATTTCTCTGCTTTCAGGCCGCCGAGAAATCCCCAGGAGCCTACAGAATAACGTGCAAGCTCCTTCACATCGTGCACCTTCGCCAGTGGACCTCGCCTATCCAACCACATCCTCCCTGGCCTCCCAGGCACCAGACCTCTCCGGCTGCACCGTGGTTACTCCCGCAATGGTTAGCCCTACTGCGCCCTTTCAAGCCTGGATATTTTTGCTTTCCTTCTGCTCCCCATGTCTTTACTTGGGAAAACACACCACGGCAGTCAAACCACGTTCATCTAAACCACCCACAGGGCACACAGGGCTGAGGGTTCCAAATGGGCCTCTCAGAATTGACCCGATGACTGGGTGTAGTGGGAGAGCCAGCTGGCTATCATAACCTCCACTGCCTAGCCTAACATTTACTCATCCGTCCTAGATCTGTTTTACTGGACGTCTCCTTGGTGTGAGATGCTGTTCCTCCACTAGGAATCTGGTAGAAGACAGGCAAGACGACCATTCACATGAGCTCATGCATCTAGCGGACAGCAAGATCAACAAACACGCATGTAATAAACATGCCAGGAACTGCCGCTTCAGAGCGGGATTCCCCAGATGGTGTCCCAGTTGAGGCTTCTACACAGACCTGTCAAGACAGAGCTACCACCTTTAGCTCTACCCAGTTTCCAGGGAAAGGAAAGAGACAAGGAGAGTGAGAAGGGGGAGGGGTGTGGCCCCATCTCCGCTCTCTGGCTGAGTGCTGCTCCTGTTCCTGAGATGGCGAGATGGCCTCCTTATTTTCATTATTGTGACTGGCTGTCCTCACAACAGTGCACTAAACACACGCAAACTCCGCTGTGGCTCAGCTTGGCCTCAGGCTGCGAGAAGTGGCTTCTCTTGCCCTCGTGCCTTTAGATGTGGGGCTGTGGTCACAGTCTTGCTGTTCCTTCGTCCTTGGTGCCTTCTCTGAGAGTGTGTCTGCAGACTCTTCTGAACAGTGCTTTCTCTCCCTGAAGCACCCCCAGGGTTCTCCAAGGGGAATTTTAGGAATGTCGTACAAGTTGTATTTTGAGCTAGATCAGCCTCAACATAGACCCTGGGTGCAAAATCCCATTCTTGTTTTGAGCCAAGTCACAGTTACTGATATTAGAGCCCATATTTTCATTCACATTGGCCTGAATAGGCCCTCGAAATCTGGGCACGTTTGCTCCTGCTGTTGTTTTTAAGGGTGCTAACTCAACAACAACAAAGAAGAACCTGTTCTGTTATCCCCTGGCTTTTCCTTGTGCGAGGGAAGTTCTTGGATGGCTTTGAGCAGAGGAGGGGAGGGATAGGATTTCTTCTCTATCAGGGTCCCTCAGGCCGCAGAGAGGGAAGGGTGGGAGGTTCTGGGAAGAAGGGATCCTCAAAGCCAGGTCTGCCAGCTCTGTGGCTCTCCAGCTGCTGTGAACATTACTGCCCAGGAAGGAAGCCGTCCAGCACCACGACCCAGCCAGAAGCACCTTTGTGCTCGCTGTAAAACTCAAACACAGCTGCAGAGAACAACATTTACCCTTGCCCCGGGCTTCATTTTGACCTTTCAAATGTGTTCTTTTTCTATGGCATTTACACAGAGTTCGGTGGGTAAGTGCTTGGGCCATTCTGATCCCATTTCATAGTGCCTGCTTCAAGTCCCGGACCTCCACTTCCAATCCAGCTTCCTGCTGATGTGCACCCAGAGTGGCAGCAGGTAAAGGCTCAAGTGCGTGGGTCCCTGCCACCCCTGTGGGAGACCCAGGTGGAGTTCCACGTGCTTGGCTGCAGCACGGCCCAGCCCTGGCTGTTGTGGACATTTGCAGAGTAAACCAGTAGATGGGAGATTTCTCTCCTTTTCTGTCTCTCTGCTTTTTAGAGAAACAAGATATTGAAATAAAAAAAGTTCAAAAAGGCTGGTCAGAACCCACCAAATGGATCCATTATTGGACTTTGATCATAGTTGATCGAATATCAGTTCATGATAACTACTCTCATGGTAACACCAGATGTGGATCATTGCTTCCGGAAAAGGGAATGGCGTGGCTCTGAGTAGGGGGACTCTTACTTTTTATTGTTCCCCCTTTATGGTTTTTATTTTTGCTTTATTTGCATACCTCTGTTCCATGGATAAATGCTCTTTTGAATGATTCTGGCACAGAACTTCTTGCTTTCTGATGCTGACCTGAATGAGTTCAAAAACGAGGAGCTGGGGCCAGCAAAGGTCAGTTGGAGGTGAACCTCCTTCCTTCGAGTTTATCAAACAGTATCTTTTTCCCCCAGATGTCTGCGTGACAGAATGGCAGGGTGGTTAAACGTGTAAGCTTTGGTGCTAGATTGAGTTTGAACCTCACCCCTAACGCTTCTTGGTAATGTGACTCCAAACACGTGAACACATTCTCTAAGCCTGTTTGTAAAAGCGGGTGCAAACAAGGCCTATCTCATAGATCTTCACCAATGATTCCGCAGCCTGACCTAGGCCTGCATGCAGCATGCACTGAAGACAGTGTTTTGGGTGCATCCTCTGTGCCAGGTGCTGGGCCACCAGCCTGCTTGTGTCAGTAGCCTCCTTACGTGCCACTCAGTCACACCCAAGGGGCCACTGCCCAGGTCTTGGTTGGTGAGGGGCCTGCTTCTCCGGGAAAGGGAAGTCTAGGCGGAGATGCAAGGGTGAGACGCAGAGCCAGCTGCACAGCAGCGGGGCAGAGGGGAGGAGGTGTTTGGTGGAAAGGACTGTGCACAGGTGAGGATGAGCAGAGCGGAGAGCTCTGCTGAACACAGCACTCAGGATTCTCCCCACCCCAACGTCGAAGGTTCTCAAGTCTAACTTGATTCTGCTGTGTGCATAGAGTCTGAGAGGTTCCACTCCTTGAAGAGTCCCCTGAGAACTCCTTAAGTCCCTCAGTCCACACTGGATACGATTCAGTTAACACTGCTCCCCAAGTCTGCCTTTGGGTGCTTGAAATGAATGCTGCTGCGCTCATTAAAATTCAACACTGGGCCTCTTTTCAGAAGGTTGGCAATGCAATCTCGAGAGCAATCATTTAAAGGCTAAAACCAGTTTCATAATGTACTACTATTTTTAAAACTCCTATTGTACACCCAGCACCTTTCTGCATTAGTACTACTTAATACTGTAACACCTACAAAGATACATGGGTAAAAGCTGGATAAAAACCAGTTCATAGAAAGATTCAAATGGCTGGGACCAGTCAAAGGATGTGGTTTCTGGGTAAAAAAAAAAAAGCCTGTTTAATTAAATATGCATTCAAAAAAGTACTGTGATAAGCACAGTACTGAAATGAAAGCCCTTGAGTATAATAACTTACATGTGAGTAGTGGAGATAAATCATTGCAAATTAATGTGGGTGAGTATCTCAAACTGGGGTCATCTGCAGGCACATTCCTTAAGGTCTGAGAGAAATTGTTTTTCCTTTGAAAAATTGCTTTTCCTTATACTTAATTCATACTTAGCGAAATATAAAGTAGTCCATTTCTGATATAAGCTACAAACATTGCACATTTGACTTTGACCATGGAGTTCTGATACTCCCTCCTACTACCCTGTATCAAACACAGTCCTCCACATCCCACACAGGACTTAAACATCTTTTTATTCCATCTGATTCTTTGTCATGGGAACAGGGAGTGCAAGTCTCATGGGCAGAGAGCAGTCTTAAGATCATATAGCTTGGGATAGAATAATCTGTCCTCTGCAAGCCTCTCCCTTTGGCTTTTGAAGTGGGACGGAGACTCGCTTAGCCAGACTAAGGATGTGTGTCTCATCAAGTGCACTCCCCGTGAAGACGGAGTTTATGTTTCACAAATAATAAACTCACACACAAGAGGGCATCATAAAAAATGGAAATACATTGGTTGAAAAACAAAGCTGGGGGCTGGCAGGCTGGCACTGTGGCACAGTGGGTTAAAGCCCTGGCCTGAAGCACCGGCATCCCATATGGCCGCCAGTTCTAGCCCCAGCTGCTCCTCTTCTAACCTATCTCTCTGCTATGGCCTGGGAAAGCAGTAGAAGATGGCCCAAGTCCTTGGGCCCCTGCACCCATGTGGGAGACCTGGAAGAGGCTCCTGACTCCTGGCTTCAGATCGGAGACTTCTCTCTCTCTCTCTCTCTCTCTCTCTCTCTCTCTCCCCCTCTGTAACTCTCTGCCTTTCAAATAAATAAATCTTAAAAAAAAGGACTGGTATATATCCGTGTTTTATTTGCAACTGACTCCAGCATTTTGGTGGCCATAATTTCCCAGTATCCATCCATAAGATTGGCAAATTCGCTATAAAAGATAATGCTGTCCATTTTCCCCTGCACCTTGCATTAAAGGGAAAATACTCAACTGTGAGCAAAATGGGCAGCTGGAGAAATGAGCTTTATGGTTTCCCAGGGATAGACTGAGGCCTCATCCTTGACTAGTGAACCAAGGACTCGGCCTCACTGACTTTAATTAATCCGTACAAAAGCGTCGCCATATGTTGTGATAAATATAATCAGTGCCCATTTCCGTGTGATGTTCCTTTGCTCCCAGAGGAAGGTTACCTCATGCTGGATCTTAATTTGGTGACTGCAGGTGTGATCCTGCTGTCGTGTTAGGTGCGTTGACGTACTTTAGATTTGGGTTGGGGGTGTGAAGAAATCTGGGTTGCATTTATGAAGTGTGTGTGAAATAAACAAGTTATATATAATCAATGCTGTTCATGGCTTTGAAAATCCTATTGAAACTTCAAGTGGCTGTGACTTCTGTCCTGTGCTAGCCACGGGAAGTAAACGGGTGGAGCAGGGAGGGGATGGAGGTGAGTTGGTGAGGGGTGGGAGGTGGGTGAGTTTATCTCTGGACCCTAATTCAGACTTCAAACCACAGCCAAGGCTACTTTTTGATATTCTCATGCCCCTTCTTCCATAAAAATAGATTTAAATATAAGTATCTTATGACTATATTGGCATAAAGATGAATAAAACCCAGACTGGGTTCATAATTATACAGTTGTTATTATTATATTCAGGTTTTTTTCTTCTGATTTTTTAAAAGTGAAAAGAAACATTTTGGGGGCCCCTCAGCACAGGGCTTGCTGGACAAGTCAGCCCCAGGAGTTAGAGGGTTGCTACTTCCTGAAGCAAAAAGCTCTCTTCCTTGGTTCCGGGAGAGTTGGTAGCTCTGGCTATTAAAATGCTGGTGTAGTGGTTGGCACTGTGGTGCAGTGGGTTAAGCTGCCATCTGTGACATCCCCACCAGTATCCCATATAATCACAGGGTTGGGCCTGCTCTTTCCAATCCCGCTCCCAACTAATGCACCTAGGAATGCAGCAAAAGATGGCCCTCATGCGTGGGTCCCTGCCACCTGTATGGGAAACACAGTGGATTTCCAAGCTCCTGGCATCAGCATGGCTCAGCTCTGCCATTGCAAACATTTGGAAAGTGAACCAGCAGATGGAAAATCTCAATCTTTCTCTTTCTCTCTCTCACTCTCGCTCTCGCTCTCACTCTAGCTCTTGCTCTGTGTGTGTGTCTCCCTCTGTCACTCTTTCAGATAAATAAAATAAATCTTTTTAAAAAATTTTAAATGAGAAGAAAATAAGTGAACTTAGAGTAAGAGCATCTTCCTGTCCCTTTTGGACAAGCAGTAAGGGAAGATTACCACCGGGAAGCAGTTGCTGGGGTGGGGAGCGATGGGGAGGGATGGCGAGTAAAGGCTTGCCTAGGGAGGAGAGACGAATACAGGGTCCTCTTTAGACCGATACTGCAATGATGGTCACATGTCACTAAACATTCATCCAAACTATGGAAGGCACAGCACCAAGGGCGAACCCTAATGGTGATGTGTCATTGCGGGTTCATCAGTGGGAACAACTGTACCATGCTGGAGGGGGCGTTGCTAACGGGAGGCAGTTGGGGGGCAGGGTTTGGGAAGTCTCTGTACCCTCTGCTCAATTTTGCTTTGAACCTAAAACTGCTTTAAATACTAAAATCTATTTTAAAACAAGAACAAAACAATGAAGAAGTTAAGGACCAAAAGATTATTCAAGGTCAGAGGATCTAGCATGGAGGGGCCAAAAAAGTAGTACTTACTGTCAGCATAGTAACTAAGAAGTACTTTTTCTGTGTCAGCCCCATGTAAGATTGAACTTGGGGCTATTTATACCCAGAGGCCCAGACAGAAAGGACTTGACAACCCTAGGGCTACTGAGCAAAGTCGACTTGACATTGGGCAAAATTGGTAGGAGGCAAAAACAAGCAAAGAAAACGCTGACTTACATGTTAAGTTATGCTCAACTAGATTCTACGATCACATAGAATGGTTCTTTTCTTTTTAAACCTTTTTCTCTGTACTTTCTGTTTTCACCAAAGTTCCTCATGAGGATTATATGAGCCCAACTATTGAGCACTTCCTATATTTTAATCACTATGCCAAGAAATAAGTAAACAAGATTTCACTTCAAACTCACAACAACTGTAGGATGACTTACCATTATTTTCCCAACTAAACAGATGGAAAATTAAGGCTTAGAAAGGTTAAGAAATTCACACAAGAATATATAACTACTGAGAAGGGAAGCTGGAGCCCAAGCTTATTGCCACTCTACTACCTGACTGAAAACAGTAGCGTGTGTTGGTTATTATCCAGTATGAAGTGCTGGGTGCGGTAAGGGAGATTAAGTCACCAGCTTCAACTATACTCATATTGCTGATGTCTCGGTGAAGTGCTAATCTTTTAGCTGTCTTAACAACTGCACACGACAGACGTGTGCATCACAGCAGTTGGAGCGTTGGTCTAGTTCCCTGGCCGAGCTCAAGTTAGAACAGTCCTAAGATGACTTAGTCTCCGGCTGATTGAGAAGAAGCCTGAGACTGCTGGCACTACTTCAAGTTTTCACTTTCAAGTTGTTTGAAAAGTGAAAGCACAAGTGTTGTGGAGGAGCTATTAATAAGTCGGCAAGGGCCATGTCACCTTAACATAGTAGTTCTCCATACACTGTCGACTCAAGGTTCTTGGGTTCACTTGCAAATAGAAGTTGTTGAGAGGCCAACATGCAACCCGGACGAGGTTGACCCAGGGCTATGCTCAAACACAAGGAAGACAACATGGCAGGAAGAGGTTCTGCCCTCTGGATCAACGAAGGGAGTTGAGCAGGGGTTTTTGCCAGTGGAGAGGGGCAGTGGCTTCCCCTTGGCCCAAGGCACTGCAGATTGCACCCAGCGTGGAGGTATGTGCAGACATCCTTCCTTCTTTTGCACAAAATACACTCAAAACGGCAGTGTTGCTCACTACTCTCACCACAGGAAGGTTATCTATCGGTTCCGTAGAGCTATTCTGAGCATGTGTATGGAGGGAATAAGACCCTAACAGGGCAGTAGGAGGTCTTCTGCATTTAAGGTCTGCAAATCCTTTGCTCCCGATTGGTTTGGAGCTGGAGCTGGAGAGACAGGTCAGGAAATGGGTACGTGTCAGGTCTCAAGGGTCTTGCTTTGGTGACCCTGTTTCCATCCTGTCGCAGTCTGAAGGTACCCTACTTCATGAAAGAGTGGCTGTGTCTTGATTTCCTTAACAGAGGGGGCCAGAAACATGGTTCTTGCTACAATCTCTTCTCCTGATTCCTTTTTTTGAGGTCCTTCCCTTTAGGAAGTGGTGAGTTATTAGGTCAAGTGATCCAAGCATCATTCCTTAGGTTCTTTTAACTACAAACCAAGAAGTTCTACTTACCCAGTTATTTTTGTAATAGATTTTAGCTTATTATTATGCTTTGTGTCATCTCAGGATTGAACCCTCAGTAACCTTGTGCTCTAATCTCAGAGTTTACTTTCAATAGGTGTGAATATTTTTCTGAACTGCAGATATAAATTCAGACATTTGGTCTGACCTGGTCAAATTAGCAGCTAAGAATAATCTTGAATTTTCTCCTCTTTGGATGATTTTATCCTGTCCTTCAAGTTCCCAGCCTAGACCCTTCTTCCGTGGATTATCCCAGAAACCTGGTGTTCTTGGGATCTTCCTGTGTTGTTACTCTACACGGCCTGCTTACTGCTTCCTATGCAGACATGGGCAACGAAGGAAAAGGCCCCTCACTCACTCTCAACAGAGTGCAAATCATACTCTAGGAAGCTCCCTGCCTCAGCAGTGCCACTTCTCTTCCCTTGAAAGGCTCACAAGTGACATACAGACTGCCCGTCATCACTCTGCCAATGGTGTCGCAGTTTTCTTTTTACTCGTTTGGAGCATTTGCGTGCCGCTTTTTATTCTATTTTCTATGTGATGTGGATGCTGCTGCTTCTGGCAACCTCGAGAGTGTACCCTGTCTTTACAAATACTGCTGTATGCGAAGGAAGGATCACACTGTAACCATCCAGGCATGTCTACAAAACAGACGGTAGGGACCTAAGGAAATACAAGGAAAAGCAGGCAAGAGAGATTTGCCTACTTTTTAGCTTTGCTAAAAAGAAGCAGGATAGGCCCAGGTTCCTGAAAAATTATCTAACTGTGTCTCACCCTACTTCTTCCTCTAGTGAAAGATTGTGTTCCTCTACTAAGACCGATATTTTTTTCTCTAGAGACTTGGAGGCAGGAAGTTGAGTTGCTGGAGATTAACAACTGTCCTAATATTCTGTGTGTGAACACTCTTCTAAGGCCATGGATATCCCAGACCTGGGATGGGTTTCCAGGAGCCAGGACCGGCTAGTGAATCAGACTGAATGCCCAATGTTGTTGGCAGATGCAGCTGTTTCCAAACAGTAAGTCATTGTCAAGTGACATGAATGAGACCAGAGCTAAAGAAAACTAAGGTTTCAAGAGATTGTCTAAAACAAACGTGCTTTCAGCCTCTGGTATTCAGAGTTTCACCCCTCTCTGAACTGAAACTGCTCGTTTTTCAGGGAGAAAGCGCATAAAACCGTGCTGGCTGGGGTCCAGACAGCCTCGGACATTGATTGGCAGGTCAGGGGCCATGCAGAGACACCTAGTGCACGTTGCTGGGCATGGAGTCCATCTGGAAGGGACAAGAGTGGCATCCCTGTCCCACCCTACTAGCATTTATTCTCAGCCTGTTCTTCCTGAGGGGCATGGCTGTTGTTACAGGTAGACATCAAGCGAAGACAGTGGTTATCATCACTGCAACAGGAAACGGAACTCAAGGACACGGTTGCCAGTTTACCAGGTCCCTTATGCCTCACATCTTTTTTTTTTTTTTTTTTTGACTCTTTTTGAAACCAGAGCAGTCTAGGTGCTTTTAATGGAGCTTTTTTTTAAATTTAAAGTTTTTTAAAAAATTTATTTGAAAGAGTCACACACAGAGAGAAGGAGAGGCAGAAGGAGAGAGAGAGAGAGAGAGAGGTCTTCCATCTGCTGGTTCACTCCCCAGGTGGCTGCAACAGCGGGAGCTGCGCTGATCTGAAGCCAGGAGCCAGGAGCTTCCTCCAGGTTTCCCACACAGGTGTGGAGGACCAAGCACTTGGGCCCTCTTCTACTGCTTTCCCAGGCCATACATAGCAGAGAGCTGGATCGGAAGTGGAGCAGCCTGGACTAGAACTGGTGCCCATAGGGGATGCCAGCACTGCAGACAGCGGCTTTACCCACCATGCCACACTGCCAGCCCCTTTAATAGAGTTTTAATGATGATTTAAATCTACAGTGATCTGCAGGACACAGGAGGGTCTGGCCAGTTCTGGCATTGACCTTAAAAGTGAAACACGTCTCTTTACGGCTGGAGAGACACAGCATTCTGAGACCCCAAGATCCCTGCAGGTACCTAAAGATGGGCTGGTTTCCTGGAGGAGATTTAGGGTTAAGACAGTCCTTTAGAAACACGCTCATCTGAAGCTTCATAACTGGGAACTGTCCAGGACAAAGCTTTCAGGACAGACTTTCAGGGCAGGGAAGTGGGAAATCCCAAATCTTCCCAGATCTTTCCCAAGACTGGAGCGGGCCAGAGGCTGGGCCACCGAGGACATTCCATCACTGCTCTTCGTTTATCTTGCATGGGAGTCCTTCCCAAGGCACAGAGCTAAGACCATAGGGTGAGTCACTAACAAATTGAGAACTGCATCAGGTCTTTGAAAACCAGGTTGGCTTTCTGACCAAAAGAGCCTTGACTCTTTCTCAGAAAGATGATGTCACAGGAGGTAAAGCATCCGTCCTTGCCTTTCCTCATCTCATTTCTGTTTCCTGGTTTCCTAACGGGTACTCTCTGTTTAGCCTTCATAATTGATCCACATTATGCAATCTGCTGGTTGATATGTTCCTTTTGTGCTGAGATATTTGATGTCATTACAAAAGGCAGAAAGTCACGTAATTTTTTAGAAGATGACCTACTGAAAACTTCCATATCTTAGACATCATCTCCATTGCCACCTTGTGCCTGATCTTGTAGGATAAAGAGGAAGTGACCACCTAGACCCCAAAGGGGGATTTTAAAGTAGGTGGGCCCTGAATATGTCTTTTAGGTTTTTAATCAAGGACTTGGAAATGCGAATTGCAAATATACATCTATTTTTACTTTGACTATGTCAACAGCCTTCCAAATTTCACAGCTCAGTTTTACAGTGAAAACAAAATCCTAAGACCATTGTTCGGGGAGGTGATGGGTTTCTAGAGGATTAAGGTGGTTTCAGAGGTCTGTGGCCGGCTCATCTCTCTCTTTTCAGGGGCTGCCCCAGGCGGGGATACCCTTAAACTAGTAGCAGGACCTGGAAAAAGGTCAGGAGTCATCCAACTTTTAGTCCTCTGCTTTTCCTCAGCATCTAAGTAAAAATTTAGTATGTAAGGTGTTGATTTAAGTATTTGTTTATTTGCTTAACAGGTCACTCACATCTGAAACCCTGGCCTTCCCATTGGTACTCCCAGAGGGCAGCATCTGGGATCACTTACACCAGCGTCATGATGCCCAAACACAATGCTCTTACATCAGTTAAGTGATGGACTGCCACGTCCCTAATCCACACTCAGGACATTCAGACAGCAGTAATTCCAGAAGTATCAGATGAGGTTTGCTATTTTTAAATATATGTATGAAGAAAGGACTGATTAAGCCTAAACCTATGATTGTAGCTGCAAACGATTAGCCTGCCAAGAAGAAAACTACCTTTGAAGATTGACACACTTTTAAAACCACGGCTGCTATTAATTATAGATGAGTTTAGCAGAGGAGACTGGGTGGCACTCTTAAAGATCCAATTAGCCTGTGCCCTGGGAAGTTAAAAAACAGAACCTGTGTCACAAAATCCATATCCTTAAAGGTCTTCTGTAGACCAGGTTCTTCCCCCTCCCCCAAGTATGACATTGGCTTCCTTTACACAAGTTGGCCCAAACCTGAGGAGTTTCACTACATGTTGTAGAGTTCTGAGGCGTGGGGCTGCTGAACCACAACTTTCAGAGGGCCACCGAGGGGAGGCGGGGAGTCAGGTGTGGGGTTCCTGGTGTGAATCTGTTTGGGTGTGTATTTGGGTCTGTCTGTGTGTATGTGCATGCGGATGTGTGACACATTTTTCAGTGCTGAAGGGGTTTAAGGAAGCAGACTCAGGACATTGAGCCAGGGGCATAGACATTCTTTATAAGGAAAAGGAGAAACAATCTCAGAATTGTGTGGTTAAGTAGCCACAAGCTAGAGAGGCTTCAGAGTACGAAAAACAAAGGGGAAAAAGAGGCCAGTGTAACCTCCTCATGAAAATGAAGATCTTTGGCAGAAGAAAATGTAGAACCCACCAGAATAGAATTTCTCAGACAGATGGTTGTTTCTTGGTTTGCTTTGGGAACAACTGAGTTTCAAGCTTTGTGTCTTGGAACAAGAAGTCAATATTGTGCTCCTGATTGTCAGTGACCACACAGAAACGTCACTGCAATCCAACCAGTTTTTAGTGAGTGCATGGACAGGATCCCTCTTCTCTTGGAGTGTTTAGTTCCAGTTACTGGAATCTTACTCATCCCATTGATCCTGGAGTCTTGCTTGCCTCCTGGGAGGTAGAGTTTAAAATGACAAATGGGACAGCGTAGTTCTGCTTTCTCTTTGTCTCACACTGTAGTGCTCTGGGGATAAATGAATACTGTTCCAGAACAGATATTTTTGTGGGCATCAAATGTTCTTTGTCCACAAGGATGATCTGTTCCCCTATCATTTGGATTTTTCTACTTTGAGATATCTTTTTTTAAAGGTTTATTTTATTTACTTAAAAGAGTTACAGAGAGAGGTAGAGACAGAGACAGAGAGAGGTCCTCTATTGCTGGCTCACTCTCCAAATAGCTGCAACAGCCAGAGCTGAGCTGATCTGAAGCCAGGAGCCAGGAGCCTCCTGAGTCGCCTTTGTGGGTGCTGGGGCCCAAGGACCTCTACTGCCCTCTCAGGCCATAGCAGAGATCTAGATCGGAAGTGGAGCAGCTGGGACTAGAACTGGCACCCGCATGGGATGCCAGCACCGCAGGCCATGGCCTCAACTCGCCCTGCGCCACAGTGCTGGCCTCTTGATATACTATTTTGCATTTCATAATTTCAGAGCCATTTCCTGATGTTAATGAACCCTCCTAATCAGTCTTTCTGTGTAGCTGCACCTCTCAACCCTAGAGCAGCCTCGATGACACTTGGGCAGGGCAAAAGGCTTTCTCACAAGGGCTCAGGAGCAAGGCGGCCAGGGACACAGGTCTCCAAGGAACTTCCTCTCTCAAGGATGCCAGGATTTGAATAGAGTGGACAGATGCTAAAATGATAGCATAGGAATTCACTGAACAATGACTTCTTCCCTCACTGTTCAAAGGACTGGAATTCCTATAGAACAGCCCTGTGGTCGTTAAGACATACAAAGTTGCTGTTAAAAAGCAACAATTTGGGGCCAACACTGTGGCACAGTAGATTAAGCCTCTGCCTGCAGCCCCAGTGCTGGTTCGAGTCCTGGCTGCTCCACTTCCGATCCAGCTCTGCTGTGGCCTGGGAAGGCAGTAGAAGATGGCCCAAGTCCTTGGGCCCCTGCACCCAGGTGGGAGACCTGGAGGAAGCTCCTGGCATCCTGGCTTCAGATCGACTCAGCTCTGGCTGATGTGGACATTTGGGGAGTGAACCAGTGGATGGAAGACCTTTCTCTCTGTCTCTCCCTGTCTGTCTGTAACTCTGCCTCTCAAGTAAATAAAATCTCTCTCTCAAAAAAAAAAAAAAAAAAAAAAAGTAAAAATTTAAGGTTAAAATAGGGCTACTAAAGTTACATAACAAGTACAGTAAGCCTAGAACTGGAATCTTGATAGTTTTTCTTCTAATTCAGTGTTCTTACAATTAATCAGGCTGCTTGATCCATAAACATTCTATCCTAACGAATGTGTGTGAATAATTAGTGAGCAGATTAACAACATCAACAGATAACTGTACCTCTTTGAAGAGGAGACTATGGCAGGAACCCAAGTGGAGGAGGGTTCTATGTACTAGTATTCCACCTGCTCTCTGTGTCTGCAATTTATAATAAGAAATTGGGGAGACACACACACACACACACACACACACAGAGGATGCTTCCACCTGCTAGTTCACACCCCAAATGCCCAGAATGGCCAGGACTAGGCTGAGGTGGAGTCAGGAGCCAGGACTGCAATCAAAATTCCCCACAGGGGTGGCAGGAACTCAGTTACTTGAGCCATCACTGCTGCCTCCCTGGGTCTGCAAAACCAGAGCCAGGAATCAAATCCAAGCTCTCAGCACTCTGCTGTGGGACACAGGTGTCTTAACTGGTAGGCTAAATACCTGCTCCCCTAGGAATGTTTTTCATAGCTATCATTCTGTCTATCATGCCTTCCCAGCCCCAAACACATTCCACTACTGGTTGACCTCAATTTGCATTCATGCCCGTGTTTACTGTGGAGGAGTAGTGCGAAGTTTGTTGTGGGAATAGAAGAAGATAAAAGCAGGAAGCTGAACGGAAGGGTCTGTGATGTCTATTCTAGTTCTTGATAAAGAGCTGGACTTGACATTTGCTAGCTAGAGGTTGCTGGCCAGAAATTAAGGCATCAATTAAGAAAGATCCTGAGACTCTGAGAATATTCATGGCTGCTTCGGAATCAGAGACGAATATGACTCAGAATCACCTGCTTTGCCAAAGACGTAGCAGAGTTCTGCTGGACTGGGAATGAAGTGACGAGCCATCTGGAGGTGACAGCTTGGCCTCGACATGCTTACTTACTCTTACAGCAGTGGCAAAGGTCACTTGGGGAGAGAGCTGGTGTGAGAGAAGGGACGGTGGAAGCCACAGATCAAGTGAAGGCGGTGGTGGGCGCCACCAAGGCTCTGTTAGAGACTCACAAGAGGACCTCTGAGGACTCTAAGGGAGACATTAGAGGCAGAACAAACAGGTGCACATGTGTGTGCGTGTGTCTGTACACGTGTTCCACTTAATATTGTGAACGTTGTCCTGTAAGTAGCTTTCTTCGGTGATATGTGTGGTTCCCAAATATCCCATATATATTAGGGATAGAATATTGATACAATCAGTTTTTTCTTTTGCTAGTACTCCCTTGTTTGTTTTACAAAGCACAGTATGCTGAATCATATTCTTGAAGCTTTCACACGTTCATAATTATTTTCATAAGATAACTTAAAGAGGAATTGCTGGACCTAAAAGGTATAAGAATCATTCCAAGGAAGCTAAGATCGAAGTTTTGATTCTCAAGATTTTCCTTCTTTTTAGCCAGAAGACTCTTCCAGTAGAAGCTGGGAAGCAGAAGAACACGCTTGGGTCTTTTTCTGCCCCTGCTCCCCCTGTGCTGTCAGAGGCCCCGGGGAACCTCCAGGTCTCGGAGGCACAAACCACGGGGCGAGCTGACCTTACTGATGTGCTCTTCTCCCGACCTGCTGGCTCTCAGTGGCTCTGGCTGAACTGCTGGCTGTCTAGACGGTCCTTTGGAGATCGCTATCTCTGGGTCCCTGCCACCCTCCCTTCCTAAATGGTCAGTAGGTAGTTGTTAATCTAAGATAGCAGCTGTTTCACAACACATCAGAAGCAGGAGGGAGCCTGCAGGTAAAGTTGAAAGGAAGAAACCAGTCCACACCCAGGCGAGGAAGATGACCCAGGAGCCTGGGTGTGGCGGATAAGTTTGGGGGAATTCCTGTGCCTTGGAAGTTGGGGAAGGTAGACAGTATATAATAAAAAATTACAATTTTAAATATACAAAAGAATGTGAGAATATAAAACCCAACCTCCTCTTTAAGTAGATGAGAAAGTAGAACCTAGAGAAAGCAAAAGACTCACCCCAGGTAACTCAGCTACTTAGTGACAAGATCAGACCTGAGAAAGCTATACAGAGCTCTCCACTGTACTTGAAGCTCCCTTCCAACTCCATAAAGGGAAAAGGACAGAGAGAAGGAGACACTAGCACTGCAGACACAATTATGTGCCAGATAATGATCTAGAGGTCTTCCCTGTACTTTCTTGTTTCTCCTCTCTTGCTCCCATCAGGATGGGAGCCTCTTGCCAACTTGCACATGAGGACTTTGCCTCAACTCAGTCCTGGGTCCACAGGTACCCAGTGCTGGTGACAACGCTGTGAGCCGAACTCAAACACTGACTCCAAACATGCTGTCCTTCCCAACTTGGTTTTGTCTTACTGACTCAGAGAGCTACCTTGTGCGTAACTATCAGGTTGCAGAGAAATCTGGAAGTATTTTTAGGACAAAAGAAAGTTCATGATGAATAGCAGCTGGAACCTGTTAACAGACAAGACTAGATAGGATACGGACCCATCACTGTAGGACCAGAACAGGACCCCAAACCCTACCTTGAACATGTCCTTGGAAGTCCTTTCTTGGTGGGAAAGCTGATGCTACAGGAAATGATACAAAACATAAAGAAAAATCCTCTTCTTCATGTCTCATTCCTCTGGGAAATACCAGTACTGTTCCATTTTCTAATGTCCTCACTGACTGGAAACTTATTTTTCATAAGACTGTGAGGTTTAGGTCTTCAACCCCATCATTCAGAAGACTTGGGCACCAACACTACAAGTGTGAGGATAGAATCTCTATAGAAGGAAACAGTGCCATGATTAGGGTGGGAGAATTCTGGGCCTTGTTCACCAAGGTTCAACTTTTATAAGTTCATAAATTATGGATTAGGGTTGTAAGCATAAGAGGACATTAGAAAAATTCTTAACTTCAGTTTAATAATTCTTACATTTATCAATGGGTTAGACTCGTCATGAACAATGTTGAATGAGTCCTGAAGCCCACTGTAAGGCACCTTCAAAGTCTCTCCTAAAGGTGAATGTGGCTGGGCCACTGCTCTGCGTTTCCACCCTTCCAGCTACCAGATTCCAAGGCCGTTTCCCTTTGCCCTCGTCACATAGGGTAGATTTCATTTTTGGAAACCATGGGCTGTCACACCACTCTGCATGCCCTCCATTGCTTTCCCAAGCTGACACCTTCACCAAGGCCCAGGCTCTGTTGCCTTTCTGACAGTGTTCTCCACATACCACTCACTCTACCACCCTACCAGACTTTTTACAAAAACATTGATTTTCATTTATTTCAAAGGCAGAGTGACACAGAGAGAGGGAGAAAAAGACAGAAAGAGATCTGTCTATTGGTTCACTTCTCAAATGGCCCCAGCAGTTAGGGCTGGGCCTGGCTGAAGCCAGGAGCCAGGAATTCAATCTGGGTCTCTCACATGGGTGAGAGGGACCAAAGTAAACTCCATCTGGGTCTCCCATGTGGGTGCAGGGACCCAAATACTTGGACCATCTTCTACTGCCCTCCCATGTGCTTAATTAGGGACATGAACCAATACTGCCATATAGGATCAGGCATTGCAGGTGGCGGCCACAAGGCCAGCCCCCACCAAACTCCTGCTGTGAACAGATGAAGTTGTGAATAAAAAAGACCTGCAGTGCTGGCACATGAGAATAGTAACCGCAACCTCACTGCGTACTTTCCCCAAGCTCAACACACTGTCGCTCCTCTGTTCTGTCATTATGATTGTCACTGTGAGCTGCAATCTTGGATGACGCCTCTTAATTTTTCTGAACTGGTGATTCTGTTGAAATTTATACCTTTCTTGAAATTAGGGAAAGGATGGGGGATGGATTTGACTAACATTTCAATGCAGTGACTCTGAGAGAGTGAATGCCCGAGAGAAAGACTTTGCTGTTATGTTGCTGAGTTGAATGCAGAGCCTGTCTTAGTCAAGTTTCTTAACCCAGTGATGATGGTGCCTGCCTCCCAGGTTGCTAATAACATCATATAATTCATATAATTCATTACAAGTCATATAGCTCATTACAAGTTCTCAAAAGTGTCTAGTGCTATAATTGTTCTTGCGTGCCAGGTGCCACAGTAGGCTGGCTATTTTTATTCACAGCTTCATCTGCTCATGGCAACAGCTGGGTAGGGTGGTGTAGTGGACAGTGTTGATGGCTTACACGACAGTCAGCTACTGCTTCCTCCTTGGCAGAGTCCTGCCCGTGTTTTGGTGTCTGTCTTCCTCCCTATCACCTTGTCCTGAGGGGAGCTGAGTCCATTCTCAGCCACTTAGGTTCTCAGATGTAGACCGAATAGCCTGAATCAGCCATGTCATCTTTTCCCAATGGTTAGTTTGCAGGTTGTAGCCAGTGAGGCGGGAGGGAAGCCTGACTGGGTGGGAATCGGGGGAACAGAGCAGGTTTCCTCATTGATGAAAAGGAGCCAGGCAGGAAGATTCCTCTTCCTTGCTCTGACCTCGTGGTGTCTGCATGTTTGTCTGGCTTTGCGACAGCCATAAAGGAAGCCAACACGGAGGGAGGAAGCCAGAGCCAAGCAAAGCAGAAGCAGGCCCTGGGTGTCTGGCATACATGTGCTCATACTTTCTGTTGTGTGCCATGGGCTTCCCGTGATTGTGAAAGCTCTTGAGTTACGTGTTTTCCATAACTGACAGCCAAAGACAACCTCCAAGCTAATCGAGTTCAGTATTTTGCTCCCTATTTCCCAGACGAGGAACTGAGCCTCCAAGGGACTTTCATTATTTACTCTTAAGCCCGACAGGTAGCGAGTAACCAAGCAGAGCAGAGTCTTGTACAGCCGTTGTGGCTTCCAGAGCCCAGGGCATCTTAAAGCAAATACTTGTTTAATAAGTAGACAGTGTCCCAGGGGCTCGGGACTCTAGCCCAGCTGTGTTACCCCCAGGGTAGACGGATAGTTCTGCTATGAGGTGCTCTGCCCCACGCCAAGCTTCAGCAGTTTTAATGACTCCAACTCAGCATGCATGCGGAGCCTCAGGAGCTTTTAAAAGCAAGAATAATTACCTAAAGTGGTTCTCATTTCTAGGGCATACTTCAACACACTCAGCTCCACGACAAGCAATGTTTGCTCTTTATTTAAATAACAGACTTAGATTTGGTAGTTACCACTTCTTAATGTCATCTCCTGTTAAGGAGGCAAGATCCATGCTGTAAATGCTGAGGATTCGCACAGCAAGCTGTGCTGAAGTGAGGTCAGGCTCTAGCTCTAATCCACGAGCCCCCTAACTAAAAGCCCTTGGAGGGAAGCTTCGGTGGGCTGTACATGAACACAATCAAGTTGGGGTGGGAGGGAGAGGTCTCTTTCCTGAGGAGCCTAGGGCCTGTTTTGGTGTGTCTCTGACTTTTGTCAAGGGCAGCAGTATTAAAGTGTACCTTTAATTCCCCTGACAGCTAGCCAAGTGAAAAACACCTGCATGCTTGCAGAGGCATGGCTGGGTTCTTCTCCACCCCTGCCTCATACAGTTCTGCCAAGGTCAGCCCTCGCCGAACTTGCACCTGGGCACAACTTCAACGCCATGACCTTGACTGCTACGGCCAAACGATGGGGTAATGGGCCACTGGCCTAAGATTGTAACTGGACAATTGCCTTCTGCATTACCCACATGATGGCTAAATTGCTATTACACCCTCCTCTTGTTTTAAGGAATAGGAGGGATGCTAATAATAAGAGGGACAATTACTATTTCCTGATCACTTACCACATGCCCAGCTCTGTTTAAAACCTGCATGAGAATTATTATTTGAATTCTCACAAACCATGTTAGATAAACGGTCGCAACATATTTATTAGTATAACCTTTACAAGGATAATAGTAAATATATGGGGAAGGGAAAATATTTTTTTCCATCCTTCTTAACTGGGACACCATGTAGCAGAAGATGAATTAACAAGAAAAAAAATACCCCAAAGGTTTGTTAACATATGAACCTCAAGTATACAAAGGAGAAATCCAGAGAAATGAGTATATATCTGGAGTAGATCTCAAAGGAAGCATTTAAACTTCAGGCTTAAACACCACCCTTCTCTGAAACAAACAGCCGGATGTGGAGAAGGCCTGGGGAAGACAAGGGGGCCAGGAGCTGCGCCATGCAACCAAGGCAAGCTTTGCTGTTTAGACTGAAGTCCGCGACTTCTGCTCGAGTCACTCCCTCTTGGTTTATTCCCCCTCTCCTTGGTGTAGACAGGAAGACACCTTACAAATGGTGACTTTTCTCAACAAATTTTCAGTTACTCCTGTATCTATGTATCCTCAACAGTTTCTCAAATGAATTGGCTCAAAATAATCAGTATGCCAAAGGAACAGTCCAGGGGACTTTAAAAAGCTCAGGCAAAAAAGATGGAATTCAGAGATGTTCATTTTGGTGCAAAATTCTTTGAAATGCATGCATGGACTTTTCACAAAACTCATTTTCCATGAACTTTTCAAAGACCATTTGTAGGTGTGGCCTTCAAAATTATTTGCACCAAAATACACTTACCATTTAATTCCATCTTCAATGAACTTTCTGAAGTACCCCCGTCTTTGGGGTGGCATCCCCTGGTCTCCTGTAGTTACGTTTAGGTGTGGCGTAGTCTGTGATCCATGAGCTACTCTTACTATAGATGGTAAAACCAAGGCACAGAGGGGATAAATAACTCACTCAGGCTTTCACAGCTACGAAGTGGCGAAGTCAGAATTAAATCCTAGTATTCTGGGTCTAGAATCCAGCTTTAATCATCACCTTCTAGTGCCTTAATAGTCAAAATAGTTCATGAGGAGGAACAGATGGCTTGAAAATGGTAAACAGATGGTGAAGAGCAAAACAGTTTCTCAAGCTGGCTTCATTTCTCCCCCTTAGCTGTGCCTGGGAGGCAGCAGGACACGAGGGGAAGAGCTGCAGGGTGGGGTACCTACAGCCCAGCCTGGCTCTGCCCTGCTAGTTTTTAAGATCCACAGAGGAGAAGCATTTTGATATTTGGGCTAAAATGTAAGAATTTAGAGACTATGGAATATATACATATATAAGAATCACCAACGGACTCAGAGTCTTTTTTACCAAGCTCTTCGGGTGATTCTGATATAGGGGGTCTTTGGACCATGCTTGAAAACTAGCTGACCTTTTCTTTGCAATGTTTATTTATTTTCATCTGCTTAAAAAGCAGAACAACACACACACACACACACACACACAGATCTTTCGTTGGCTGGTGCATTCCTCAAATGCCTGCAACAGCCAAGACCGGGCCAGACTGAAGTCAGGATCCCAAAACTCCCTCTAGGTCTCCCAAGCACTAAGATGTATTGGGAGGAAGCTGGATTGGAAGCAGTGTAGCTGCAACATGAACTGGCACTCCAACATGGGATGCCATGTGGGTGTCCCAAGCCACTACTTAATCCACTGTGCCCCCAGGCCTGCGTAACCATTGGATTTTGGGTTTTCTGTTCTTTACTTAATGTCAGCTGGTTGCTCGCGTTGGGGGCTGTGTTTCTGGCCTTTTTGTCTGCAGAGAGGCAGCAGGGTTGTGAGGACAGGCACTGGGTGATGAAGGGTTACCCACTACTCAACTTCTTACAGCTGCGTTCTCTCAAATGCAGCAGGATCAAAGGAGGCCCAACACAAGTGGCACAGACTGGGACAGCTGCCCAGGGAGTGCCCGTGCCTGGCCATTGTAGCCATGTTCTATTGTTAGGAGGTTGTCTCAAAAAGTCTGGAAAAGTTGTATACAAGATGAAAATATTTTATTGTAACAAAAGTTTTGGAACGCATGCATAATTTTTTCCTATTGTTTATTTTCCATAAACCTCATACACATAGATTCCAAAAACCTTTTTTGTCTTTTAATTGCATTTTCCATGAACCTTAAAAATACCCCCATAGGTTTGAGTTAATAACATTGCAGAGAAAAGCTGGAAGCTAAAGCATGCAATACTCACAAGTAATTCAAGTTATGAAAGTTACAACTCTTTTGTTTGTTTTGCTCAGGCCTTTCTTTTGAAGATTCTCCCCACGTTCTCCTAGATCTAGCGCACACGTGGAGTCCGTGCAGACGTGCGCCCCTCACGGCCAGTCTTTATTTGCACAGATGTTGCTGGGCTCTGCCTGCAGGTCCGCCTGCAGCCTCGGTGCCTCAGGCAGCCTCTGTCAACAGATTAAGGAAGTCTCAGGAGCTCCTTCTACACGGTCTGCATGTATGCCTGCCCCTCTGAGAGCCAGCGTCATCTGGCGTCTGGTCACCACAAGGAGCAGAGAAATGAGGACGGACTTTATTGTTATCAAAGTGTGGCATCCTTACTGTTGGAGAATGAGGTTTTTCAGGAGTTCCCAACACAGGGCACCTTGGCCTTTGAGCAAAAGCAGGAGCAAGAAATCCACTCTCACCTTCCCCTTGCCCTTCCCCCCAAAGCAGGCTGTACAACCCAGGAAGGAAACCCTCTTTTTCCCTCCAAAACAGGTCATAAGGCCCTCAGTTTTGAGAGCCTTCCTTACATCCAGAGGAAAGGAGCATCCTTATCTGTAAGGACGCACGGTCACAGCAAAGCGTCCGAACAGACAGGCTTTGCTGCATTCCCCTGACTTACTGCCAGTAGGTCATTCTGCCTCCAATCACGCTTTCCCACCACTGTCACTCTGCATCAGACTGCATAGGAATACGCACAGCCCTGGGTCTTCTGGTCTTCATTTCTGAAGGTTCCAATGCCATGTAAAACATATTACATTTGTGTGTTTTTTCTCCTGGTAATCCATTGTTAAAGAGGCCTCAATCACACATCCAAGATAGAAAAAAAGATATTTCTTTTCTCTTCCGTGTACAAATACAGAATACAGCTCACTAATATTGAGAATGCAACAAGCAGTTTGAAAGAAAAGCCAAAGACTTAGTCATTCAACTAGGCAGTTAAGGATGTTGAAATTAATTTGCTAATAGAGGAAAAACAGCCTCAGGGTAGAAATCAGGTGCCATTCCACAGGACAAGGTTCACCTGCTTTTTTATGCGTGGGAATTATTTGTATCCCTGTCAGCTCTGCACAAGTCAATGTCTACCTGTATGAGCTGCAAAGTGGTTGAAGACAAAGAAAGGCACAGACCTCTATGGAATCTGCCAGCCATGCCCCAGACAATGTCCATCTTTCCATTGACAGAAAACCCAATACTCTTTTTGCCCATTTCAGCATTTTCTTTCCACAGTTTCCCCTAACCCTGCTATGTGCTTACATCTGCAGGAGTGCTAAGCAGCCTCTGTCGGAAATCATGGCAGGAAATACTTCATAGCTTTCCTTTCCCCTCTTGCAACCTTGTTATGGAGTGGAAAATTGGTTAACGTTTAGCATTAAGTCTTCCTCTGGATGAAGAAATAATCAATAACGAGAAGCCAAAACAGCCCATGGGACAAACAGCCTTGCATTGACTAAGACTTGCACAGGGCAGCACACTTGCTTGGATTTTCCCGCCTCCTGCCTCTTGCCTCCATGGGCGTGCTCTGCCCCACTGGGCCCACCGAGACCTGGCACCAACAACCGGGACCCAGATGGTTGCTGTGTTCTGCCCGTCTCCACGTGGGAGACTAGAATATGCCATCCCAGCATATGAAGGACTTTTGAGCTGAAGACAGTTAAAAAGCAGCAGATGTAGGCAAGCCCTCTGCTCTTTCTCTGTTGCCTGCCAGCAGGGCAGAGACGTACAAAGACAGATACCCTGCCCACCCTTCCCACCGTGGACAACAGAGCTTAACCACTGTTAAATCAAACTAAGTTTGACCTGGGGATGCCTTCACACTGTGAGTCCCTACGTAACGAACTACAGCCCACCACGTACATCAACTAACTGAAGGTCCAATTTAGGAGTTGACTTTTGAAATAATGAGCTGAATCTCAGCCAATCACAGCAGCTGAGCTTCAGCCTGCTGCCTTTGACTTCCCACTTCTCTAAAAAATGTGCTGCTCTTTGTTGAAGATGCCAAATAAGTTAGAATTCAAGATCACTTCTTTGAGACCCACTCATTGTCTGGGTGTCCCCCATGTGTATACTGAAATATACATGTTAATAAACTTCAGTTTGGTTTTCTCCTATTAATCTGTTTTCCCCCCTTCAGGGGCCAAGTCCAAGTAATAACCTTGGGAGTTAAAAAAAACAAAACCTACTGTTGTTCCCCTGCGCTCAACACCCTACACTTCCTCAGGGAGTTCCATGAAAGGGGAACTTGCCCAGGGCATCCTTGCTTGTCCTGGGTTCAAGGATGAAAATGGAGGCCCATTTAGAACTCATTTTGTAATCATTAACTTGGCCCAGCCTCTTAGGAAGGGAACAACACTGAAGCAGGGTGGGATTGCCAGAGGGCAAGCTGGTTTGCAGCCAGGGCATTCATGTTGGGGTGTGTGTGTGTGTGTGTGTGTGTATGTGTACAAAGACTTTCCTTTGTCCAACATTAGTCAGGATCTTCTGAATCTTTTTCTCATCTAGGCCTCACCCTTGGTCCCTGACCTGCCCTTGCAGACCTGTACAGTTTTAGTGACCCTGCCAAATCAGTTTAGCAAGAATCCTTCCATCCTCTGCATCTGATCACCTTGGAGAACTGGTCAAGTTCCTCATTCCCCGCCCTCAGGGATGGGCTGCCCAGTTGGTTTAGCAAGAACCCCCGCCCCTCATGTCTCCTCTTCTTCATTCTCTGTGCAAGGATCTGCTCCCTGGCCACACATTCCCACCTGGCCTTGTTGTATTCGAGTTGAGCCTCCTCTCCCTCACCCACTGCAGTACCCTTGACTCAATACCCTTGAGTAAAGTCTTGCCATTTTAGCAAGCAACTGAGTTACTTTTGTCTTTTTTTTTTTTTTTTTTTTTGACAGGCAGAGTGAACAGTGAGAGAGAGAGACAGAGAGAAAGGTCTTCCTTTTGCCGTTGGTTCACCCTCCAATGGCTGCCACGGACGGTGCACTGCGCTGATCCAATGGCAGGAGCCAGGTGCTTATCCTGGTCTCCCATGGGGTGCAGGGCCCAAGTACTTGGGCCATCCTCCATTGCACTCCCTGGCCATAGCAGAGAGCTGGCCTGGAAGAGGGGCAACTGGGACAGAATCCGGCACCCCTACCGGGACTAGAACCTGGTGTGCCAGCGGCACAAGGCGGAGGATTAGCCTAGTGAGCCGCGGCGCCGGCTAGTTACTTTTGTCTTTAACAGTGCATGTGAGGACCTTTTCCAGGAGTGACATCTCTCCATGGGTGACACCAGGACAAAGGGTCTGGGAGGAAACAATATGGTAGCCCCTGCTCTCCTCGTCATTATCCTGGCTGTATAAGGAATTTACTTGTGCTTTCTCTTCTTCAGCTTTCTTATCTGTGCAAGGGAGATAATCATAGTAGCTATTGTATAACATTGTCAATCTGAGCTTATTAATATTAATAATATTATTATACATAATATGTATATGTATAATAATATTATTATACAACATACATTGACATTTATAAAGCCCTTATGTGCATTTCACATGCATTTGTTTTGTTATTATTTAAATGAGAGTGCTCATTATTTAAATTGTTATTCTTATCTTTTAACAAAAATACCCTTTTTGGGGTTGGCTCTGTGGCATAGCAGGTAGAGCTGCTGTCTGTGGAGCTGGCATCCCATATGGGTGCCAGTTCAAATCCCAGCTGCTTCACTTCTGATCCACCTCCCTGCTAATGTGCCTGGGAAAGCAGCAAAAGATTGCCCAAGTGCTTGGGTTCCTGCACCTACGTGGGAAATCCAAAAGAAGTTCCTAGCTCCTGGCTCCTGGCTTTGGATTGATCCAGCTCCTGCTGTTGAAGCCATTTGGGGAGTGAACCAGCAGATAGAAGTGCGTTCTTTCTCTCTTTCTGTAACTCTACATTTCAAATAAATAAATCTTTGAAAAAAAAAAAGTGCCATTTATAACCCAAGTAGCATGACATAAATGGTACAAAGGACATTGCCAGCAGCTAGGATGAGGACAGATCTGAATGAGGCATATTTTCCGTCCTGGATGGTTAATTTTGCTCTTTCTCCAACCAACAGACAGATAAAGAGGTGACAGCATGCTCGACTTCCCAGAAGGTGGCTCAAAAGTGCTCAGTGTTGGCCGTGTTGTTCTGACCTAAACAATGGAGTGCGGTGGCCCCTGCTCCGTGGCCCCATTTCTCAGGCGGCTGAGGGATGAAAGGAGCGCACTGTGTATTTAGGACACATCCGCTGGAGACAGTAAGGGTGGCAAAGGAGGAAATGGGAGCATCTCCCAGGTGGTCCTCAGGGAAGTGCTGCTCCCCCTCCAGTCGTGAGCACCCTCCAGGAGAGATGCCAGGCCACCAAGGAAGTCGGATACCTGCCACCTGCAGCCGTGGGTCAGGAGAGAGCATCTCTTTACCTTCAGCGCTGTTTCCTGGAAGAACTGCTCCGATAGCAAAGAAGGAACCTGAAGGAGGAGGACTTGTGCAGGAGAAAAGTCCCTGGGAGGTGTAGGCCATTTTGGCTCATGTGAGAAGGAAAACACAGCTTTGCAGGAAGCACCGAGGGTGATTAACCCTGAACCTTGTTTTGGCCACAAGTGAGGTCACAGACTTGCGAAAATGTCTGAAAAAGCTGCTTCTGGGAGCAGCCACAGCCGGGAAGCTCACGTGCTCCTCCAGTGTGTAGGGGAAGAAAACGAGTATCTTTTCTTCACTGATCTCAAAATTCATGGCTGAGACACCCTATAATAAAACACAGACTAACAGAGAAAAGCATACACATTCATTTATGCATTGAAAATTTCTGTGCATTTCTTTTAAGGATTTGTTTCATTTATTTGGAAGGTGGAGTTAAAGAGAGAGAGAGTGAAAGGGAGAGAGGGGGAGGGAGGGGGAGAGGGGGACGGGGGGAGAGAAGGAGAGAGGGAGGGGGAGAAGTGGAGAGAGGGAGAGAGGGAGAGGGGGAGGCAGGGGAGGGGGAGAGAAGGAGAGAGGGAGAGAGAGAGAGAGAGAGATCTTCTACCCATTGGTTCACTCCCCAAATGGCTGCCATGGCTAGTGCTGGGTCTGGCTGAAGCCAGGAGCCAAGAGCTTCTTCTGGGTCTCCCATGTAGGTGCAGGGGACCAAGGAGTTGGGCCATCCGCTGCTGCTTTCCCAGGCATGTTAGCAGGGAGCTGGATCAGAAGCGGAACAGCCAGGACTCCCACTGGCACCCATATGGATGCCAGCGCAGCAGGCCACAGTCTAATCTGTTATGCCACCATGCCAGTTCCTATGTGTGTTCATTTTGTTTGAAAGCTAGGGGAAGAGAGAAAATGAGATCTGTTCCATTTGCTGGTTTACTTCCCAAATGCTAACAACAGCCAGGGCCAGGTCAGGCTGAAGCCAGGAGTCACTGACTCTGTCTCCCATATGGGTGACAGAGATCCAAGTACTTGAGCGTTACTTCCTTGCCTCCCAGGGCACACATGAGCTGGAAGCTGGACTGGAAGTGGAAGAGCCAAGGCAGTCCAACATGTGGTGCCGGCATACCAAACAACAACTTAACCTTTTGCCAAACACCCGCCCTTTACACAGTTATTTAATATAAATTTTATGTGACAGAAGAACCTCCAAAAATAAAGATGCAAAGAAACAGGGGGAAATGTTGTATTTTTCTGCTCCAGATGGTGAAGAGTAGCAGTCACATAGGAATAGGATTGGACAAAGGAGTAAGACCTATAGCCAGTAAAGAGGGGGCTCAACAAGGCCTGCTCACCCGGATTCTTCTTGGCATCTCTGTGTCCCTGGCTCCCCCATCTCTGGGTACAGGGAAGACTTCTCTGGAATGAGAGTCTGATGACCTACTTGGGGCGAAAGTCAGTTGGATTTCCTGGTCTGCTTCAGGGGAAAAGGGGAATGAGAGAGTGTTAAATGCCAGAGTGTCCTACTGTGGGGTAGCATGTCCTGAACTGGATTATGGCATACATGTGCAATAAATTGGCCACTTAGGTCAATGAGTTTAATATAGATATAAAGGTGTGGCGTCAAGAAGAGTGAAACTTAATTCTTTCAAGGGAAGGTGCTTTATAATAAGATGTAAAAAAAAAGTCATTTGAATAAGTACTCACACACTCACTGTGCAGTGGGTTTTAATTAGTTGGTTAATTAATGTGTGTAAAGGTTTTTGGAAGGCTAATAAGTTACTTTCCTTTTTTCCTTTATGCTGCCAGTCATTGCTCCCTGCAACCTCAGAGTGACCTTTCTGCTTTTTATAGAAGATGTTCATCTCCAGAAAGGCAGGGTTTCTCCCTGAAGAGTAAAGAAAGCTATTTTTGTGGGAAAAACCACAGATGAGGAACAGAGGGACAAATACCCCACTCCTCAAGCAACGGGTATAGCCCTATCAGGGGTACAGAACACCCAGACCATGGCTGTATCAGGCCTGCAACACCACTTGGTGTGGCCCTGCCAAACCAACCTCTGCAGGACTCAAAATTCAAGAAACGTGTAGCAGGCTACTTTTCAGGTCAATAGCTTCATATGGCCCGGGAATGATGTTATAAATATCCAAATAGCCCTTGGCAGAAAAAGAGCTCCCCATCCCCACCTGAGAAGTTGTGTGGGTGGAGAGAAAAAACAAAACTGAAGGCCACGTGGAGTTTCCGTCACTGGGAGGCTGGAGGCAGAGACTCGACTTCTAGGATGATCAGCCCTCCTGAGGCCTGCTTTAGTTGGTTCAAGCTTCCTCTCTCCTTCCATGCTCCCTAATTTCTGCATGCCCAGAAATCTTACTGAGAACTATTAATGCTTTCAGAAATTAGTTTGAATCTAAGAAACTGGGGACAGGGCAAGGTAGAATGAAAAAGAATTTTTGGTTAATTTTCTCTTGTTACTGGGTAGTCAAATGTTTTCCAAAAGTACTCCTCTGTGCAGTATTAATAAATAATGCGAGCAAAAAGAGTTGATGGTAAAATGATTTTGAGGAATGCAGGGTGGCTATAAGTTAGACAGGTTTCTTGGTGGTAGGATTGCTCAGGGATTTCAATAAACTAATGTGCATTACAAATCCAATTGGGTTACATGTGAGCAGTAGTTCCAAACTTCTGCTGGTAGTATCAGCACACAGTAGTGGTGGAAGGGGTGTGACTTAAAACACACCAATTAGTTCTCAATCAGTTGATTTTACTACTTGGGAAGTTTCTTCCATTCTTTGTTCCAGAAACACAACGTGGACACCAGGGAGGAATGAAGGGAGAACCGAGACCCGGGTCCTACACTCTTCCTACTAGCCGTAACAAATAGAAGCAAGTTCCTGAGCTTCAACTCCATCATCTGTTAAACTGGGTAATGATGGCCTTCCTTTGTCTGCAGGACAATAGCTGAGACTATCAAGGGAGAGCTCTGAAGGAACAGAAACCCGAGTCAGTGCTGGTTGTGGGGAAACCAGCATGTGTGCATGTCGTAGGGGAGGCTGGGGAATTCCACACGTTATTGGGACAATCATTCCTGCAGAGCTGCCACTCTTTGTGCTTTTTATAAAGTTAATATAAGTGTGAATGCTTATGTTGTATAAGACGCTGTTTGAGCTGGTTCTAGAACTATGCTGAGATCCAGAGCAATCTTCTTGCAATAGTTGATTTTCCGCAATTGCTTGTGTTGGCTTCACACAGGGAGAGCAGACAAACGCCGAGCTCACTCTGGTTGCCTGGTCAAGCTCCACAAACTGGTCCTTTTCCCTGTTACTCATGGTCAGCAGTGCATCCTTTCCTTGTGAAATGAAGATGTGTGGCTTCTGGGACAAGGTTTTACTGCAGGGCATTTCTACCCATGATTCTATGAACTGAACTTTTTTCATTTAAGACCTGGTTTTTGTGATGACTTTCCCAAAGATAAGGGTTGGGCCTGGTTTGGGTCACGCCAAACCAGAGTAGCTTGAGACATTTTCAGACTGGGAGTCATCACCTTTGATTGTCTAAGAGTGATATCAAAACCGCACTGGAAAAGGATGTGTTTCCAGAGACATTAAAATCATCAGTTCTTGAAAGGGGTAGATCAAGACCAACAAACAGAAGTTGGGAGTCAAAGGCATGGCACACTGGCAAACCAGGACAAAAGTTATTGTAGCACAATGTGAATGATAATGTCACTGCTAGAAATTCCTGTGTGCCAGACACTATTGTATGCACCCAATGTAGGTCGACTCCTTTAAACCTCAAAATAGCATTACTGGGGTGTCTCATTATTGGTCTAATTCTTTGTGTGAGGAAAATAGCAAGTTTACATAGACTATTCTGGTTTTAGGAATAGCAAACAAATTCCCAAATGCACATATACACTAATTTGACTATACTAACCAGAGCTCTTGGATGACTTCTTAGCTCTAACTGATCAAATCCTGGAGTTAAAGTCAGCTAACTCATTGGCTAATCAAATTCTCTTAAGAAATTCAACCAGGCTCTATAAGGGCTAATCAAAGGGATGGGGACATCTGGCCCACAGGCCACATGTGGCCCACAGAGTGATTTGGTCTGGCCCTGCCAAGGCATCTACAGGCAGAACTTTAAATTCAATAAATCTGTAGCAGGCTAATTTTTAAGTCGATCATTTTGTACAGCCTATGGATGATATTGTACATATTTAAATGGCCCTTGTCAGAAAAAAGTTTCTTGTACCTAGCAGGGATGAGGCAGCCACTAGATCACATGCAAAGAAGGCAGTAGGAGCTCATTTACAGAGGAGCCCATCAACTGAGCAGAGAAAACACGAGCCACGGGACCCTAAGCATTGGAAGCAATGGTTTAATTCCCCAACTCTGGGTCCAGCTGGGCCTGGGTTAGCATCTGGATGCTGTCGTTTGTGGACCTGGACTAATCCAGTATGGACAACTTAGTACTGCCTTGGGCTTTGTGTGTGTGTCTGTGCATGTATGCATGTGTGTTTGCATTTATATAAGAATGGGAAGTCCTGTCCTTGGTGAAAGGAGCTAGCAGGTTGGTATGAAAAATAAAAATAGCAAATTTGAAACAATTACAAAATAATATGAGTATAAATCAAATAACACATGGCTCTTAATAGCCTAATGAGTCTTAAATGAAGATCTATGGGAACATTAAAAAACACCGACAGCAATAAGAGAAAACATATTTTCTGGCTTTAATCCCAACATTTCAAATTCAGACACTTTGAGGAGGGCAATGGTAAATATTTAGAAAACTCTTTGGAAAGTTTTATTTTTGCAGTCAAATTTTGGAGCCACCACTATGGAATGCAAATGCAGTTAGGATTTCTGGGGTGAGAGATGTCAAGTATGCCTTGACGAAAGGTTAAGAAGGTGCAAGGCAGAGAGACAAAACCCTGGGACCTTCCCGATGGGGAACAGGCAGGACAAATGCAGGGACTTTGCATTCTGTGTGTCATCTGAAAGGGGGCAGGAGTGGGGGATGAAATAAGGAGATAATGAAGCAGGGGCCGCAGGCCCATAGGGAGGCCCTCAGAGCAGAGCATCATGGTTACAGTTTGCATCTGCCCTTGCAGACTCGGGCATCATGGCCTACTTTTCAGCAGCCACTTGTGAGGTAGACATGGCTGTGCTCCTGCTGTCCCTGGTTGTAAAACCAGTTAGCCCACCTAGTCACCTCCAAGAGTGTCTCATTTCTGCTCCCAGTCTCCACTGCCCATGTGCCAAGGCAAAGCCAGCTTCAACTGCGAGGAAAGGAGGGCCGGCGCCGCTGCAGAGACCTCATTTCCACAGGGAAGTTCAGGTTCAGCTGGGTGAGTCAAGACACCTGGCAAAGCCAGTTCAGTGCCAGTGCAGCCTGGCCTCCGGGACGCCGGCAGTGCCGCGGAGTCACCTCTTGGATTTGTGCTACTGACATCTCTTTTACAAGGGGACAAGGAGTCTTAGCATAGACTAAGACCATATGAGAGACTATAAAGGAAAATTTACCATGTGTATGTGCTCCATAAATGCCCACACTGAACCCAGAACTGCTGCTGCCCTTCCCTCCGGGAACCAGCAGCCTGGGTATTGATGGCATGTAGGGCTGTGTTCTCTGAGGCTCCGCCCTGCCTGGGGCCTGGCCTGCTTCACATTGCCTCCGGAAAGGGGCTCTCTCTTTGTGTCAACAAGAAGTCTGGAGATAGTCCAACTTTTGGCTTGTCAGGTCTCGCCTATCCTGAGTCCTTTGAGATTAAGCCCAGGCATTTGACAAACTGAATCTAGTGAGAGTGAATCCTATAACAAATAAAGTGAAGCCTATAGCAAATCCTACGCACTTTGGGCTTCCTGAATAAGCATCTCTAAGCCTCAGGGAACTACATTTTTAACAAGCATCATTGGAGATTCGCATGGCCACTGTCCTTCATGGCCACTTAACGTGAAGGGTTTAAAGAATTTTCCCTTAGCAAGACTTTCATCATGGCATTTCCTGCTTTGTGGAGAAACATTCTTTGGGTAGAGGGGCCTTTCTAGGACTCATAACTCTCAGGTCACACTCTATGAGTAGACTGTAGGTAGGTTTCATATATTCAGCAGTAGGTTTCATATATTCAGATATCCCCCAACTCCAATGTTCAGGCATGATTGGAGGAATGGTGTGCTTTATTTTCATTATACTTCTCTCTCCTCACAAAGCTATGTAAAAAAAAAAAAAAAAAAAAAAAAAAAACCACAGTAGTCCCAGAACCTAGAATCTCAGTGAGCCATACTGTTGCACTAGAAATGAAAGCAATGGTGCAGGCGTCCATCTTAGCAGTTAGGATGCTTGTACCCTCCATTGGGGAACCTGGGTTCAGCTACTAGCTCTGGCTCCTGACTCCAGCTTCCCACAAATGCAGACCCTGGGAGGTAGTGGTTGTGGCTCAAGTGATTGGGTCACATGGGAAACATAGATTTTGTTCCCAGCTCCTGGCTTCGGGCCCAGCCCCACCTTGGTCACTACAGGCTTTTGGAGAGTGAACCAGCATATGAAAGCTTGCACTCTCCCTCTCTCTCTCTCTCTCTCTCTCTGTTCCTTTCTTTCTGCCTCTCAAATAAATAAGAAAACAATCTTCAAAAATAAATGGAGGCAAGAACATTTGCTCCGTGAGCCTTTTTTCTCCCTCTGTGCACACCCAGATCTGGTGTCACTGCTAAGAGTCTGGGACTGGGCGTGTACACATGTGACTCATGGGAAGGACATGCCGCTGTCAGCAGCATCACTGTCCCACATTGGACTTTCAGTACTTCTACCAGGCCTCCTTTTGAATGAGCTGTACAGCTAAATGAGTCCACGTGGGTGCAATAGCCAGAGTCTGCTGGACATATCCATGGAATCAGCTTAGACGTGTGATGGATGCTATGAAAAGGGAGAGTGGTGTCCCAAGACTTCCATGGTAAGCCACGGAGAGTCTCACAGTGCCTGTTCAATGGGCTCAGCACAGAAGACCTCAGTCCAGGGAATCCACGACGTGCCGCAAATGCATCTGTCCATCCTGGTGCCACGAAGCAAAGGTCTTGTCTGTCTTGTTCACCTGGTGTCCTCGGCACCTGTCAAATGGCAGTTGCTCAGTCCACATGTGTTGGATGAGTGGATTGATTGCCCTCTATGGACTGAGTATGGTGGTAGACCAGAAGTATGACATGACTGATAACATGGGTGTTACCCTTCGAGAGTTTTTGGGCTAACAGTTGGGGGAAGGGGAGAATCCCTAACAGAATCCAGTTAAGAAATGTCTAAATGTCTTAGGGGAATCTCTGAGAAGGGAGCTAATTGTTCTGGGGGCTGCAGGTGAATCAGAGTTTTCTGCAGAAGGCAAACATGAAATGGGCATGTGAAACATTGAGCTATATATTAACCAAGCAGAAAGAGCTAGAGAGACTTCATGCTTCCCAAAATGAGTGGCGGATTGGCTCAGCTCCTAAAGCTTTTGAAGGGGATGGGTGGCAATGGGGGAGAAGAACCAAGTGAGCCTGAGTTATTCTGCTGAGGAGCTTCATGGATAAAAGAAGGGTCAGAGAAATCTCTGAGGAGGAGGGCATAAGAGCGTGGGCAGCAAGATGCCACAGGGAGACCACTCCTGCCTGTGTTGATTGAGGTACCAACATGGAAGTTATCTGCTACCAAAAGGACTGTAAGACAGAACCCACCAGCTGCACGTGCTCTGCAGGTTCACATAAGAAACAACCCTAAGACCCTCTGTATATGTTTCTCAGTCCCCTTAGCCAGATCAAGGACTTTGCAGGGCGAGGAGGTCGTAAGTGTCTCCCTGTTTCCTATGGATGAGATAAAGTGTCCTCAGGAGAGAGATGAGGTGGAGCCATCTCAGATGGAAGCATCTAGGGACAGGACAGATCTTATCTTGACAGGAAAATAAAAACTCCATAGCAAAGGGTAGAGGTGCACTGCCCAATGCCTGCGGGATAAGGAAGGAGTTGCAAAGATAGACACATTTTCAACAGGTCGATGGGGACTTCAGGATAAATGGGTCTACTGGTGCCCAGTTAAGAGTTGCAAAAGAGCTGCTTGAAAGTAGCCAAGTAACAGAGCAGATTACAGAATGGTGTGTGCTCAGACCCAGCGGGAGGGGAGGATGGGAAGTCATTCTTTACTGGGGATAGAATTTCAACTTTACAAGATGAAATTCTGTGGAGATGGATGGTGATGATAGCGGCACAACATTTGAAATTCACTTAATACTTCTGGAACTGTATACTTAAAAATGATTAAATTTTAATGTCATGTGTATTTTTAACACAATTTAAAAATTGTACACTGCCAGCATCCCATATTGGAGTGCTGGTTCAAGTCCTGGCTGTTCTACTGATAATGCATCTAGAAAGGCAGCAAAAATGGTCCAGGTGCATGGGTCCCTGCCACCCATATGGGAGGCCCAGATGGAGTTCTTGGCTCCCAGCTTTGGCTTGGCCCTGCCCTAACCATAGTAGTTATTTGAGGAATGAACCAACGGATGGAGGATCTCATTCTCTCTGTCTCTCCCTCTCTCTCTGCCTTTGAAATAAATAAAATTAATCTTCAAAAAAATTGGAAAATAAAGTACTTCTCAAGGGGACAGTTCACCTACTCATATGCCAAGTCCAGGGAGCACAAAGCCCTTCAGTCAATCAGGTATTGTCCTGTACCCTGGTCCCTCCCCCACCTCCTCCACTTTAGACTCTTTTGATGTGGCAGGCAGGCACTGGGGAAGACTGAGACAGAGGTGAGGAGAGCCCAGGAGCCAACCCTCATTTCCCACTAGTGCTTCCAGTCCAAGGAGAGAGGGTTCGATACCAAGCTCAACCTCTTGGTTATTACACAGAACCAGACATTGCTGTGTCTGAAGCAAGAATGTTTTCATGGCTTAAAGGGATTCCAATGCCTTTCTATTACCTAGGAGTGAGCAGAAAAGCTACAACATCTATTAGGGTTTTTTTGTTGTTGTTGTTGTTTGTTTTTACAGGCAGAGTGGAGACAGAGAGAGAGAGAGAGAGAGAGAAAGGTCTTCCTTTGCCATTGGTTCACCCTCCAATGGCTGCCACGGCCGGCACGCTGCAGCCGGCACACCGCGCTGATCTGAAGGCAGGAGCCAGGTGCTTCTCCTGGTCTCCCATGGGGTGCAGGGCCCAAGCACTTGGGCCATCCTCCACTGCACTCCCGGGCCACAGCAGAGAGCTGGCTTGGAAGAGGGGCAACTGGGACAGAATCCGGCGCCCCAACCGGCACTAGAACCCAGTGTGCCGGCACTGCAAGGCAGAGGATTAGCCTAGTGAGCCGCAGTGCTGGCCCTCCACTAGGGTTTTAATCTGGGGACAGGGACATTTAGCCCCTGAAAAACAGTCAAGAAACAACGGTGGAGACAAACAGCTCAAGCATGTCATTAGCTGTACTTATTTAACATTATAGCTCTTGGCATGCAGTGAGTGCTCAATAAATGTCCTTTAACTGATTAATGTCAACGAGGTTGTGATGATTGCACCAAAACTCTCTACGTGGGGATGTAGGCGTCATGAGATCGGCACAATCACACTTAGAAGTAGTGGTTTGGGTTGCTGTGAGTCACTTCAGTGCTGTTCACTATCCGGCCTCACACAAGTCATGTTTACAGAGTGACATGAGTGACCCATGGCATTCTGATTGGGTCAGGGTATCCAGGAAGCCAGTGCCTGTAGCTGATGTCCCCTCATAGAAGACAACTAAAGACAAATAGCTCCTGTTTTCTGTCTCCATAGAAAACTCACAAAATTTGTTTTGCATCTCTCCACAAGGGAGGGTACAGACCTGCCTTAGAATCATCTGAAGTGTTGTGATTGATGGCAGATCAGCAGATAAGACCTTCTCCATGGTTTCCTCCTAAGGGATGTGGTGGGATGACTCATTCAGTCCATTCTGCCCTTTCTAAAGGGTTTACTTCTTTTTTTAAATTATTTATTTATTTACTTATTTATTTTTTGAAAGGCAGAGTGGACAGTGAGAGAGAGAGAGAGACAGAGAGAAAGGTCTTCCTTTTCTGTTGGTTCACCCACCAATGGCTGCTGCGGCCAGCGCACTGTGGCCGGCACACTGTATTGATCCGAAGGCAGGAGCCAGGTGCTTCTGCTGGTCTCCCATGGGGTGCACAGCCCAAGGACTTGGGCCATCCTCCACTGCACTCCCAGGCCACAGCAGAGAGCTGGACTGGAAGAGGGGAAACTGGGACAGAATCCTGCGCCCCGACCAGGACTAGAACCCGGTGTGCCGGTGCCGCAAGGTGGAGGATTAGCCTAGTGAGCCAGGGCACCGGCCTAAAGGGTTTACTTCTAAACTTCAGAGGCTGAAATCTAAAAGCTACATTTTCTGCACAGCCTGGGAGGCAGCAAGTGATGGCTCAAGTGGCTACGTCCCTGCCCTCCACAAGAGGCCTAGCTCTTGACTTCAGACGGGCCCAGTCCCACTGTTGTGGGAATTTGGGGAGTGAAATAGTGGATGGAAAAATCAGGAATCTTTCCTAACAGCTCAAATTTCGGCCCCCCAAATGATTCTATAAACCGTTCAGTACCCTGAAATAAACTCATTCTGCCCTACACTAGTTAGGAAAGATTCTGTTCTCTATCATGGGACCCCAGTGGATATGGTGTGGTGTGTGAAGAAAATGTAGAGAATCAGTAGAAATCAGTGTGTCTGATAAACACAGGGAGGGGTAGGTGCTACCGCACTCTCATTTAGGGGTAGTGGGTGACATCCATCTGTTTAATCACTTAGTCATCGATTCCATGTTTATTAAGGGCTTCCAAGCACCAGACATGGAGAGCAGCCAGTGATTCACTGGGGAAAATGACCAGTGGGATCCCCAAAGTCTTGGTGCTCAAAGTCTGCTGGATGATTCTCCTTTCTCTCCCCCAACCCCTCTTTTTGGCTAAGAACTTTGGGCCACGACTCCTTTCATTTAGTGGTCAGATGATTGAGTGGCTTCCTGAGAAGATGCAGAGTTTTAGCTCGTAGAGAGCTAAGAGTTGGGCATAAATCTTTACCCTTAACCTAAATCAGTCATAAACACCAGCGATTGAGTTTTTCCTGCAAGGCGTACCCGTAATTAACTAACAAATGCACCCTACAATTAATCTGTCATCTAGTATCTGTGTTTACTCCCCACATTTGTAGAACAAGTTTCCAATATTTATGGGCATGGTAAATTTATTTTCTTTTTTTTAAGATTTTATTTATTTATTTGAGAGGTAGAGCCATAGACAGTGAGAGGGAGAGACAGAGAGAAAGGTCTTCCTTCCATTGGTTCACTCCCCAAATGGCTGCAACGGCTGGAGCTGCGCCAATCCAAAGCCAGGAGCCAGGTGCTTCCTCCTGGTCCCCCATGTGGGTGCAGGGCCCAAGGAGTTGGGCCATCTTCTACTGCCTTCCCAGACCATAGCAGAGAGCTGGACTAGAAGAAGAGGAACTGGGACTAGAACCCAGCACCTATATGGGATGCCGGCGCCGTAGGCGGAAGATTAACCAAGTGAGCCACGGCGCTGGAAATGTGGTAAATTTCCAAATTCTTCAACTCCAGGACCATCCTGTGCTCAGCAGCCACAAAGACGTGCTGCTCAGAACTTTCTTCGAGAGCCTGCTGTGAGCTGTGCTGTCAGTGATAGATTCCGCTGAGATCTGCCTCAGCTTTGGCATGGAAGCCATACCTGGCTGGGCAGCCTTCAGCAGAGTGAGCCTGGCATTCTCCTCCATGGGCGGTCTTTGCACCTGCACTTCCTGCCCAATTCTCCTTCCTTTCCTCTTTCTTTTCAGAGGTGCAAGAACTCTCTGTCACCATTGGGAGACCTTTGCTACCAGCTCCTGCTTTCTCTCCTCTTTCACTTTTCGCAGACTTTATGTCTGAAAAGTCTCTTGCATTTATAACTCCATCTTGGAGTCTATTTCCTGGAGAATTCAAGTGAACCATTGGGCAAAAAAAAAAAAAAAAAAAATCTTTTTTTTCTGAGAGGTTACCCACATATTTCTCACTTAGGAACATTTTGCTTTGTCTTCAGAAAATTACATATCTGCGAGTCAGAGAGAAATATTCCATCCCTGGGTTCATTTTCCAAATGTCTGCAACATCTGGGCTGGGCCAAGCTGAAGTCAGGAACTCCATCTGAGTCTCCCATGTGGGTGGTAGGGACTTACCTCTGAGCCAACACCTACTGACTTCCATGGTGCACATTAGCAGGAAGCTGGAATTGGCAGTAAGGCCAAGACTCAAATCCAGGACTTGAGCTCTGAGACTGGATGTGGGTATCTCAAGAAGCATCTTAACCCCTGTGCTAACCACCCACCCCATGCCTTTTGTTTCTGAATCAAAATATCTGTGTGTGCGCTTCTGGTTTCTGTTATTTAGGGCCACTTTAATCCCAGTAAGGAAGGAGGTGATGAGTAATCCTTGGAAGGGATGGATATAAGACAAGTAAATTAGGGAAGAAGTTGAATAACTGATACTTGGCTCATGAGTATTCCTGACCCTGGCACAGCTTCGGATGGTCCTTGGCTGCCTTTTCTGGTGTGGGAGCTTCCATGGTGACAAGCAGACAAGCACAGGTATGCAGCCTCACCTCTAGCAGGTGCTATTCTCATTATATGCATGAAGCACAGAAACCAACAGTCAAGTGGGAATGCCCTTCCCGGCCACTGTCCACTCGGCAAGCTGCTGAGTCTTCAAGGCCCAACTCTTCTATTTCACTTGTGAAGATTTTTCTGCTTTCCCAGGGTGCACCACTCCATCCTTCGGTATCCCTGTGCTGGTGTTAATGTGGTCCTCATGTTGCAGGGCATTGATACGAACACATGACTCCTTCCCATCTTGGTTATGAATCATTGGGGAGAAATAGTATCTACTTGAGAGATCTCAATACCTTCTTAAAGGTTTGGACCCAACGGTTAGTGGATGCCCAAATAAGCGTTGAGTGAGTAAAGCACACATCCCAATGTGGACGAGGCACTCCTGAACATCTTACCATGAAATTCCAGTTCCATTCTCAGCACAGGGCATTCCTGTGGCTCTGGTCGGTTCAGTGAATAGTGGCCCTCATTCACGGCCTGGTGAAGCGTGAAGAGCAAAAGGCAGGCACCGAATTGTGGCTCCCTACTGGCCTAGGAAATCTGGTTACTAGATCTTTGAAGATTTCCTGGCTCTATGACTCCAGGGTTCTGTGTCTGGGGACATATGCCCATGTCCTCCACTAGCCCACGTGCTGCCAAGGGGGACTTCACTGAGCTGGAGATGGCGGTTCCCTCACTGTTGCATGAATGTTCTCCTGTAACTATTTGCTCAGTTTAGGGCAGGGAGAGGTTATTCTGTCTAGAGTAATCAGGGGGTAAGATTTGTGCTCAAATTTGAAGGAATATAAAGAGAAGGGGTCAAAATTTATTGGGCATCTACCATGCCTGGTACTTTTACCATGTTATCTATTTTGATCTCTATGATTATCAGAGGTATACATATGATCCCCGATTTTTAAAGATGGGAAAATGAGACTCAGTAGTTGAAAAAGTTTCCATAGGTCAAACAGCTTATGAACTAACGAAGCTGGATTTAAAGCTGAGGGTCAAGACTCCTGGTCATGTCTTCCTACTGCTATGCCCAGGCAGCGGGAGTCAAGGTACAGAACTGGAGATGCATGGACAGTGTCTGGAAACTAGAATATGGTCCAGGCAGAGGGTGGAAAGAACAGGGTGTTCAAAGGGGAACAGAGTGGGACAAGGCTGGTTTACAGACAGCCTGAATATTGACCAGTGACACTGGACTTGACACAAATATGCACCAGGGGATCATAGACAGTTTGGAGAAAAGATATGACTTACCTACAATCATCAAGGACGTTAACCTGGCTTTGGAGTAAAGGCTGGATTAAGTGGGGAAAGAGGAGGGCCCTCCTAGAAGGCCTGTGGAGGTAGCTTTGTTCCTAGAGTCATTTGACATGCTATGCTCCACACATGAAAGACACAACAATGAAACAGAGACGGGTCCTGCCCTCAAGGAACTCCCTATCTCATAGAGGAGGTAAGTAGGGGCTGGCGCTGGCAACCCATACCAGTGCTGGTTCAAGTCCCGGCTGCTCTACTTCCCATCCAGCTCTCTGCTAGTGTGCCTGGGAGGGCAGTGAGGATGGCCCAAGTCCCTGGACCCCTGCACCAACATGGGAGACTCGGATGAAGTTCCTGGCTCCTGGCTTTGGCCTGGCCCAGCCCTGACCATTGTAGCCATTTGGAGAGCTAACCGGCAGATAGAGGTTAACCAGCAGATGGAAGAGTTAGCCCTCACTTGCTCTCTCTCTCTCTCTCTCTCTCTCTGCCTCTCCTTCTCTGTAGCTCTGACTTTCAAATAAATAAGTACATCTTTAGAAGAGATAAGTAACTGCAAGGAATATTGAACATGGGGTCTTGCATGAACAGATGGGAATGTTAAGGATAACAGCTAAATCCTTGTCTTTGTAGAATACTCCACTGGGTGAAATCTACTAGCTTTAGAAGAGGTCAGAAGTGAGTCCTTGGGTACCTCTGTACTAAACACGCAGACTCGTTCCTTCCCATTTGCTTGGCTGCCTGAATAGCTGCCTCTCCATATAAAAACTGGTGATAACTCAATGCCTTTTATCCCCCCTTTTTTAAGATTTCTCCTCCCTTTTCCATCCTAGTAATGGGCCAAAGTACGAGACTGCCAAGTCTTTACGCCAGCTCAGGTCAGGGGCTGGGCGCAGGGCAGGGGTGGTGGTGGGCAAAGCTTTCCTTTGCTTCCATCTTCCCCTGGAAGCACCCTCTTCGCCAGCCTCCTCCACTGTGGCCAGGATGCTTGAGACGTCCGGGTGCAGTTAGCTAATGAAGGACCGCAAACCCTTCTGCTTCGGGAGATGTTGTGGGGTTCTCATTTCTTTTTGACTTTGTCTACCCGACTGTTTGTTGCCTTAACAACAGTGTTACTTCGCAGATGAGACACACGTTATAGATCAACCATATCTTCAATCATCCACTGAGTACTTAAGCATCAGTCCTGGGATACTTCAGTAACAGTTCCAACAGTACATTCTTAGTTTTAAATGGGCCTGCTGGACCTACAGGCAGTCGAGGAACTAACACATTATTTTATTTTCTACTTTTTCCTTTTTGCTAATGATTTTGCATGTTTAGTCCTCTGCATTATGCCTAGGATTACTGCGAGTGGGGGAGCAGGAGGCAGAGTTATTTATCCACCAAAATTTTATAAAATGCCCCTGCCAGCCATCTTCTAGGGTCTTTCCTCTTTTGGATTCTCCCAGCAGTCCCACAAAAGATACCTTCACTGGGAAAGATCAGGGCCAACGCACCAAGCAGAGCAGCGGCTGGAACACTCGCTTCTCAACCAGCACCTGCATCCCACACGACAGCTGTCTGGGAGAAACCCCGTGGAGAGAGAGCTCTGAAAGAGAGAGGAGTTCCACACCAAAAACAAACCGCAGGTTGCTGCAAGGCTCTGGCCCGATTGCTGTCCTTGCCGCGTACTTTTCTTTGTTGGAAGCCTCTCGGGACCTGAGAAAGCCTGGGCTGTAACTGACACATCGCTCTTCTCCTCTACCTGGGTGAGCCCAGAAAAGGCAGGCGTGGCTCCCTCCACACTGTGCAGGCGGCTGCCTCAGACGCGGTTCTCCATGGACACCGCGTTTCTCCTCCTCCTCCTTCGCAGGCTGGTGAAGTCAAGGTAGACACAGGCTCTGAGAACCAGAAGGGCCTGTTCTGGCTCTGGTTCTCCCTCTTCCATTTTGCCTTTGTTTCTTCATGTTCTAAGAAAGGGCTGGGAAAGTGAGTTTACCATTTCACTTCGGGATTCTTTCATCACTTTATAGCATTCTCTTAACACTGCCTCTTTTTCTTTATTCAACCATAGCCTCACCTCGCCTCGCCTCGCCTCGCCTCGCCTCGCCTCTCTTCTTCCCTCCTTTCCCCTCCCCTCCCCAGAAGAAGCTCCTGGCTTTGGATTGGCCCAGCTCCAGCCGTTGTGGCCATTAGGGGAGTGAACCACTGGGTAGAAGACCTCTTTCTCTGTCTCTCCCTTTCTCTCTCTCAGTAACTGTGCCTCTCAAATAAATAAATAAATCTTTACGAGAGAAAGGACTAAGGGAGAGTTTTCATAAAAGCCCAAACCTGGCCCCACTGAGCTCTAACTTCCTGTCTGAGGTGTGAGCTCTTGCCACCTTCCATGTTGTGACTCTCAAGTGAAGCATCGCAAGAGTGGAACCATGGCCGGCGCCGCGGCTCACTAGGCTAATCCTCTGCCTAGCGGCGCCGGCACACCGGGTTCTAGTCCGGGGTCGGGGCGCCGGATTCTGTCCCGGTTGCCCCTCTTCCAGGCCAGCTCTCTGCTGTGGCCAGGGAGTGCAGTGGAGGATGGTCCAAGTGCTTGGGCCCTGCACCCCATGGGAGACCAGGAGAAGTGCCTGGCTCCTGCCATTGGATCAGCGCAGTGCACCGGCCGCAGCGCGCTGGCTGCCAGGTGAACCAATGGCAAAGGAAGACCTTTCTCTCTGTCTCTCTCTCTCTCACTGTCCACTCTGCCTGTGAAAAAAAAAAAAAAAAGAGTGGAACCAATGCCAGCACCATGCCCGTCAGCCTCCCTAATTGTGAGCTAAATAAACCTTCGCTTAATAAGTAGCCTATCTCGGGGATTTTGTTATGATGGGAAAAAAATAAATAATGCAGTAGCTAAAGGATGTATGGAAGTCTGGGTTTAAGTGAGGAGAACAGAGTCACCCATCTGGGCACACTAGAGGGATGCCCTTGCCAAAAATATTTGAAACATGAACAGTTAATTAATATTAACTGGCTTGTGTTAACTGCTGCCAGAATTCGTTATTTGACTCACGGTCTTGCCATAGTAGCTACAGATCAGACCTACTTCTGACCAGTTTGGGTTTTAGGTGAAGATCCTGGAAGATTAAGGAAGGAAATGAAGTGTCTCACAATCACCCATTGCTAGAAATGAAAGGATATGTAGGAAAATTTTATTCCAATCCTCATCACCTAAACTCCATAAAATGAAAAAAAAAAAAACAAAAAAACAAGGGACCTGGGGCAATGCTGTATTCTCTGAAGGCCTAAATTAGGACTCCTGTCTCTTTAAGTGGAATACAGGGAGTGGGAAGACAGGAGTGCATCTCCCTGGTGCAGGGCGGTGGAGAGCCAGGAGTTGCCACAGGCCCTTCATCACCTGGAGCCCCACCTTGGTGCCAGCTGCCTGTTCTTCCACCTGCCTGGCGGTGGGACTTCCTAACTGGTCTTCCTGCTTCTGTTCTTCCCTCTCTACAGCCTGTTTCTTACGTAGCTAGAGTCTCCTTACAAAAATGCAAATCAAGTTGTGTCACCTCCTGCAATAAGCTGTCCAGTGGTTTTCCATTGCACTAAGGATAGAATGCAATGTTCATCTGGCCTACAGAGCTCTCTGAAGACCTGGGTCCCAGCCACTCCACAGCCTCGCCTTGGATGACCTATTCCTGAGGAATGTGTGCCAGGCACAGTGCCTTTCCTCCTGGCCCTCAAGCATGAAGGGCATGTCCCCGACCCACGGACTTCGCCCTTGAACCCTTGGCTACTCTGACCTCGGCCCTGCAGGCAACTGCTTCCTTCTCATCCTCCAGGTCTCGACTCAGTGACTCCACTGCCACGATGTCTTCCTTGACCTCCTAATTTAAATTAACCTAGAAAATCACCCATAATCGCACTGCCCTATTTTGTTCTTCATGGTCCTTAGCATTTTCTACAATTGGTGTGTTTATTTAATACTTTAGGAAAGCATAGAGTAGTTTTATAACTGCATTATACATGGCTATAGCTGAGTCCATGGGTACCATAGTTCTTGGCATAGAGATTTGGAATAAGCAGTCTTGGTTGGTGTGCACCAACAATCAGACCTAACGCACCTTCCCAGCTGCCTGACACTGACGTGCTCCATCAGAGGGACCTGCCTTTCCTGTGAGTGCCTATTTACCGCACAGGAAGTGCCAGTCCAGAACAACAGTGCCTTTGAGTGCTGAGAGCTTAGGGAGGTCTCATGCATAGCATGTAACGTCACATAAGAGGAGCCATGTGGTAAATAGCTTGCAAAGGTGGCCACCACCAATTCCTTGCCTCCCCTTACATGCATGTCGCCTCTTCTTGAAACTATCTGGCCATATGATTTGTTTGGTTAATCAACAGAAGCCAGCAGAAGTAATGTTCTAGGACTTCCAAGCCCAGGACTTCATAGAATGGGGACAGCATCTTTTTCCTCCATCCTGGAAGTCAGCTGTCATATAAGAAGCCTGGTGAGAATATAAGAACCTTGAAAATGTTATGCTTCAAGGAAGTACAAGTTATCTATGTAGAGAAACCCCATGGAAGAGCAGTGAGGCACCAGATATATGAATGAAACCTTGGCTGCACAGCCAATTAATGCAGCCTAGTGATTGACCCCATGCCACTTAAAGCAGAAGAACCAACCCACTGAGCCAAGACAACCTACAAAATCATGAGAAAGAAATCATTGATGTCTCAAGGCACAATAAATGTGGGGTGGTTTATTACACAGCACACACCTAATGTTAGGGCTATGGTTCATATAGAGTTTCATGTAGTTACAGTTGGAGGCTTGAAGAAGTTTTAAGCTTCTCCAGCTTTAATCTGCATGTAAACCATCAAAGCCCACTCTTGGAAGGCAGGTTCCAGTTCCAGAGTTCTGGGGTGGAGCCGAGATTCTGCATTTTGCACAAGTTCCTACGTGATGGCTTTATGCTGATGACAAAGTGCATGGGCTGCATTTTGAATAGGAAGGCTAATAACCAGCCTCCAGGAAGTCCCATACTTAACTCATCTCAGAAAACCCCAGGCTTTTCCCAAGTATGTTTGAGGAAATACTAGCTTGAAATAGAGGGCAAATAGGCTTGGGTTAAAACAACCTACTGGATTCCAATACTAGGCATTCACAACATATATTAGATAATTAAAAGCTCTTAGAGCTCCTCCAGTGAAGAAACCTGGTTAATTCTATTTAGCACAGTATTTCCTGAATGTAATGACTAGACCTATTAATATCTCAAAGGACTATTAGTGTTTCTTAGGAACATGTGGAGAAATAAAACCATTTTTAAAAAGTCAATTTAGGGCCGGCGCCGTGGCTCAATAGGCTAATCCTCCACCTTGCGGCGCCGGCACACCGGGTTCTAGTCCCGGTCGGGGCGCCGGATTCTGTCCCGGTTGCCCCTCTTCCAGGCCAGCTCTCTGCTGTGGCCAGGGAGTGCAGTGGAGGATGGCCCAGGTGCTTGGGCCCTGCACCCCATGGGAGACCAGGAGAAGCACCTGGATCCTGGTTCCTGCCATCGGATCAGCGCGGTGCGCCGGCTGCAGCGGCGGTCATTGGAGGGTGAACCAACGGCAAAAGGAAGACCTTTCTCTCTCTGTCTCTCTCTCTCACTGTCCACTCTGCCTGTCAAAAAAAAAAAAAAAAAAAAAAAAAAAGTCAATTTAGTAGGTTTCTCATTATGTCTCAGCAATTAATCATTACATCGCATACTTTCATAATCCTTCCCTCCTTTTTTTTTTTTTAAGATTTATTTATTTATGGGGCCGGTGCTGTGGTGCAGTGGGTTAACGCCCTTGGCCTGAAGTGCCAGCATCCCATATGGGCACCGGTTCTAGTCCCTGCTGCTCCACTTCCGATCCAGCTCTCTGCTATGGTCTGGGAAAGCAGTAGAAGATGGCCCAAGTCCTTGGGCCCCTGCACCCACATGGTAGACCAGGAAGAAGCTCCTGGCTCCTGGCTTCAGATTGGCGCAGCTCCGGCCGTTGCAGCCATCTCTCTTCTTCTCCTTCTCTCTCTGTGTAACTCAGATAAATCAACAAATCTTTTAAAAAATTTATTTATTTATCTGAAAGGCAGAGTAACAAAGAAAGTTAGAGGCAGACAGAATTTTCCATCTGCTGGTTCAACTCCTCAGTTGGCTGCAACAACCCAGGCTGGGCCAGGCTGAAGACAGGAGCCCAGAACTCCATCCAGGAGCCCAAGTACGTGGGCCCTCTTTACCGGTGTCTCAAGTGCATTATCAGGGAGCTGAAAGGGAAAAGGAACAGCCAGGACTCAAACCAGTGCTCTGATATGCAATGCTGGCATCCCAAGTGGTGACTGAACCCCCTGCAACAGAATGCTGGCCCTCTACTCACATCTAATAGAGAGGAACAGGCCCATGCCATCCCTGCTATAGCTCTTTCTATGCTTGGAATCCCCCTCCCTATCAAAGTGCCTGGGTTTCAGCTCTTACAGTTTCTCTTCCATTTCCCAGCATTTCATTGACCTTGGAGACATCCCTTGATATCGCCAAGTCTAAACATGTCCATTTAAAAAATGGAGATACTCCTAGTGTTGGGATGAGTATTAAATGAATACATCTACGTGAAGCCCTTAGCACAAGGTCTGCAAGTCCTAATTACGCAATAAATGCCAGCTGCCACCACCGTTCTCAGGGTCTGAGCCCTGTCCCTTGTGGCTCTGCATTTCCAGCACTGTGGCTGCTCCTGTCCCAGGGAGGCTGGGGAGGAGGGGCACATGACTGATAGCAACGCGTCGAACGCCGCAGCCGGATTCGAGCTGCTATTCTTAGCTTCCTTCACACCCAGTCTTTTTCCTGGTGCTGCTGAGAAGCCTCAGAAAGTTCAGGCTAAAGTTAGCAGTCAGAATCTGTGTCTCTGAAAGTCCACCCACTCGTCATCTTTGGAAGCTGTTCTTTGGGGCTGATGCTGGGATTCCAAGGTAAGTGCTATTTTGACATTTTGATCATCTCTTTGCCGAAATAAGCCCGAGATGATCTCTCAGCAGTCAGACTGCCTGCCGGGAGGTTCTGCTTGGAAATCCATCTCAGAGTGGCATCACCTCTGCTGTCCATGCCTTTAGCCCAGAGACCACCTGCACATGGGTTGGAATTCTTTGCTTTTCTCATTCCTCATTTGCTTAGGAGAAAGCAGGCAGCTTCTCATCCATATTAAAAGCCTACAGCACTGTCTTACTGGCTGCTCTCCCTTGCCAGGCGTGGACCTCATGAAGAGCACCACCCTGAGGTCTCTGCTGCCACACCAAGTACTCAAGCTGCCCTTAGTTCTCTCTTCCCTGGCCTCAAAAGGAAGTACCTCTGGTCACAAGATGAACTTCCCCTTCCATAGGCTGGGAGAAAACCTGCTAGGCTTGGCTTGCCTTCAGGCCTGATCCATTTTCTCCTGTGTGTGGATACAGTGTGATTATTATTGTGCCTCTCTGTGCACCCAGTACTGGTCCTGCATGCAGGCTAGAACCAAGAGCCAGCCCAGATGACAGGGGCGGTTTTGATCTGTGTGCTATACTTGAATGGACCCATTCAGCTTCTCCCTGTGAATGACAGCAAGACTAGGACTTCTAGGGCTGGCCTTGTGGTACACAGCCTGTGATACTGGCATCCCCTATCAGAGTGCTGGTTCAAGTCCTGGCTGCTCCGCTTTGGAACCAGCTCCCTGCTAATGCACCTGGGAAGACAGCAGAGGATGGCCCCAGTATCTGGGCCCCTGCCACCCATGTGGGAAACCCTAGCTCCTGATTTCAGCCTGGCCCAGTTTGAGTCCTGACTGTTCTACTTTCTATTCAGTTCCCTGCTAAGGCAACTGGGAAAGCAGCAGAGATGGTCTATTGCTTAGCTCCCTGCCATCCATGTGGAAGACCCAAGCTTCAGCCTGGCCCAGCTCTGATCCTCCCAGCCAAGGGGAATGAATCAGTGGGAGGAAGATCTCTGTCTCTCCCTGTCACTGCACCTTGCAAATACATAAAATAATTCTTTTTTTTTAAAGACTATGTTTCCACCTAACTTAGAGATGCAAGAACAATAATAATAGCAGCTAAGAGTCCGGGTTACCAGTGTGCCAGGCACTGTGTTAAGCTTTATTTATGATCTTGTCCATTTGTGTTCTTCTTTCACAGGGATACCTCAGGGACTGAGGGTTAAGGTAGGTGATGTAATTTGTCCTAGGTCACAGAACTGCCCAGAGGGAGAGAAGAGATTCAAACCAGAACCTGGGAAGCTCTTGTCCATTACGTAGGAAAATTTTGCGTGGAAAATTGTCCCTGGCTGTTCTGAAGAATGACCCTGAGTTCTGGACCCTCCTGAGGGCATCTGGCCTATCTTCTTGTTCCTGGGTAGCTCAGCACACAGCCATTCCACGAAGATGCTGCACGTTTGCAAATAGCTGGGCATCATTCCGCAGCCAACCCTGGCTCCTTGACCCTTCAGCAGGAAGTTTCAGTCTGAAGTTTCTGACTTTTTCCATCTGGAAAAAAAATCTGTCTGCTGACACTCCACAGTGTGATTTTCTGTTTAGCTTCCCACGGGTAGGAAATGAATCCAGAGAACTTGCCACTTGAAACTGGAGTATGCATATGGTGCTAGTCTTAGGACTACCATGGAGCCAAAGAAAGTTTATTACCAGTCCCATGACAATGCTTACTTTGCTTATTATTATGAATTATAAAGCTAAAAGTGGCTTTGTTGTTTTTTTAAATATTTATTTTAAAGGCAGAGAGAAAGAGAGAGCTCTTCCTTCATTGGTTTACTCCCTAAAAGGCCACAACAAACATTTTTGTCACAGACCAGATCTAGGAGCCTGGATCTCCATCCAAGTCTCCTTGGCAGGGACTCATTTAAGAGAGCCATCATCTGCTGTATCTCAGGAGCTTTAGCAGGAGGCTGGATCAGATGTGGAGGCGGGACTGGAACCCAGGCACTATAATATGCCGGGGTCCCAACAGCAGGTTAACTCACTGCACTACAGTGCCTGCTCCTAGATTTTGCAAATAAAAATACAGAACACACAGTTAAATTTGGATTTCAGATACACAAAGAATAGCTTTTTAGTATGTAATATTTAGGAATGTCTACATTAAAATTATTCACTGTTTATCTAAAACTCTAACTTAACTGGTTATACTTTATTTTATCTGGCAGCCACAGCACATTTGCAAGATTGCGTCTTAGTCAATGTCTCAGGATATTGTGGTATATCAAAAAAATGCCTTCTGTGAGTTGCGAGGGTGAACGATTGTGTGTGTGTGTGTGTGTGTGTGCATGCATGCATGTATGAAGGGTATTAAAGGGGTGGGGATGAGGAGGCACAAAAATTTCAATTATAGTATGAGAGAAGAATTTTTTCCCAATATATCAGGAGAAATTTACCCATAAGTTATAGACTGAAAGAAACTGCAGAAGAATTTATAAATGGAAGTTTTTTCTATGAGAAATTGAATTTTGGGATAAAATTATAAAGGGATACATACTTGTAAAATTTCAGACTATACAGAAAATTGTAAAGTGAAATACAGAAGTATATCAGATCCTCATTATCACCCTTAACTACCACTTTTATCTTTAACTTCTCTATCCTTCCAGAACTTTATTGGGCACGGATTAACATGTGTATACATATGAATATATGTTTTAAAATTTATTTATTTATTTGAGAGCGAGAGAAAGAAAGAGAGAGAAAGAGAATGAGTACTCGCATCTACTGGTTCATTCCCCAAATGCCCACAATGGGAGCCAGTAACTCAATCCAGTTCTACCACATGAATGGCAAAAACATGATCACTACAGGATCACTACTTGGATTTGCATTAGCAGAAATCTGGAATCAGGAGCCAGAGCCAGGAGTCAAACCGAGATACTGTTATAGGACGCAAATGTCCAAACTGGTGTCTTAACTGCTAGGCCAAATGCCCACCCCTACATATGAGTATTTTTAATTTCAAAAACAAAAGAATATTTTACATGCTTCTGCAAGTTGTTTTTATTTTTGCTTACTAGTACTATATCTTAGCTTTTTATATATACACATATAGGTATATCTACCTCCTTCATTCTTTAGCAACTGTATGATAGTTTATTAAATGTTAGGGATATTTTCATTTATTATGAATTCAAGGGGCACTTAAAAGTGCCCTCTGTGTGCAGAGCTTTGAGTAAGTGTTTTCTTGTCATCATTTAATTTTCAGTTCCTTGTCAGTACGAGGTATCTATCAGCTCAAATAATATCTCAGAGGTCTTCCCTGTTCCCAGGGAGCTTTGCTGCCCTGCCCCCTCACTTTTCTTAACAAACTGCCTGGTATTGTTTTCTTAATGCACTTTATCTCCATCTGAAATGCTCTTATATATCAATTTGTTTGTCTATTTGTATCTGTCTCTTCCAATGGCAGGGACCTGGTCTCATTTATGGCTATTTCCCCGACAATGAAAACATTGCATCGTGAGGATGCAGAACATGAATGGACGAATGATCAGGGTGACATATTGTGGCCGGTCTGAAACAAACAAGGAATGGCAAATGGCATGTTTACTGAAAGTGGGAACAAATGGAATTCAAGCAGAGTGTTTATTTTTAAAGATTTATTTATTTATTTGAAAGTCAGAGTTACACAGAGAGAAGGAGAGGCAGAGAGAGAGAGAGGGAGAGAGAGGTCTTCCATCCAATGGTTCACTCCCCAAATGGCTGCAATGGCTGGAGTTGTGCCAATCCAAAGCCAGGAGCCAGGAGCCAGGAGCTTCTTCCTTGTCTCCCATGTGGGTACAGGGGCCCAAGGACTTGGGCCATCCTCCTCTGCTTTCACAGGCCATAGCAGAGAGCTGGACCAGAAGTGGAGCAGCAGGTCTCAAACCGATGCCCATATGGAATGCTGGCACTGCAGGCGGGAGCTTTAACCGCTACACCGCAGTGGCAGCTCTGGCAGAGTGTTTTTTGTTGTTGTTGTTGTTGTTTTTTGTTTTTTGGTTTTTGGTTTTTGTTTTGTTTTGTTTTGTTTTTTGTTTTTTGGACAGGCAGAGTTAGACAGTGAGAGAGAGAGACAGAGAGAAAGGTCTTCTTTTTCCGTTGGTTCACCCCCCAAATGGCTGCTACAGCCGGCATACTACACCAATCCGAAGCCAGGAGCCAGGTGTTTCCTCCTGGTCTCCCATGGGGTGCAGGGCCCAAGGACTTGGGCCATCCTCCACTGCACTCCCAGGCCACAGGCCACAGCAGAGAGCTGGACTGGAAGAAGAGCAACCGGGACAGAATCCGGCGCCCCAACTGGGACTAGAACCCGGGGTGCCGGTGCCGCAGGCAGAGGATTAGCCTAGTGAGCCGCGGCACTGGCCCAGCAGAGTGTTTTAAGAAGGGTAAAATCAACTGGGTGGGTGCCACTGAAGAGAGCAAATCACCTAGCACAGACAGGAAGGGAAGGCTTCCCGGGAGTGTGAATTTGATGTGGCAGTGTAAGAATGAGAATGACTGACAGGTAGGAACTGTGAGGAGCCAAGACTCAGAACACATGTAGACAGAGTTTGGAGGCGGGCAATTGCCTGGCATATCTGGGGAATGTTCTTAGCCACTATAGAGAGAACATAGGGTGTATGGGGGAAGGCAGCAGGGACTGTGGGAGGATTTGAATGCTGTACTGAGGGATTTGGATTTTTTTTATCCTAAGCATTGGGGAATTATTAAAGGCCTTTATGGTGGGGTCATATTACCAGGAATGGAAAATATTTGCTGAAGAGGGAAATGCAGGCCAGGAAGAGATATCAAGAGAGAAGAGAAGGACCTGATCTGGATCAGGGGCCTGGGGTTAGCCAGATTGGAAGAAGTGGGCTTTTCAGAGGGGAAGGGTTAACTGTGTCTGACATCATTCATCAAAATCAGGAATTGGAGCAGGCACTGTGGCACAGTTGGTTGAAACAACTACAACTGATATGGAGCTTGTTCGAGTCCTGTCCAAATATCAGCTAATGTGCATCCTGGGTGGCAGAAGATAAGGACAAGTCCTTGGGTCCCGGCCATTCATGTGGGAGACCCTGATGGAGTTCCTGGTTCCTGGCTGGCCCTACCCTGGCTGTAGCAGACATTTAGGAAGTGAACCAGCAGATGGAAGACATTTCTCTCTCTCTCTCTCTCTTCTGTGTGTGTGTTTTATTTGAAAATGCTGCCTTTCAAATAAATAAAAATAATAAACCTTTTTTTTAAGTCAGGAGTTATCAAACCATGGCCATGGGTCAAATCTGGCTCAGTGCCTGTTTTTGTAAATAAGGTTTTATTTATTGGAAGTAGCCACATTCATTCTTTCACGTAGCATCTACAACTGCTCGGGTGCTCCACTGGCAGAGCTGACTACTTGTGACAGGGACCATGTGCCCACAAAGCCTGAACCATTTACTGCCCAGACCTCTACAGCAGAAGTCTGCCAGTCCCTATCAAGATTGGTGGTATCTAAGGCTCACACCCACCTCTTAGATGTTCAGGTCATTACCATGGCAGCAGAGAGCAAGGTCTGCCCCTGTGCTCTGAGAACCAAGGGCCACACTCTTCCCATCACCTGTCTACTGTTCTGTCCTGAGCTTTTTCCTCCATTCCAGTGAGTGAGGTGCTCCACGAGCTGCAAAGCTCACATGCCTTGATGTGCAGCCCTACAAGGTCAGAGTTCACCTTCCTCACACCCTTTCGTGGCCATTGCGGAGCCCTGTGGATTGCCCCCTTCGCGACATTGCTCCCTCATCAGAGCTGCTTGACACCCCATCAGCCATCTGGCTTGGACTTCCTCCAAGGACAATTCAAAGTCTTTGGATTTTCCTTAGCAGAAAGAGAGCACAGTGACACGGCACCTTTGAGGGCACTGAGAGGGCTCTGGGCTTCGATATTCACATGCATGTGGAGCCCTATCTCAAATAGCCACAGCATGGGAAACCTCAGGTTCTCACAGATGGCCTGTAACCAGCATCCTGTTGCTAGGATACATATCATCGGATTGATGTTTCCAAGATCCTCATTGAAATCCCTTCGATTCTTGAGTCTTCAGACTGTGCCTTTAGGGTTTGTGTTTTAAATTGAGTCTGTGATAATGTCATATTAAATGGGTTGGCATTTTCATCAAGTTAAAAATTTACCAAAACATCATTCCTCCATTCGTGATAGTGATGCAGACTTTCCACTTTGGTGGATGGCCCGGCAGTTCCTCAGTTCAGTGCGCCGGGGGAAATGGGAGTTTCCTTGCTGACTTTTCTCAGCTTGTTTTTCCCCTTGACCTTGCTACTTGAAAATCATTGCTTGCCTATAAATAGCTCCTACTTATTTCTAAAGTCGAGACTTTGTTTGCAGGTTGTTTACTGGGATGTCATCAGCCAAAGTGCAGTGTCAGGCTGCTTGGGGTGGGGTGGGGGAAGCTAATTTCCTTTTGAAAATTGCAGTTCTGAAAGCTGCACCTATTTTATCTCCCTCATCGATAGGAACCAAGGCACACGCAGCTTCATGCTGAGTGACATACCAGCAAGCTAAATGAAAATGATCCCACTTTTACAACTAAAAATACGAAACACTGGTGTGAACTGACCCAATGTAGCATACACAAAGTTAACTTTCAGGGTTCCTGAGCCATCACCCTTCAAGGAGAGGCGTGGGTGACACCCAATCAAGGAGAGCAAGCCATATGTGTTAAGATCTTCTTGAACAGAGGAAAGAAGCCATCTTTTCAAAAACTAGAAGTGACAAGGACAGACACTTCAATTTATAGACAATGATTTGCAAGGGAACTGTTTCGTACACAGGCAGCTCCAGGTGTTGTGCTGTGGGACGTGTAGTTCTCTGCAGGATGAGTTTGCAGGGCCCCTCCCCCAGGCACACCGGACAATGTGTGTAGACCTTCTTGGTTGTCACAACTGGAAAGGGGAACACTGTTGGTATGGGGGCGTAGAGGCCAGGGATGCTGCCAAACATCCAAACGACACAGGACCGTTCCCCACAACTAGACCAATCCAGCCCTAAATGTTGATAGTGCCAACGCAGAGACGCCCAGGCCCTAGGGACTGGCTTCTCTACTGAAAATTCATGAACTTCCTGGGCAGTGCCTGAGTGGCCAGTTAACTTCACAGAAGTATTTGTAGTAAACTGTGCAGTTGGAACTCGTCACAGGGCTCAGTTAAAGGCATGCATGGGGGAGTCACGCAGGGGCGGAGGTGGGACTTCAGGAGCCCATGGGGAGACGGGAGGGAAAGCCTGGCAGAGCTGCAGAGGGCTGGGCTCTCCCATCGTGGAATCAGGGGCTGGGTTTGCGACGAGCTGGAAATAGTCAGCAGGGAGCACCAGCTCCTTGATGGCAGGTGGAGTTTCTTGCAAGCACACAGATGCCTGCCTGTAGACCGGCCTTTGCTCACACTCTGGCTCATAACCTGGACCTCCCAGAGCACCTGCTCCTCCATGGGGCCGGGGAAGGACTCTTCTATCATTCCTGGTACTCCTGCCCATTACCTCCTTTCTACCTCCTTTCCATAGAAGCCTATAGGAAAGCAGCAACACGCTGTCCCTGGAGAGATCTGGGATATGGGGCCCTAGACAATGAAGACATTCTTTCCAACATTATACAAACTTACTGACACCATTCAAATTAATCACTACATGGCACTGCCTGTCTTCAGTATTCTTATACACTTAGGGATGCCAGTAATGATGTAATGATACATAATGATTCCAGTAATGATGTAATGATTTTTTTTTAAAAAAAGTGATTTTTATGAACTTTGAGAGATAATACTCCCTTTTGTTGGATCTGCAATTGTATACCCAGAAAAGTAGTTTCCAGAATAAAGGAATTAAAGACGTTGCTATCAATAAAAATACATAAAACCATCAGCTTTTCCCTTTACTACCAGATACACCTAAAATGATTGTAGAGAAAATATTCCATTCTCAGTAGCAATAACAATGAGAAGGTTTTATATACTGTTCTAAGATATGAAGGTTTAGAACTGTAAATGAATTGTCTCAAAATGAATGTAAAATTTACTTCAACTTTGAAGAGAACTTCAATAGATTTTTCCCTTTGGAATTGGATAAAATCATCTTAAATCTCATATAAAAGGACAAAGGTTGAAGAATAGCTAGAAAATGATGACTAAAGAGAAAGGCGGCTTATCCTGAATTGGATTTGCTCCCCCAGGTATCAAAACAACTTCTAATCATAAAATATGATGCTGAATTAGGAATAGAGACATGGGCCAGCACAGTGGAATAAAGACACCAAAAACCAGTCTCCGCATGTATGTAGATTTAATGCTCTACAAAAGTGATTCAATGAGAAAATGGAAGATTTTTTCAAAGTGTTTCTTTTGAATAAATATGAAATTAGAATCTATCTTATACCATATTAACAAATAAAACCAACCTTTTATGGATTCAAGATGTAAATGTAAAAAAGTAATACAACAAAAATGCGATGAAATCTAAAAAAAATTCATGAATAAATTAGGAAAAAACGCTCTTAACAGGAAAACCAGAGGCTATAAAAGAATGTATAATCTATGCATGCACACACACAAACACAACAGTGAAGTAAAAGGAAACCATAAATAACACCAGGAAACAAATGGTAAATATGGAAAATATCACTCTAAAATAGAAGACAGATTAAGATGTTGTCTGTAATATTTGAAGCGCTCTCATTACCTAGTAAAGAAAAAGACAAATCATCCAATAAAAACAAAGTAAAGGCTATGAAAAAGAAATCGACTAGGAAAAAAACTAAGATGGTAACAAATTCCTGGATTCTTTAACTTACTAGCACTCATGGAAGTGCACATTTCAAAGTATCAATGAGTTATCACTTTAGTCCTATCAGGCCAGAAAAACAAGTCTAAGAGCCAGACCACACACACACAAAATGCACAGCTATTCCTTTCCTGGGCTCACAGAAACCCAAGTCCAAACTATGGAGTTCTATCTGTAAATTTTATTGAAGCTTTGTAATGTTAAAAGAAATATGGAGACAAGTATTAATTAAGAGGGGGATAGATTTTAAAAAATGGGTCCCTCTTTAGCATACCATATTAAGTCACTTTAAAAAGAATAATTTTGGGACAGGTGTTTGGCATAGCACTTAAGCTGCCATTTGGTATACCCACATCCCATATTGGAGTGCCTGGTTCGAAACCCAGTTGTTCTGTTTCCAATTCACATTCAACAACCCACCCTTAGGCTGTGTATGAGTTTGCATGTGAGCAGGGAGAAAAATATGCAGAATACCAACCAGGTTTTCAGCACTGTGGAGGTTGAGGTTGGGGAGGAGGAGGCCAGCAGAAAAGAAAGAGAGGAAATATTTGCAATATTTCCCTCCCTGCAATGTCTATGATATGGTTAAATTATTCATTTCTTTAAAATTATATCTAGTGCATATTTTTTATATTGTGTATATATGTGTACCCATGTTAGCTAGATGAAAAAAGATAAATTAACACAAATAATGTTTCCCAAGTATGTTAACATTATCTCGAGTTTATACAGCTGTTTTCTTTAAAAGAATTCTTAATATTTTGATGTATGCCATTCATTTCATCTTCACAGCTTAACTGCCAATTGTGACCCTCAAAGGTCAAACCCCACAGGGCCCTGTGCCTGGTTGCAGTGATGGACATCTGGGTTAGGCTCCTGGAGCAGCCCCCTTTCCTCTCTGTATGAGTGTGCAGGGAGCTGGACTCTTGGGCTACGCTGCCTGCCGGGCTCCGGGCTTCTTCAGGCTCCTTTGTCACTTGCCTATTCTCCCAGATACAACTTATGATCCGAGATGAAAATGGAAACCTTGGGGCTTCACCCTGCTGTAGGTTTGGACCCCTTATAAGGCAAAGTGAAAAGAGAACAATCTGTCAGGGAATACCCAATGAATGACTTCCAGGGACTGACATAGCAAGAGCGCTGGTGAGAGAACCAGTTCTCGCAGTACGGGGTGCACTGCTCGGTACAGTAAGAGTGATGGGGCTCTTCCCTTCAAGGCCGTTGAAAACCATGGCTTTGGAGTCAAAGAGTCAGGGATTGCTGGAAATCTAGCAATTGTATCAGTTCTGAGAAAATCATTTAATTTTTCTGAGCTGGAAAACCAAATCTGCTCCAAGTAATCCTTATTAATGTGAGGATTAACTGAAACACTAACTATAAAATTGTCTAACACTTGCCAGGCACATAGGAGGTACTAAGCCAGGGCACAGGGATGGAAACAGAGTACTGAAAATCCGTTACGATTGGGCTCTGCATCCCCCTAATTTCTCTCGTACTCCTCCTCACACTCTCTTGAAACATTTATGGAATCACTCTTAGACCAAAAATTGGGCTCTGGATATCTCATTGTCTAATGAAAAAGATCGCAAAGAAAACAAACCCTATACAGTATGTTAGAGGCTCTGACTCAAGCTATGTAACAGTCGTGTGGGAAAGGTGGCAGAATAACCTCACGTGTGTGCAGTAGCCAGGACGGACTCAACAGGAGAGGTATTTGCAGATTCTCCTTGCTGATGAGAGTATGGGGGAGTAAGCAGTGGGAATGTGCTGGTGTAAGCGCTTATAGACAGAAAAACAGATATATAAAAAAGTTAAAAGGTGAAAAGCCACGCTATTTATGCATTTATATTTGGTATTTAAATTAACTGGGTTTAACACAGGATTTTGCACAATTGCTGTTGCCTTGTGTTAGCTACAGTGGTCTAGATCCAGTAATACTGAAGTCTGGAAATTCCAGCAGTCTATGAGGATAAAGAATAAGATATTTTGAAACCAGAACAGTGATAGCCAGCCTTCAGGGGGATGGCAGTGATCTCCACCTCCTGGCTTTCACACCATGCTTGGTGCCCTCCCACGATGTACCAGGGTTGGTGTGCGTGACCAACAGAATACAGTCAATGCGATGGCATGTCACTTTCAAGGTGAAGTGACATCATCTCTAGCCTCTGTCTTGGGTTCCTTTTCTCTCTCTTGGGTCACTCACTGCGGAGGAAGCTGGCTGTCTGGTTGTAAAGATAATTAGGCAAGCTCGAGGGAGGCCCATGTGGAGAACTAAGTCTGCCAGCAGCCATGGGAGTGAACTTGAAAGTATTTTCCCCACCAAGTCTCAGATGACTACAGCTCTGACTGACAGCTCAACTGCAACCTCATGAGACACTCTGAACCAGAACCACCTGCTGAGCTGCTCTTGGATTCCTGACATATAGAAGCTGTGAGATAATAGGCATTTGCTATTTTAAAGGATAACTTAGCATTCAGCAATACATAGTTGTTTCCAATTCTTTATCTTTCTCGGCATCAGTGCCCTTTTGCTGTATCTTTCTTGGCATCAATGACATTGAAGACTTTGCTACTAGAATTGGAATGTATGTCCCTGCCCCCTTATATTGAACTTAGTCACGTAACTTGCTTTGACTGATGGAATATGGGCAAAAGTGACATTATGTCTCTTACAACCTATCTGAGCCATAAACTGTATCATGCATTTCTGTTCACCTTTCTGGGAGCTTCATGCTCCATGAGAAAGAGCTGGTAGCTGCCCTGCTGGCTGAAGCCCCTTCAGCCTGGATCCAACAGGAGCATTCTTTAGCAGGGTCACTGTAGCCAAACTGAAGATTGACAGTCTTAGAATGAATTATGGCTGTTTTCAGCCACTGTGTTTAGGGTGGTTGTTATAAAGTATGAACGTGGAAATCAGTGATTGATGCGTTCCCTCTGGATGTGTCAGGAGAAAAAGAGACACAGGATGTGGTTGATGTGATGGGAAATCCATGTGTGACTGAATTTTCAAAGGCCTTGAGGGCCAAGTAACAGAGTTTAGAATTTATTGTGCAGGGCACAGATGACAGTTAATTTTAGGGACATTAAGGTGGCAGAGAATGAACAAGGGGTCAGCACTGTAGTGCAATGGGTTGGGCTGTGATGCTGGCATCCCATCTGAATACAGGTTTGAGTCCTAGCTGCATTGCTCCTGATCCAGCTCCCTGTTGGGAGGGCAGTGGAGAATGGCCCCCTGCCATGCACATGGGAGAACCAGATGGAGTTCTGGGCTCCTTGCTTCAGCTTGGCCCAGCCTTGGCTCTTGGAGCTGTTTGGAGAGTGAACCAGTGGATGGAGAATGGATTATAGAGGGCAAGGGAGGAGTCTATGTAGGGAAGTCTGCAAGATCCATTTGAGACATATAACAAGGACCCAATCTAGGACAGCGCGAATGGGGGGTAGATTTAACCTTGAGACTGTGTCCTGAGACAATAACTTGTCTTGTTGACCAAAGGAATGTGTAGGAGAGAGAGATTGTCCCACTGTCGGCTTATGCTTTTATTAAGTCAAGAAATTTAGTTGGAAGAGTTGGAAACTTGATTAAATTTCTAAGCAGATCCCATAATTCATTCCTGCTGAATCTAGGAAAGAGGTGCAAGTTAATGTATAGGATGTTGGGTAAATCTAACACCCAGATGCCTATCAGAGTACATCAGAGCCTAAAGTGGGTGTTTAAGGCTGCACCTGTTTCCAAGAGAACACTCCCTTTGCATCCATGTAGATAATTTTCCTTCCTGTACTTGAATCTACTCCAGCCATTTTCTCCAGTGTTGGGGAGTAAGAGCTGTGGATTTCTTGCTCTTTAGATGAACTCCCTTGATGAAGTTCACAGGTTGCCCTCTGGAAACTTGGTTGAAGCTAAGCCAATGGCTTCCTATTCCCTTTCTATCATTGAATCTGAACTGAGATGAGTATTCCAAGCAAGAGAAGTCTGGAAGATTTTCTTCTTAACTCTGAAGTTACAAGTTTGGCTAGTAAAATTTGGATCCAGCTGGTATTTTCCACACATTAACATATTCTCTGGGAAAAGTCTTGTGTTATTGCCTAAGATGGGGAGATGACATTGACTAATTGTGATGATGATTCTCACGTGTTGGTACAAAGATGTGTGTGTTTCTAGAAGCCTAATAAATACTTGTTGACATGCAATGTTAATCAGATGCAACTGGCTAGTTCATATCTGTCTGACAGAACCACAAGGGATACATGCTTGGGTGTGAAGATAGAGTCTGGGAAATTTGTAAATGAATCAGAGATTTTTTCGAATGTGAGAGACTTAGAGCCATGGGAGAGAATATCACGTCACTTTGATGTCTTAGGATTTAGTCACATACTTGTGATGTGGTGAAGGGTAGTGCATGGGCCCAGTGTCTCAGGTTTGTCACATGGAAAAACTGTTTCTTATAGAAATTTCCCTACTGATCTGTTGAGAGAATTAATCAGCTTTTGCAAAGAATGCACAAAGACTTTCGAAAACTGGAGAGTAGCTGGAAGATGCATTTATAACACCCATTTCTTCCAAATTAGGGGAGTTTGGCTTGGCTGGGGGCCTCTTTGGTGAATAAACTCTCAAGCTTGGGAGTGAAGAGATGAGGAACGATCTTTTTGATGTGGTGTCAAGTTTTACACCTAGTGATAAGATTCAGGACTTCTATCATCCAGGAGACTGGTATGACTTGAACAGAAGTTTGAGTGAGCAAGATGTTTACATTAAGACCCATGGTGGAACCACAAGCACCTGCTACCTTGAACATCACAAGGAAGATGGCTTTTGCAGTAATCTTTGGAAACAGTGCCGTTAAGTCAACAAGTGCTGCCAGAGTGTGCAATGGTTAAGACCTCACTGAGTCACATGCGCAGTAGCCTCAGTGATAAGGAGCCAGGGTCTGCTACTGCTGGATGTGGTTGCTCTGTGAGCTAAACACGGTATTTCTACTCACAAACCACAGACACTGGGACTCACTGGGTTTACAGATATTTTTGTCTGTTGCATTTTTTTTTTTTTTTGGTCTGGATCCAGGGGTGTTTGCCAGGGGACATCTTGCAGCATGTGAAAGCAGGAAAGACCCTTTGAAAGATTCTCACTTGGAAAATAACATATGGGGCCAGGGCAGTGAAGTGACTGCCTGAGATCATAGGGAAGTTTGTAGGCAAGTTGGAGCCCTGTAGCAGGTCTTCTAACACCCAGTCCATGATTATTTCCACTGTTTAACTGCTTTTGTTTTTCTTGACTCCTTGATATTGATCATATCCCACTCTGATGCCCAGAAAGAAGCCACCTGTCCCCTTTAAATGAAGAAGTAAGGAAAGTTGCTCTCAACCTTCTCTACACCCCAAAATGAGGTACCCTGGGGTCTCCCGGATTCCAGGCAGAGTGCTTGTCCATCTCCTTGGGCACTCTGATATTGGAATGCCAGCACTCCAAATGGCAGCCTAGCTACTGCAGCATAACACCTACACTGCTACTTGTCTTTCTGTGCCCAACTTAATTCATTTAACATACTGTCTGCCAGGTTCAACCAGGTTGTTGCAAATGACACGCCAAACTGTCTATTTGATAATAGAATTCTTCTTTCAAAAATTTCAGAGGTGAGGGGAGAGAGGGACGGAGAGACAGAGAAGGAGGAAAAGAGTGGGGGTGGGGGGGTGGGGGAGAGATCCTGTTTTGCTGGTTTACTTCTCAAATGCCCCCAAGAGTGGGGGCTGGAGTAGAGCAAACCCAAGAGCTGGGTATGCATGGGATGGTGGGAACCCAGTTACTTTGAGCCATTACTGTTTCTTCCCAGGGTCTCCATTGGCAAGAAGCTGGAGTTGGGAGCTGGAGCCTAGAACAAACCTAGGTTATCTGATGTGGAATGTGGCATCTTTACTAGGCTTAAATGCATGCTTCCTCATAATAGTCATCTCTTTTTAAAGATTGATTTTATTTATTCTAAAGGCAGAGTTACAAAGAGGGAGAGACAGAAAGAGAGAAATCTTTCATCTACTGGTTAACTCCCCAAATCGCCACAACAGCTGGGACTGGGGTTGGGCCAGGCTGAAGCCAGGAACCAGGAGCTTCTTCCAGATCTCCCATGTGGGTGCAAGTACCCAGAACCTTGGGCCATTTTCTGCTGCTTCCCCAGGCACATTAACAGGGAGCTTGTTTGGAAGCAGAACAGCCAGGACTTGAACCGGTGTCCATGTGGGATGTTGGCATTGCAGGCTATGGCTTAACTCACTATGCCACAACACTAATAACAGCCATCTTGATAAGTATCAACCTCCCCTAAATATTCTTAAATCAATTATGTCAGTTGTCAATTGCCACAATAATAGAGAGTAACAATCAATCACAAGCCTCAATGGCATATAATGGTGACTTTTTTCAGGGCTTAGGGTATCCACTGGGTCTGCTGTGAGATAGATTTGAGCCAATTTTATTCATCACCTAACCTCTATAAAATCATCCTGACTATTGGACCACAATGGTGCCTTGACTCTGAAAAGTCTGCTTATTTTTCCTTTCCTGATACACAACCACCTTGCTACATGGCCATGGGTGCTTTGGGGAAAGTTAAGAGGAAGAACTGTAATACGGCGCTGTTGCTACTTGGGCTGTGTGGCCGGGTCTTCACTCAAGGGTACCCAGTCTGCTTTCTTCGTTCCAGGGCTGTTGGGCCTGTGAACTGGCTCACATCTGGTCAGCGGCTGTTGTTTAGATTTCTAGCTTTGTAAATTGGCACAAACGTTCCGTCCGCTTAGTGCTCGTCACACTTCCTGTGGAGTCACATTTTGTATCTTGACGTCTTGGGACGTCTGGGACTTGAATCAAGCAGTGGGGACAGCAAAAGCTGGTGGGACTGTGTCTGGAGGAAGAGCAGCGAGTCCCCGCCACACAGAACATCTCCGGAGCCGAGCGCGGGCCCCTCGGGCAGGAGATGAACCTCAGGTGCTGGGGAGGAGGGCTGCTGCCACTGACAAGGGAGACCTGAGAGAGGTGGGGCCTGGAGGGGCCCGGCTCCACCGGGATTCACCCTCCTATCCCTGCACGTACGAGGCCACGTCTGCACTACCGCGTCCACAACCCTCCCCCGCTACGTGCTCAGAGAAAACATCCAATTGCTGGCAAAAGAGTAGACGAAGATAACCTGAAACTCTCCCACGACAAATTCTGAGAAAAGCCGACGAAATGTTTAAAGATTCTTTGAAATGGACGGCTGAGCCCGTTTAGAAAATTAAAAAGAAAAAAGGGAAATGGCTAAATCCCAGAAATACAGGGGGAACTGAGAGTCCGATCCGCAAGCCTGCAACTGCGGCTGTGGCTGCCCCGGGCGTCTGCGGAGGGCTCCTGCCACCAAGGCTAAGGCGCTGAGGGCTTCGACGGTGAGGCGAAGAGCGGGCACCTGCCGGTGTGCAGCGGGAAGCGGAGGTTTCTGCAGAGGCCAAGGCCTCCAGAGGCTGGAGCCATCGAAGGAGCGGCCACGGTATGAAAAAGGAAAACTTCTCTGTTTCTGTACAGTTCTTGGTGGGAAAAAAGAAATCTGACCTGAGAAAACGAAACCATAGGCCTTTGCCTTGCACAGACTTGATGTCCAAATTTACGTAGCCTATGTGGCCCAGGATTCCAAAATGCACAATAACTTATATAAAACTGATAAATTGATAAACAGTGATACATATAATAATGCAAACAAAACAGTGACTATTTGGGAGATGCAATTTCATGGTGAAATGAAAATGCGGAATAGGAAAGCGCTTACTGAATTTAAAATGTTCTCGTGTTCTATTGTTTATGAAGAGGTCAGAATCCTGGTTAAATTCAAATTTTGTTGACCAATCATGTGTGTAGAATCTTAAGGGTTATTTCAAAATATAAAAATAGAAAATATAACTTCAGAAGAAGGAAAAAGAGGAAATACAAACATAAGAAACCCAACAGAATTTAAGAAAAAAGAAGTAACAAAAATGATGGGTGACTGGAAAGCACAAAACAGAGCTATAGAAATTGATCTAAACGAATATATCAACAATCATGACAAATGTAAATAGGCTGAATTCACCAAGCCAAATATAGTTTCAGATTGTATCAAAAAAGGAACCTTATAATCTAGAGTTATAATGATTTCAAAACACATGAGGAAAGTATAACATCACAAAAAAATTGAAGATAAATAATGGCCAAAGGTACCAGGAAAACACCAACACAGAGAAAGCTGAGTGGACCACACAAATATCAGATAAAACAGACTTGAAAACAGAAACATTAATATGGATGAAGATGATTACTAAATAGCAGTAGACAGGGACGATTGTTGAGGGAGAAATTACAGTCCTGAGCCAGTAAGTTTCCAGCAGAGGGGAGATCTCAATCTGTCTGTCTCTATCTCTCTTTCAAATAAATAAAATAAATAAATTTTAAAAGAAACTTAAAGAAAAACAAAACCCCAAATGGATGAAATGCATTGTCATGTAAAGATGTATAAACATCTGTGAAAATTCAGGGGCCAGTTACGATAGAAGTGTCTACTATATATCATGTCTGAAAACACAGAACAGTAGTTTGTGATAAAAATATAAGCTATAAAGGGGTAAATAAAAGCATTCATGGGAAATACAATTAAAATATAAATGTATTTTAATACAGTAGATGTTTGCAATCCATGTATAGTTTTTTCAAAATATCCATTTTCCATGTACTTTTTGAAGACCCCTCATATGAAATTACATGTCTCTGGGGAGGGAGCAGAGGAAAATGGGTGGTGGAGGATATTAAGTAGGAACTGAACTGCTTAATTTCTAAAAAAATGAATAAATGGGGCCAGCGCTGTGGTACAGCAGGTTAAGCCCTCCTGCAGTGCCGGCATCCCATAGGAGCATCAGTTCAAGTCCTGGCTGCTCCACTTCCAGTCCAGCTCTCTCTCTGCTAATGCATCTAGGAAAGCAGCAGAGGATGGCCCTAGTTCTTGGGCCCCTGTACCCACGTTGGATATTTGGAAGAAGCTTCTAGCTCCTGGCTTTGGATCGACACAGCTCTGGCCATTGCTGACACTTGGGGAGTGAACCAGCCAATGAAAGACCTCGGTCTCTCTGTATCTACCTCTCTCTGTAACTCTGTCAAATAAATAAATCTTTAAAAAAATAAGGATAGCAAAATATCAACATGGTCAAATCTATCTAGTGGTAATTGTTATTGGGATAACCATGGGTAGCTGTTATGTAATTCTGGGACTTGTGTACATTTGAAATATTTTGTATTTTAAAAATGCACAAAAAATAGGCCGGCGCCGCGGCTCACTAGGCTAATCCTCCGCCTAGCGGCGCCGGCACACCGGGTTCTAGTCCGGGGTCGGGGCACCGGATTCTGTCCCGGTTGCCCCTCTTCCAGGCCAGCTCTCTGCTGTGGCCCGGGAGTGCAGTGGAGGATGGCCCAGGTGCTTGGGCCCTGCACCCCATGGGAGACCAGGAAAAGCACCTGGCTCCTGGCTCCTGCCATCGGATCAGCGCGGTGCGCTGGCCGCAGCGCGCCAGCCGCGGCGGCCATTGGAGAGTGAACCAACGGCAAAGGAAGACCTTTCTCTCTGTCTCTCTCTCTCACTGTCCACTCTGCCTGTCAAAAAAAAAAAAAAAAAAAAAAAAAAAGCACAAAAAATAAATCATAACAAATTAGCCTACTATCCACTGAGTAACTCAGAGGTTTATCTCTCTTGATCATGGAAGGACAATTATAATTGGCTTTTCCTTATAAAATTTCAGAGTGACATATCTTGTGGGACCTGCATCTTTCAGTCTCAAAGTGTTGATCTGTTAGCATAGCAATTTGCAGTGAGAACTAACACTTCACCAGGGACATACAAAGTCTTGCTTGATGGACACGTTCTCAGTCTCAATGTGACATTGGCAGAGAGACCGGAAGAAGTTTTCCAAGTGAGCAGGGAATTAGACTCAGTGGCGTTGGTTAAGCCGTGGAGGGTTTAACAACAGACTGTGTAGGCCTCTGCGGCCAAGGATGGTCTTGGCAATGTGACTGGACATTCTCATGGTCCACCTGTGACGTTTCTCTCTCCTCTGAACAGAGTTGAATGAGCAGCCTACATCCGACTCTGGATCTCACTGTGCTGTGCACCTCCCACCCTGCATTCCTTCTAGAATCCCACAGCCATTTCCCAGGTTTCAGTGTTGGCACTTAGCGCAGAGAACTTGACATTTTCTGTTTCTGCGTCTGTCTCCCGAACCAGCCTGGTTGTTCCAGCAGAGGCAAGCACCAAATCATTTTAACTCGCTACTCTCCAACGTCTTCAATGCTTGCTGGCTGCTGATGCCTCCTAGCTCTCTTCCTCTGTTCATGGCAGGATTGTGCTTCCTGGTTCCCAGAAGCCACGTGACCACCTCTGGCCAGTGGGTTCTGTGTCCAGGTGATTTGTGTCAGTGCAGAGTCAGAGAAGTTAATTTCCATTGGAACACCCTCCATAATGCCTGGCTGTTCACTTGTCTTATCAGAAACGGCTGCACCCTAGGCTGACAGTGATGATGGCTCTGTCAACCTAGGACCAGGGTGAGGAGGAAGAGGTTGGTGGGCATATTACCAACCGAGCATGGTGCACATATAGTAGGAGCACAAAACAGACTTTCTTGGCTCCAATCCCACTATGATATGGGGCTGTCTGTTATCATAACATAAGCAAGTTCATCCTGATTGCTACTGATTCCCAGGATCTAGCAAGGTGCTGGCATCTGTAGGTGCTTAAAGAATGTTTACAGAAACACTGTTTTAGTCCAGGAGAAAATGAAATGAAATAGTATTTGTAAAAGTACCAGGTACTTAATAGGCACTCATTAAACATTAATTAGGTTTAAAGGAGAGATCTATAGTTTAGAGTTATTTTTAAATATACACTTTAATTGTGTATGGAAAAGCCTATTGGAATGAAAATTAAATTATTAAGTTAGAAATAACCATCAAGGAAAAGAGGAATATCATTTACAGCCAAAGATAAAAAGTAATTAAGGAATGTATTTCTGAAACAGAATAGTTAGATCTGAAGTTAGCAAGCATCTCATCGTGCAGGGCAGGGCGGGGCTGGAGGATAACATTTGGAATCCTATCACAGGCTGTCTAATTTGTTTTGGAATTTCTCATTCAGCTCTTCACTGCCCTCTCCAGGTACTACAGGTTTTCCTAAGTGCGAGCGAGACTCATTTATTGTCAGCAGTGGGGGACTAGGGAAGCAGAGGAATGATGGGACATGCAATTTTGAAAAGTTTTCTTGGCTTCTGAAATGGTTGCTTCTCCGTGCGATAGCGGCACGGCAGCTGATAGGGCTTCTTAACAGCCGAACTCCAAGAAAAGCTAATTAACAAGTAAGTCAGCAGTCAGTGATGTTTTGAGTATGCGATAATGTTCTAAGACTTATAAAGGGTGTAAAAGATGAGTGAAGCTCTCCACCAGGAACTTAAGCCCATGGATAAACTTTGCACAAGAAGCAACTTGCAAACAGATAAGGGATTATAATTGATGGATATTGGGCACAGCCCAGCTTGCACATGTCAGCATGTGTGAACATGAATGCATTTCCTTTCTGGGTGGAGAATGATTTGTCTCCTGCCTAACTGTGCCAGGTGAAAGGCTGATGTATGTTGACGGGTAGTATTCACCCCACTTTTTTGTTCCAGGACTCAGGGTTGCCAGGTCCCAGAAGAATGGGAGTGGCACCTCAAACCTCAGAGACCCAGGGAGAGAGCAAGCCATAGACAGTAGGAGGAAATGGTAACGCCCACACCATAGACACTGAGAAGGAGAGAGTAAATATAATTAACTCGTGGTAGAAAGAAACAAATGAAAAATGAATTCAGCCACAGGCCAGAGGAGAAGTCAGTTAAAACCCAAATTTTGAGTCCCAACCTAGAAGAGTCTACCTTACTTGGTCCTTGCAGACATCCCAGCCCGTCCCCCACCAACCCTTTTCATCTTGGTGCACGCCTGCGCTCTCATCCCTGCTCCTCCTCAAGCACATCACGTTGTGTCCGAATTTCCCAATCAATGCATAAGGCACAGTCGCGGATGCAAAAGCAGAGGTTTATTTGTTACCAGCCGGCTGGGATCCCCCTACTCACACACAGCCGTTTAGCCGTGCACAGGCAAAAGGCCCCCTTCCACGCGCAAGAGAAGTTTTTATAGCCTCACGTAAACTAGTATGCATGCCACCTTATACATAGGTTACCTTCTTATTCTATACAGGGCAAGGTATTAGGACCTAACATGTTTATTGGTTCATTTAAATGTAAAGGCTATAGCCGGCGCCGCGGCTCAATAGGCTAATCCTCCACCTTGCGGCGCCGGCACACCGGGTTCTAGTCCCGGTCGGGGCGCCGGATTCTGTCCCGGTTGCCCCTCTTCCAGGCCAGCTCTCTGCTGTGGCCAGGGAGTGCAGTGGAGGATGGCCCAGGTGCTTGGGCCCTGCACCCCATGGGAGACCAGGAGAAGCACCTGGCTCCTGGCTCCTGCCATCGGATCAGCGCGGTGCGCCGGCTGCAGCGGTGGCCATTGGAGGGTGAACCAACGGCAAAGGAAGACCTTTCTCTCTCTGTCTCTCTCTCTCACTGTCCACTCTGCCTGTCAAAAAAAAAAAAAAAATGTAAAGGCTATATGTTATGTGGCAGGAAGGCCACTCAAAGGAGATGGCACAGGGAGGAACTGGCGGGAAGCATTGGGCCATAAATTCCAGGGGAGCTTACTTTCTTTGTTCTCAAGGACCTGGCCTGCCTCCTTCATGGTCCAGGGTGAGGCCTATCATGGCGTTACTGCAGGCAGGCAAGCAAGCCAGAGTACAGATGCGAAACCGGCATTTAGCAAGCTAGAGACTCCAACTCCTACAGTCAAGCTTCTGCCCTCCGGGGATTTTAGCACTTGGTTCTCCTTATGCCCAGAACTGTTTTTTTTGTTTTGTTTTGTTTTAGTTTTCACAGTGGCTGGCGCTTCTCTTTCTTAAGGTCTTAGTTCACATTTCATTTTCTCAGAGAGATCTTGCCTGCCTTACACCACGTAGAAATGTTTGTTGAATAAATGAACTTGACAGAAAGAAGGAGCCCTGTCTTCCAATGCAGCTCTCTGCTATGGCCTGGGAAAGCAGTGGAGGATGGCCCAAGTCCTTGGGCCCCTGCACCCTCATGGGAGACCAGGAAGAAGCTCCTGGCTCCTGGCTTCAGATCAGCGCAGCTCCAGCTGTTGTGGCCATTGGGGAATGAACCAGCGGAAGGAAGTCCTTTTTCTCTGTCTCTCCCTCTCACTGTCTGTAGCACTACTTCTCAAATAAATAAACTTAAAAAAAAAAAAGCAAAATACTGTAAACTGATTGAATAGACTATGGAAGATCTACTCAGTGGAATATCATGTAGCTACAAACAAGAAGGATATCTGTAAGTACTTCCATGAGGTGATCAATAAAATGATCAGTGGAAATAGGAAGGCGAATATAGTATTCTAACATTTATCTCCAGAACAGTAATATGACTTTTGTATATTTGCTGATATTTAGAGCAGTACAAAATAAATGATTACATAAAGGAATAAGAAGGAAGAAGGGTAGAGAGGCTAGAGACAGAAGTCATTCTCTTCTAAATATACCTTATTTTGTAGATTAAAACCTTGGCACAGTGTAAATGTTTTTATAAAAAAATAAAAATTAAAGAAGTAATTACCAAAAATAGGAAACAAAGTTAAAATGAGACATTAAAACTTCAAACTATAGGGAGGAATGGAGGGCAAGTGTAGATTTTTTTAAATCAGTATTTTGTATCTTTTCTTCTTTGTTTCCTTCTTTCCTTTATAATCAATATTATTATTTCAAAACAGCTTATACTGTAGAAGTATACATGTTTTTGTAAGCCTGATGATAACCACAAAGCAGAAATCTATTAAAATTCACACAGGAATAAAAAATAAGCAAGGACTCAAAACACACTATTATGAGTCTGGTTCTGTGGCCTCGTGGGTAAAACCGCCACCTGCAGCACTAGCATCCTGTACGGGTGCCAGTTCAAGTCCTGGTTGTTCCACTTCCGATCTAGCTCTCTGCTATGGCCTGGGAAAGCAGTGGAAGATGGTCCAAGTGCTTGGGCCCCTGCACCCACATGGGAGACCTGGAAGAAGCTCCTAGCTCCTGGGTTTGGATTGGCTCAGCTCCAGCTGTTGCGGCCATCTGAGGAGTGAACCAGTGGATGGAAGACCTCTCTCTTTCTCTCTCCCTCTGCCTCTACATCTCTGTAACTCTGCCTTTCAAATAAAGAAATAAATCTTTAAAAAAAAAACCCACAATACTACAGAAAATTGTTTTATCACAAAGGAAGATTGCAAGAGAGGGAAAAGAACTACAAGAAAATAAGTATCAAAATGGCAATAGTAAGACATTATCTCTGATTAGTTTTTGTAACTGTAATTGCATTAAATTCTCCAATTAAAAAATAGAGTAGCTGAATAGAAAATAAAAGACCCAACTGCATGTTGTTTACAAGAAACTCATTTCACCTCTAAGGATGCTTAGGCTGGAAATGAAAGGATGGAACAAGATATTCCAGGTAAATGCAACCTGACAAAAAGCTGGTGTGGCTATACTTACATGTGATTAAAAAAAGCTTTACATTAAAAGCAGTGAAAGACATAAGGAAGGGCATTACATAATGATAAAAGGGCCAATTCAGCAAGAGGAAATAATAATTGTAAATACATGTAAATAATAATTGTAAATAATTGTAAATACATTCAATATCAGAGCAAACAATAAGTGAAGCAAATATTCACCCAAAGGAAGAGATAATTCAAATACAATAACAGCAGAGGGAGGGCTTTTAAGGTCTATGTTTGGCATTGGACAAACCATTCAGACAGAAAATCAACAAAGAAACAGCAAATTGCGTCCTAGACCAATTTGGACCTAATCGACATCTATAGAACATTCTATACAACAGCTGCAGGGCACACATTCTTCTCAAAAGACATGGAACATTCCCCAGGATAGAGCAGATGGCAGACCATAAAAACAAGTCTCAACAAATTAAGGATACTGAAATCATATTGAGTATCCTTTTTGACCATAGTGTGATAAATAAAACTATAATGTAGAGTCAAAAATCAAAATGGAGTGAGTGTGGCTAAAGGCCAATTGCAGATCTCTTGCTTCTGTATATATTAGCTTTGCTTGCTAACGGCTAAGAGTGTATCTTAGGAAACTATATGGGCCCAAATTCCCAGGAACTAGGTGACCAAAATATGTCCTTCACTGTTATCTTACAACCATTATCTTGGATCTGTTATTGGGTTTGTTATTGTTAACTGTTATCTTACAATCATATTCTGGCTTTCTTTTTATTGTTCACTGCACACCAGGGGTTCAGTTCAAAATTGTGAGCCCTAGTGGACAGAATACTATAAAAAGCTGTGTAATTTGCTGTTGGGGGCCACACTGTGGTAAAGAGTGTTGGTCCCGATTGGTGGCGGGATGGTCACTGGTTTTTATAATATTTTATTTTAGCTGATGAGTGAATGCAACACTTTGAAATATAAACATATCTCAAAATATAAATAACAGTTCAAAATATACAAATACATGGAAACTAAACAATTTACTCCTAAACTACTAGTGGATCAAGGGAGAAATTAGGAAGGAAGTTAAAACTTTTCTTGAAAAAAATAAAAATGGAGATGCAATATACCTAAACCTACAGAGTATAAGAAAAACAATACTAAGAGGAGAGTTTATTGCAATCAATGTCTTCTTCAGAAAAACAGAAAGATTTCAAGTGAACAACCTATTACTGCATTTCAAGGAACTAAGAAAACAAGAGCAAGCCCAACTCAAAATTAGTAGAAGGAAATAATAAAATTCAGGGAAGAAATAGATGAAATAGATGGTGCCGATGCTATGGCACAGTGGGTTAACGCCCTGGCCTGAGCACTGGCATCCCATATGGACGCCGGTTCTAGTCCGGCTGCTCCACTTCTGATCCAGCTCTCTGCTGTGGCCTGGGAAAGCAGTAGAAGATGGCCCAAGTCCTTGGGCACCTGCACCCACGTGGGAGACCTGGAAGAAGCTCCTGGCTCCCGGCTTCGGATCGGCACATCTCTGGTTGTTGCGGCCATCTGGGGAATGAACCAGTGGATGGAAGACATCTTTCTCTAACTCTCCCCTCTCTGTGTAACTCTGACTTTCAAATAAATAAATAAACCTTAAAAAAAAAGAAAGAAAGAGTTGAAATAGAGACAACAATTAAAAAAATTAAACAAAGAGCTGCTTCTTCAAAAAGATAAATAAAATTGATAAATCCTTAAGCAGGCATAAAAGAGTGAAGACTAAAATAATTAAAAGATAAAAAAATCAACATTATAACTGATAGCACAGAATTCCAAATGATAATTAGAATTTACAAGAAACTCACATACACCAGAATATTTTATAACCTAGAAAAAATGGATAAATTCCTTGACATATATACCTTAAAGATTTATTTAATTGAATGACTGAGTCATGAAAAAATATAATAAGCATAGCAATAACAAGTACAAGACTCAATAATAAAAAGTCTCCTAACAAGAAAAGCCCAGGACCAGATGGGTTCATTGCTGAATTCTGCCAAACATTTAAAGAACAACTAATACCAATTCTTCTTAAATTATTCCAAAGAATAGAACAGGAGAGAATTATTCCAAACTCATTCTATGAGGCCAGCACTTCTATGACACAAAACCAGACTAGGCTACAACAACAAAAAGAAATGCTACATGACAATATTCTTGGTGAATATAAATCGAAAAATTCTCAACAGAAAACTAGCAAATGGTGTTCAACAGCACAGCAACAAAAAAAAGTTCACCAGTTCACCATGATCAACTGGAGTTCATCTCAGGGATGCAAGAATTGTTCAACATGTGCAAGTTAATCTACATGATGACCACATCAACAGACTAGAGAACAAAAAGCATATCATCATCTCAATACAGACAGAAGATGCACTTGATTAAATTTAGAATTCCTTTATGATGAAAAGTTTGAATAAATTATGTACCAAGGAAGGTCGTTGACATACTAAATGCCATATATAAGAAGCAAACAGCTACCATATTGAATGGGGAATAGATGAAGGCATCCTCTCAAAGATCAAGAACACCCTAGAATGCCCACTCCATCACTGCTGTTCAACATAGCCCTGAGGGTCCCAACCAGATCAATTAGGTAAGAGAAGTAAACAAACAGCATCCAAATTGGAAAGGAAGAAGTTGTCACTCTTTGCAGATGACACAATATTACATATGGATAACCCCAAAGACTCCCCAGAAATCTACTAGAACTTGTAAGCAAATTCAGCAAAGTTACAGGATACAAAATCAACATACAAAAATCAGTAGCATTGTTATACACCAATAATGAATGACCTGAAAAAGAAATCAGAAAACAATATCATTTCTAAGGGCTTTTATTAAACTCTGATAATATATTTAACCAAAGAGGTGAAAGTTCTCCACGTTTAAAACTATAAACATAGATGAAACAAACTGAAAAGCATATAGAAAAATGTAAAGATATCCCTTGTCTTTATCATTGGCAATATCCCCTGTCAATATCATCAAAATATCCATATTACTCAAAGTGAATCACACATTTAATGCAATCCCTATTGAAATACTAATAAAAGTTTTTTACATAATTAGAAAAAATCCTAAATTTCCTGTGGATCCACAGAAATCCAAATAGCCAAAGCAATTTTGAGCAAAAAGCATGCAGCAGCAGACATTATGTCACTTGACATTAAAATATACTATAAAGCTATTTAATTAAAACAGCATGGTATCAGCATAGGAACCAATACAGAGCAATGGAACAGAATAGAGATCCCAGAAATAAACACACATAGCTATAGCTTATTAACCTTTTTTAAAAGGATTTATTTATTCATTTGAGAGGTAGTTAGAGACAGAGAGAGAGACAGAGAGAAAGGTCTTCTACCTGCTGGTTCACTCCCCAAATGGTTGCAATGGCCAGAGCTGGGCCAATCTGAAGCCAGGAGCTTCTTCCAGGTCTCCCATGTGAGTTCAGGGGCACAAGCACTTGGGCCATCTTCTGATGCTTTCCCAGGCCGACAGCAGAAAGCTGGATACAAAGAGGAGCAGCCATAGGCAGAGGCTTAGCCTTACTATGCCACAGTGTTGACCCTGCCAATTGGCTTTTGACAAAGGTGTTAAAAACATGCATTGGAAAAAGGAAAGTTTTTTTTTTCTTTTAATACGCAGTGCTGAGAAAGCTGGATATTTCCACCCACAAGAATAAAACCAGACGGCTGTATCTTGCCATATACAAATTCAACTCCAAAGGAATTAGAGACCTAAATGTGAGACCTGAAATTATGAAACTGGAAGAAAACATGGAGAAACTTTTTAGGACATTGGAATGGGCAAGGATTTTTTTTTGGATCAGACTCTCAAAGCACAGGAAACAAAAGCAAATACAGCGAAATAGGGTTTCATCAAGCTAAAAACTTCCACACAGCAAAGGCAGCGATCGACAGAGTGAAGCGACAATCTATAGAGTGGGAGAAAAATATTTGCAAAGTATACATCTGACAAGGAGTTAATAATTGAACACTTAGGGAAATTAAACAACTCAACAGCAAAAATCAAAGAAATAGAAATCTACAAATCATGCAATTAAAAATAGGCACTAGACCTAAAGAAACACTTTCCAAAGGACAATAAACAAATGGCCAACTGATACATGACGAAAGGTTCACCATCACTGCTGGTTAGGGAAATGAAAACTGCAGTGCGTTAGGACCTCATTCCAGTTACATCGGCTATTATCACACAGATCAAAGATGAGAAGTGCTGGCAGGGCTGTGGAGAGAGTGTGCACACTGATGGTGGGAACATCAATTAGTACAGCCACTGTGGAAAACAGTAGGGAAGTTCCTCAAAACATTAGCAATAGAACACCACAAGACCCAAAGGCTCACTGCTGGGTGTATAGCCAAAGGAAATGAAATCAGTATGTGGAAGAGACATTTGCACTCCTATGTTCGCACTAGTCAAGGAGTGGAAGCAATCTAAATGTCCAATACCTGAAGAATGGATAAAGAGCATGTAGTATATATACATAATGGAATGCTATTAAGCCAAAAAAAATTACGAAATTCTGTTATTTATGACAACATGGGTGGAATTGGGGCCATTATATTAAGTGAAATAAACCAGATGCAGAAAGCTAAGTATCACGTGATCTCACTCATATGATCAATTTTAAAAGGTTCTCCAGGAGTTGGTGTTGTAGTAGAGTGGGTTAACCTTAGGCTTGCTGTGCCAGCATCAACACTGGTTGAGTCCTGGCTGCCCCACCTCCAATCCAACTCCCTGCTAATGTGTCTGAGAAGATGGTCCAAGTTTGTGGGCCCCTGCAATCCACTTGGGAGACCTGGATAGAGTTCCAGGCTCCTGGCTTTGGCGTGGCCCAGCCCCAGCTATTGCAGCTATTTGGGATGTGAAATAGTTGATGGAAACTCTCTCTCTCTCTCTCGCTCTGTAATCCTGCCTTCCAAATAAAAAAAAAAAATCTTGAAACACACACACACACACACACATATATATATATATATACACACACACACACATATCTATACAAAAATAAAAATGACTTCATAGAAGTTGAGGGTAGGATGGTGATTACCACAGGGTGGGGAGAGTAGAGGAGAAGGAAAGATGAGGAAAGGATGGTTAACAGGGAGTAAGTTATAGTTTGATAAAAAGAAGTTCTGATATTCTATTACATAGTAGGATAATAATACACAGTGTTAAAGTGCTGCATTTTTTTAAAAAAGCCAGGAGAAAGGATTTTGAATGTTTTCACCATAAAAAAACAATAAATTATGGCTATATTTATCCTGACTTGAACATCACACAAAGCATTCATATATCAAAACATCACATTGCATCCCATAATCATGCACAGTTTTATGTGTAAGTTAAAAAGAACTAGTTACATGACAGTATATCCTTAGTGTGGTAAACTATGAAACAAGCAATAGAAGCAGTGAATAAACAAAAAGCCCTTAATAATTGTACTATTTGTAATATCTGAAAAGATTATACATATTATAATATAAAGCTAAGAAATAATTAAAGAAATGAGAAATTACTGTTTTCCACAGAAGAGAAAAGGGATACAAAAATCACAGAAGCAACTTTTTATTTATTTATTTTTTATTTATTTATTTTTATTTAGTAAATATAAATTTTTAAAGTACAGTTAATGGATTACAATGGCTTCCCTCTCCCCTATAATTTCCCTCCCACTCACACCCCTCCCATCTCCCACTCCCTTTCCAATTCCATTCACATCAAGATTCATTTTCAATTATCTTTATATACAGATGATCAATTCAGTATATATTAAGTAAAGATTTTATCAGTTTGCACCCACACAGAAACACAAAGTGTAAAATACTGTTTCAGTACTAGTTATAGCATTACTTCACATTGGACAACACACTAAGGACAGATCCCACATGAGAAGTAAGCACACAGTGACTCCTGTTGTTGACTTAACAATTTGACACTCTTGTTTATGGCGTCAGTAATAAACATATGAACTCATGATGTATTTTTTAAAAAGTACTACTAGGAACCCACACTGTGGCACAGTGGATTAAAGCCACCGCCTGCAGCGCCAGCATTCCATACGGGCGCTGGTTCAAGTCCTGGCTGCTCCATTTCAGATCCAGCTCCCTGCTAATGTGCCTTGGAAAGCAGAAGATGGCCCAAGTCTTTGGGCCCCTCCACCCACGTGGGAGAAGCAGAAGAATCTCCTGGCCCCTGGCTTTGGATTGGCTCAGCTCCAGCTGTTGCAGCCATTTGGGAAGTGAACCAGGTGATGGAAGACCTCTCTGTTTCTGTCTCTCTGTCTCTGTCTCTCTCTCTTTCTCTACCTCTCTCTCTGTAACTCTTTCAAATAAATAAAATGAATCTTAAAAAAAGTTAATGTAATTTTTTAAAAATACCACTATATTTATCAGCTTTTCATTACTAGAGTGACATGTCCGAGACAACTAAATTTATGAGAAGAAAAGGCTCATTGAGCTCGCAGTTTTGGGGGTTGAGGTGCAAGATTGAGTGGCCAGCTTGGTCTGGCTCCTGGCAAAGGTGGTGGATGGCATTTGTGGAGCACACACCGAGAAAGGATCACATGGCGACCTAGAAAGCAGGGAGGGTGGTTAGGCCCAAACTGAGGCTTTTATAACAACCTTCTCCTCTGAGTAGCACCTCCAAGGGCATGCTCCCAGTGAACCAAGGACTCCTACCTTCTGAAAGTCCTACCACTTCCCAGTAGTTACACATCGGAGTTTGGGACACATTCAGCATCCCAACTAATACCCAAACCATACCACCTTCCGTCTGGGGCAGGGGTGGGTTATCCTTGAAAAGGTCAACCCAGCAGCCGTAAGCACCCCTAGTGCCCAGATCCTGACATTCAAATATCATTTTCTAGTTAAAGGAACCAGAGATTTTTGGAGCAATAGCTATTTCAGGTCTGAAGCCGAGTGGTGTAGAAGAGGAGCCTGTGTGTTGCAGTATTAGAATACAAGGAAGTTATTGAAGACTTTTAAGGCTGCATCAAAATTTCTCAAGATCCAACTTCAAGAGGTACCCATTGGTCAAAGATAGAGCAACGTGAGCATCAGAAAAGCTAATAATCACAATGAATTGAAACACATCATACATGTTAAGTCCTTGAATTCATAAAGGTTCCTAATTGGCCACCTTCAGAAGATGCTAGGGAGCCAACTCATTTGCCCGAAATACTCCTGAGCAGAGGACCCTTCCTTTCATGGGTCCATTGTATCTCAGGGTGCCCAATGTCAGTGAGAATCTTTTCCTCCCTACAGGAGTATTCCACCTAACAAATAAAGAAGAATAACAGAATTGAGATAGCATGATTTTGTAATCACACAATTGTAATTGTAATAGTGGATCTAGGTGCTGGCCATTGATGGCTGCTATTACTAAAAGGGACACGCGTACGTCCTGTATCTCCTCATGGATGCGCAGATGCCAAAACACCAATGAAGAATTTGTGAAAAGCTTATATCTGAACAAAACCAAGCTTCTAGATCTTGCTTCAGCTTACACAGGAAGTTGAGCAGAGGAATGTATTAAACAAAAGAGAATACAACCAGTCAAATCCAGAAGGCGAGAAATTCTTTAGGACCAACAACTCAGTTTATTCAATAAAAACCTTTCAGGGAAAAAAGCACATAGATTAACAGAGACTTGTCTGCCAAATGCAAACATACCTTGTTTACATCCTGATTTGGACAAATCAAGTCACAAAATAAAAATTATGTGCACATCCAGTTAGTGTTCAGAGTTCTCTGGTAATTCCCTGAATGTGAACCAGATCAGATGATTTCATAAGAATTACTGTTAATTGTTTGAGACGCAACACTGATCTTGCAGTTAGGCTTAAAAAGTGAGTTCTTATATTTATACACTTATAGTGAAATCTTCATGGATGAAAGTAAGGTCTATGATTTCCTTTAGAATAATCTTGAGAGTGTGCAGGGTATGGGGAGGAGGAGAAGGAGGAGTTTAGAGGTAGACGAGGTTGAAGATGAAATAAGGTAACCATGAGTCAGACTGCTGTGCTGGGTGCTTACTGTGTTATAGTTTGCTATGTTGAGTATATCTGGACTTCACTTTTTTTTTTTTTTTTTTTTTTTTGACAGGCAGAGTGGACAGTGAGAGAGAGAGAGACAGAGAGAGAAAGGTCTTCCTTTTGCCTTTGGTTCACCCTCCAATGGCCGCCGCTGCAGCCGGCGCACCGCGCTGATCTGATGGCAGGAGCCAGGAGCCAGGTGCTTTTCCTGGTCTCCCATGGGGTGCAGGGCCCAAGCACCTGGGCCATCCTCCACTGTACTCCCTGGCCATAGCAGAGAGCTGGCCTGGAAGAGGAGCAACCGGGACAGAATCCGGCGCCCCAACCGGGACTAGAACCCGGTGTGCCGGCGCCGCAAGGTGGAGGATTAGCCTATTGAGCCACGGCGCCGGCCCGTGGACTTCACTTTTTAATACATAAATGCATTGAGACAATATGTAGCACATAATAAGCTCTCAATAGATGATATTCATTAAATTATTATTAGTATTTTGTGACTCATCTCCATTTTTTCTTTTTTTTTGACAGGCAGAGTGGACAGTGAGAAAGAGAAAGACAGAGAGAAAGGTCTTCCTTTACCGTTGGTTCACCCTCCAATGGCTGCCACGGCTGGCGCACCGCACTGATCCGAAGCCTGGAGCCAGGTGCCTCTCCTGGTCTCCTATGTGGGTGCAGGGCCCAAGCACTTGGGCCATCCTCCACTGCACTCCTGGGCCACAGCAGAGAGCTGGCCTGGAAGAGGGGCAACCGGGACAGAATCTGGTGCCCCGACCAGGACTAGAACCTGGTGTACTGGCGCTACAAGGTGGAGGATTAGCCTACTGAACCATGGCACCGGCCTTCATCTCCATTTCTTAATATTGAACCCTTGGGTTTTTCTTAGTTTCCCCCCCAACATTTGAGTCTCTCCTCTTCCTTTCTGGCCATGAGCCAAACCATTCTCCAACATTTCAGAAACTGAAATGACAGGTGCATTTTTGTGCTAGTATATTGAGCTGGTACTCTCTAAAATATTCATTCTTGCTCCTTTGGGTAATGTGCACTTTGACATCATGTGCTTCTTTTCTTTTCCCTTTTTTCTTTTTAAAAATTATCTGCATTGAGCAAGCCTTAAATTTATAGTTACAAAAAACAGTATTAATTTTATTTTGAATTACTCAGGAGCTCATGAGCTTTCCCAACCTACTCAAATATTAGCTCCTGACCAAAATCCTTTCCCAAAAGTTTCCCAGTTGAGGACCTGTGTGATAGAACCATTGCATGTAGTATTTGTGCCATGGGTTGTTGACAGCCTAGTGAAATCCACACAGTCTGTACGCTGCTTGTGTAGACTTGAAAGATTTAGGTTTGGAAAGGAGAGTGTTCGATACTCTGCAGGTTGTACACACTGCCATTAGGCTATTGGGCTGCTTCAGGGATGGTTTCTGTCTGGATTTGCCAGACTTTCCATTGGAGGAGAACTGCATAATCAGGAATAAACTTGCTGTGCCAAGTGTGAGCGAACTTCAACAAGTTCGTGGAAAATGGAATTATGCATTAAGCTGATGTTGGTGCAAAAATTTTTGAAATTCATGGATTTTTTTTTCATCCTATGCATTTTCCATGAACTTCTTCAAGACTCCTTTGTATGGATGGATTTCAAAAATGTTTGCACCAAAATAAGTCTTTAATTTCACTTTTCCATGACATTGTTGAATCTCCTTGTGTTATTATCTTCTCAATAGACAATACATTGTCATTTCAAAATGCAAAGAGTACAGAAAAGCATGTAAGATGTGTCTTTTCCACCTCTGTTTTCCGGGCATCCTGTTTCTCTTCCTAAAGGCAACCAGTCAGATAGGAAGAGGACGAAAGATGGAAGAGAAGCAAACCACTAAAGGCCTTTATTGGGAAGACCCTCCCTGGAGATACCTGGGGCACTGGGAGATAGGACAAAGCACCCTGTCTTGTGCATCTGAAATAATCTGTGTGTACAAAGAAGGGGGAGGTATTTCATTCAGCAGTGGCAGTTGATTTTATCCTCATTGTTCTAGATCTTACGTTTTGTCACTTTGTAGTATCTCTTGGTGATTGTTCTATATTAGTGCCTAGAGAAGTCCTTCATTTTTCTTTTTTGCAACTGTTCACTTTCCATTCTTGGCTGCAATATATATTATATATATATATAATATATATATATTTATATATATATTATATATATATTTATATATATATTATATATATATTATATTATATATATATTTATATATATAAATATACTTGAAAGAGCAACAGAGAGAGAGAGAGAGAGAATATCTTCCATCCCATTCATTGGTCTACTTGCCACATGCCTGTAACAGCCAGGTCTGGGCCAGCCCAAAGCCAGAAGCCTGGAACTCCTTCTGGGTTTCCCACGTGAGTGGCAGGGGCCCAAACACGGGAGCCGTCATGTGCTCCCTACCAGACTCATTACCAGGGAGCTGGGTTGGAAGCAGAGCCAAACTGGAGCTCTGGTATGGGATGTGGGCATCTCAAGCAGGGATTTAACCCATTATACCACAGCACCCGCTCCACACCATGTTATAGTTAACCCATTCTTTACCGATGTGTGTTCCATTTTTCCATTTTGAGCACAGTATTTGGAAACTCATTCACCTAGGCCACAAAATAGATTTTCTTTTCTACAAAAAGCTCTGTCTGTGGCTCTGTATCTCGCTAAACTGTTTTAAACCCCCACCCCACATCAAACAAGCTCACGAGAGGATTCTCTCACAAGCCAATCCACTTATCTTTGAATAAGCAGCTCAGTGAGGACACACCCCTGCACTGTGGGTTTGGGTTGGTTTGCTTGGGGCATGTGTGTGTGTGTGTGTCGGGGTGGGTGGAGCAGGATGGGTAGTTCTTCATAATTGTTTGTCATGCTTGAATTCAGGTCCTCTTCCCTAGCCTGGACCAGAGCCCTCAAGCTTCTAACTGGAGTTTCTAGCACCGTGGCATCTTTCACACGTGCTACAAAAGCTTCAGCAGCCCTAAGCCATCAAAGGAAGAGTTTTCACAGGGGCTACTTGCAAATGGGGGCAAGCTGCTAAACAAAACAACTGCAAAAGCAGAAGAGGCCAGGGTATTTTTAAACCTCTTGCAAACCGGAGCAAGCCCAAATTTAACACTGGCTGGCTTTCTCATGTGGCTTTCTTTTACACTTACCTTCCTTTCAAAGGGATGCTTTTTTCTTCTCTGTGCTGAAATACACCGCCTTGATGGCAACTACTCAGCTCCAATAAACAGGGCAGGTTAACACTTGTAAGAGCTACACCCAAATAGCAAAGGAAGCTGTTACAATAAAACCACACCTCCTTCCCCTCCAGGTGACAAAGATAATCATACCAGCCTGGCCTCTAAGCTCCAGCAACAAGCAAGCTGAAGGGAAGGGCTGCTGGGTGGCAAAGCGGAGGCAGAACTCACCCACGCCTGCCCCGTTCCCCCACTCCCCTCTCTCCCTGCCTCTCTAGCTCTCACTTCCACCCAGATAGGGCCCAGAGCAGAAATGTGAAGGGAACTCTGCAGCATTTTCTCTCTCTAAAATACCTCCCAGGCACCTTAAACCTCTGCTTTTTCTTTTCTCAAGTTAGCTCCAATAGTTTAATAAAATACGTTTATACCACAGTATAAAAGATACTATAGGAACAAATATACTATAGATAATGAGTTTCATCCTGCCGGGGATATTGTCCCACTTAAACTTAATGACTGTGAGGGCACTGGGGGATTTCAGGTGTCAGTCATCCGGGAATGAGAGGTGTGAGCAGAGGGTATGTTCTGGATGCTGAAATCATATCATATGGGTGACTACTTATTCACAGCTGTCAACACTCCCAAATACACTTAAAACCTGCATAAAACACCCTTTCATTTTTAAATGACCCATTTTCCCACACCTTTGCCCCAAAGCAAAGTGCCTTTGGCCTGAGTGAACCATGCACTTGTATGCGATGATCAAGGCCCAGGTGCTCTAGCCCAGCTACCCACTGCACGCTGGGGTAGCTCCAGTCTCCATTCCTGGAGGCTGAAGTAGTAATGAGGTCAGAAGCTTGGTGATACAACTAAATATAAAAATCTTCCTCCATTGTGCTCATTTGTTTATGCATATTCCCAATTTTATTTGGCTTAAAGCTTGATGTTACCTTTTAAGGTCTGATCTGGACTCAGATTAGGAGGGTGATCTGTGTCAGGCTGTGTGTTCTGGAATCCCCCATTTTGGGTCCGGACCGTGTGAGGCACATGCAGGCCCCACCCTGCTGATTAGTTTACAGAACAGACTTTTACCCCTGGGACTGAAGTCAAGGTTTGGAATGAGAAGGCACTCAACCCGTGAATGTATGCAAAGCAGCAAGAGGCTTAGAAAAACTCAGCAATTCCAAGTAAGCCGGCCTGCAGAACCTCTTGTGCTTCTTCCTCTACCTGGCCTCAAAGGCACTTTGTTGCAGCCTGACTTTCTGTAGCTGTCAAAACCCCAAATCTACAACTATTGGCTCAGTGATTAGACTCTGGGTTTTGGGGTCAGGAAGTTAGCTTGTGAGGGGGGTGGAGCCTTTCTGTGGCTGTCTGAGCAACTGTAGAATTGTTTGATCATTGTGGCTTTGTGTATGCTACCTTGCTGCACTGTCAGTGGCTATTGGTAGCCTACAAGTCATGGTTGGGGAACATTTAATTTGCCTCTTAAGAAAATGAGACTAAGTCATCTATTTGACATTCAGAGGGACAGCACCAAAGGCCAGATAAATATCTATGCAAAGGAAGGCACGAGGAGCCTAGGCCTTCATTATACTAGCTCCTCCCCAGGCTCTGGGAGACACTTCGGGCTTGTTTCAAAGACCAGGTTCTAACCCAAAAGAGAATGTGAGAGCCTCAGGAGACATCTGTGGACAGACCCCAGAGTGATGCCTCTGAATGCCACCGTTGCCCACCGGAAGTCTTACCTTTGCTCTTGAACTAGCCATTCCAACAGGAGAAAACATTTAGAGGAGAACGTTGTTCCTGGAGCACCACCCTAGGAGGGCTGCAAAGGAAGCGAAATCTCTTCTCAGGATGTCAGTCCATGCCTTCCCAATAGTGCACTAAAACCCAACAGTGAGCTAATAGGCACTCTTCTCCCTACATGACCCCATACTCTTACTTCCCTTACAGTCCATCCAGCATCCTCAGGGGTTTTCTGGTGTAAGGAAAGGTGTCTCAGAATCAGCATGTAAATACAGGTTATATTTAATCAGGATACTCTGATAGTCTTATAAAAAGGATAGTGATAGGCTGGTGTTGTGGCATACTGGGTAAAGCCGTCACCTGCATCTCCAGCATCCCTTATGTGTGCTGATTCATGTCCCTGCTTCTCCACTTCAATCCAGCTCCTTGCTAATGGCCTGAGAAAAGCAGTGGAAGATGGTCCAAGTGTTTGGGCCCATGCCACCCACATGGGAGACCCAGATGAAGTTCTTGGCTCCTGGTTTCAACCTGGCTGTTGTGGCCATTTGGAGAGTGAACCAATGGATGGAAGATCTTGCTATCATTTCCTCTGTCTCTGTAACTCTGACTTTCAAATAAATAATAAATCTTTAAAAAGGAAAGAAAGAAAAAAAAAGGACAGTGACACAGGGAAACAGGAAAGCAGGCTGCAGCATTCCAGGGAGGAGGATTGTGAGATGACCTATCCGCAGGACGGAGAAACCCGACCTCAGGGAACAGCACGGTATGATTCCCTGGGGAATTCTTTAGGCCTTCGTGAAGCAACGGAAATTCCTCTCTTACCCGTTAGCAAATTAGGGATTTCTAGGGTCATAAAGGAAAATCTATTCCTACAGGAACTGAAGGGAATTGATAGCATACTCTGCATGGCACTGGGAGACAGAAGCAGGATTTGAACAAAGAATTGCAACCTGGAGGATTGGGTTCAGGACTAGTGGCACCATTCAATGGAAGTGTGATGTGAACTACACATACACAAATGCAAATTTTGGGGGCCGGACACTGTGGCACAGAAGGTTAAAGCCCTGGCCTGCAGTGCCAGCATCCCATATGGGCACCGGTTCTAGTCCCAGCTGCTCCACTTCTGATCCAGCACCTGGGAAAGCAGTGGAGGATGGCCCAAGTCCTTGGGCCCTTGTACCCTGTACCCAAGGAAGACCTAGAAGAAGTAAATTCCTGGCGTCAGATCGGTTCAGCTCTGGCCATTGCGGCCATTTGGGGAGTGAGCCAGCAGATAGAAGACCTCTCTCTCTCTCTACCTCTCTCTGCAAATCTTTCAAATAAATAAATCTTTTTTAAAATTTTCAAATTTTCTAGCCATACTGAAAATGTAAAAAGAAACGGTACAATTAGATTAATATGTTTTGTTTAGACCAATCTATTCCAAAGATTACCATTTCAATACACAATCAATATAGATATTATCAATGCAATCTTTTACATGAATTTTAATGTTGAATTAATTGAAATTAGATAAAATTTTAAATTGAATCCCTCAGTCGCACTATCTACTGGCTAGTGCATGTTGGACAGCATGGGTCTAGAAAAAGGGCTCTCGAATTGGGACTTTTTTAGCACTTTAAAGTTGGATCCATACAGTTAAGTTATGAGAATATATGTGTTTCATTGTAAAATGTGGTAGTGTGCGCTTGAGCAATCATTTGTGGGATGGCGGTGTCTAAGCTAGGGTGGAGAGACTGTGTACTTCAGGCGATTGTAAGAATATGAGAGAGAGCCAGAGCCCTTAGGGGCTGTCTTCATTCACTCAAGATACACTTGATTTTGCCTCAGTAAAAAACAACCACAAAATACTAGTGGCTCTACCCAACAAAAATTCAGTTCTCACTCATGCTACATGCCTAACCTGTGTTGATGAGAGTGGAGGGAGGAACTGGGGAGAAGGGGTAGGGAGGTAGTCTTAGTCCTTGGTCAATGACCCAATCCCCCCAGAGCAGCTGCTTGCTGAAATATAGTTGCTTGCCAAAGCAAAGCAACTCACAATTAAATGCTGGACCAGAAGTGACACCCAGCACTTCCCTTGTCGGCTAGAATGAGTCTCCTGGCCACATGCGATCCCAGAGTGTCCAGGACACGTAATCCTACAATGTGCCCAAAAGGCAGGCAGAGAGGTAGAAAACTTAGTGAACAAGATTGCCGATGATCCCACTGTCATTTTTCCCTCTTGGTTTTGTGCAGTTAAATCACTCACACCTCCGGGAACCAGCATGGAATGCCATGCTGAGCTTCATTCAAGAATACAGGCCACATCTAGCACGTTAAGGAAATGCTGCTTGTGAATTTGTGCTTTTGTGGTGGGGATGGGGTGGGGCCCAAAAGGACAAACTCTCAGATGAGGTTCAATCAAGACAAAGACCTGGGGGAAGCACTGTTTTCTTTCTATCTCTGGCAAGAAACCAGGGATTCAGTTTCTCAACTGGTCTGAGAGAAGAGCAAAAATTTCTACACAGGTTATGGACATTGTTAAAAGAAAATAAACTCCAAGAGAGCACTTGTATTTGGGAAGCAAATTCAGGTAAGCATTAAACAATGTGAAAATAAACAAGACCAAATATTTTTTCAAAGAAAAGCTGAAAACATTAATAAGAGGAAAGGAGATTAAGATGGAAAATATCTCCTTATTTATGTTTTGAATCACAGAATCATCATTTTTGCCCCAGGAAGTCTTAACCTCAGTTTACATCACAGAAAATTAAGTGAAAGAGGTTAGCTGCATAACCTGAGATCAGTACACTGTAGGTCAGTGGCATCTTTCACATTAAGCTCTGGACCCCTAACCCCATGCTTAGTGCTTTTCTACTCTACTGGAAAGTTTGCATATTGGTTGAATCAAGATTGGGGCCTCATTATTATCTATATTTCTCTCCATTTCTAGCTCTTTTGTCAAGCTCTTTTTCTAATATTAATTGGAAAGGCAGGGTGATAGAGAAAGTGAGGTACAGACAGGAAAATCTTCCATCTGCTGGGGACACAAGGGACAAGCTGGCTCAGGCCAAAGCCAATAGCCCCAGAACCCCATCCAGGTCTCCCACATGGATGGCTAGGGCCCATGTACTTGGGCCATCTTCTGCTGCATTCCCAAGTGTGTTAGCAAGGAGCTGGGTCAGAAGCTGAGCAACTGGGACTGGAATCATCATTGCAATACAGGATGCCAAAGTTGCAGGCAGTAGCTTACACTGCGCACAATGCTGGTCCCTGTCTTCAAGTCTTGATGGACAAATTGAGGCATGAGCTTCATGAGATCAAGGACAACAAATCTTTCTTCTTAATTAACATTTCTCTTTTTGGACAAAAATAAAGATGAGCACCTCTTATGGGCACGCTTGTGTCCCTGTAAAATTCATATATTGAAGCCCTAACTCCCAGCATAGCTCCATTTGACAATAAGGTCATCAAGAAAGTAATTAAGGTCAACCAAGGTCATTGGGGTAGGGTCCTACTCCCATAGGACTGGTGACTTTATAAGAAGAGGATGAGGGGCCGGTGTGGTGGTGCACTAGGTTAATCCTCCGTCTGCAGTGCCGGCATCCCATATGGGTGCCAGGTTCTAGTCCCAGTTGCTCCTCTTCCGGTATAGCTCTCTGCTGTGGCCTGGGATAGCAGTAGAAGATGGCCCAAGTGCTTGGGCCTCTGCACCCAAGTGGGAGACTGGGAAGAAGCTCCTGGCTCCTGGCTTCAGATCGGCGTAGCTCCGGCCGTTGCGGCCATCTGAGGAGTGAACCAATGGATGGAAGACCTTTCTCTCTGTCTCTCTCTCTAACTGTCTGTAACTCTACGTGTCAAATAAATAAATAAAAATCTTAAAAAATAAATAAATAAAAAATAAGAGGAGGATGAGACATCATAGAGTTTCCCTATGAATTGTACAGTTTCCCTATCTGCTCACTCATGGAGGAAAAGCCACGTAAGAACAGAGAGAAGAGGCAGCGCAATTCAGGAAGAGAAACCCACCAGAAACCAACTCTGACACCTTGCTCTTGGTATTCCTGCCCTCCAGAAATGTGAAAAAACACATTTCTGTTGTTTAAGCCACCTATTCTGTGATCTTTTGTTACAGCAGCCCAGGGTGACTAATACCAAATGCTCTCTAGTCATGCACAATGTCTTCCGAAGACCCAGTAAGCAGCATATTTCACCAATGTGTTCCACTGTAACTTGAATTCAGCCAGATTGGTATTTGTGATCGGTATCTACCAGGTTCTGAAGGGGACATGAAACATGACAAGATACTGCCTCCAAGAAGTGTAGAAATGGAGACAGCAGAAATCGCCCCTGCAAACGTCACTGTGGTCTCTAAGCAACCCGTAGGCTCAGGGAAAGTGAACTCTGACTGGGAAGCTGAGACATTTCCACGGAGGCCGCAGGAGTTGGGTAGGGTTCCTTCCTTTAAGTCTTCAATCCGGAGTTATCCTTTGATTTATCTGTATGCCATCCACACCCGCACATGCCATTTCCTAGTGCAGCCACCAAGGACATATTATATGCTAACTATGTGCGCAGCACTCACATAGTCTATTTCTTAGAAACTTAGAAAATACTGATTTTGTATCCTTGGGCCTACTTTGTGAGCAGGAAAACAGGCTTCAGGTAATTTGCTAAGATGATAAGCTTCCTAGTGACTGAATGGGCATTTGAATCCAGATCTTTTTGACTGCCTCCAACTTCCCACCCCCCCAATACAGCATTTTGCAATGGTAAAGTGAAATATGCTGCTGTTAAATATCTCAGGTAAATGTTTCTCAAAGATCAGCTTGTTGGTTAACTTGACATTCCATTTTACCTACGGGGTTATTAGTTTTATTTTTTTAAAGATTTTATTTATTTATTTGAGAGGCAGAGTTACAGTGAGAGGGAGAGACAGAGAGAAAGGTCTTCCTTCCATAGGTTCACTGTCCAAATGGCCGCAACAGCCAGAGCTGTGCTGATCTGAAGTCAGGAGCCAGGTGCTTCTTCCTGGTCTCCCATGTGGGTGCAGAGGCCCAAGCATTTGGGCCATCTTCTACTGCTTTCTCAGGCCATAGCAGAGAGCTGGATCAGAAGAGGAGCAGCCAGGACTAGAACTGGTGCCCACATGGGATGCCAGCACTGCAGGTGGAGGAATAACCTACTGCTCCACAGCACCAGCTCCTATTAGTTTATTTTAAAGTTAGATACTCTTGCTCTGTACATCAGAGATCACTGTGCATGTTTGCTACTCATATACCCCGAGTACCTTTTTCAGTGCCTGGCAATAAATGTTTCTTCAATAATAGTTGCTTTTAGGCTCATTAAAAATGCATACGGGCCAGCGCTGTGGCTCACTTGGTTAATCCTCCACCTGTGGCGCCGGCATCCCATATGGGCACCAGGTTCTAGTCCCGGTTGCTCCTCTTCCAATCTAGCTCTCTACTGTGGCCTGGGAAAGCAGTGGAGGATTGCCCAAGTCCTTGGGCCCTGCACCAACATGGGAGACCAGGAAGAAGCACCTGGCTCCTGGCTTCGGATTGGCGCAGCGCCGGCTGATGCAGCCATTTGGGGAGTGAACCAATGGAAGGAAGACCTTTCTCTCTGTCTCTCTCTGTCTGTATCTCTACCTGTCAAATAAAAAAAAAAAAAAACCGCATACAAGCAGCAGCTTTTGGAACAATAGATACTAGTCCAATAGATCCCTTGAGGTGGTTGAAATGCAAAGGGGTAGAATGTTTGCAAATGGAGGCTGGTGAACAGGTTTTTTCAAGTTGATGGAATTTTTCAAATTTGTGGAATTAGAGGATTCAGGGGATGGTGTTTCCAGAAGCCCCTGGAAAATCAGCCCAGATAGAAAGGTGCATCCGTGGGACTCAGAGGAGAAAGCTGATGTTAAGAACCAGTGGAGCTGAAGATAAGAATAGAGAAGAAAAGTCTAGGAGACTTCCTGTGTGTCGGAGGCACACCTGTGCCCCACTGAGCTATCCTGCGGGACCCTTCCCCAGCTCCCAATTAGTCAGATCTGCTGTCCACCATTCTTTTCTCTGTGCCTGTGTTGACACTTTTTTCTCTCATTTAGACTTACCATCTCTGTGTACCCCATATTCCAAATTCTGTGAAGCCCTACCTGACGCCAACCCACAGATTTATCTCCCTCTGAATATTTATGATTTCACTACTAAACCAGTGACCTCTGCTTTTCAGATTATATGTATCAATCAGTAGAGCATTTTCAAGCATATGTTCTAACATATATATGTATTTATTAATTCTTTAAAATATATAACTATACCTGTTCTGAAACATTATTTAGTAATGAGAAAATTTTTGAAATGTGGGATGAAAAGTAAATAAACTCTATTTTTGGAAATAATTGCTAATTATAACATCATGATTTTATTAGCTTGTATCTCATCACTTGGTCACTTGGGGCATGGTTCATAGTTAATAATAGTTGATGTAAAGCTTTACTTCAAATGCTTTTTCCATTTTGATAATTTCAAAAATTTGTTGACACCTTGCAAGATCAAAACTGATGAAAAAGTTAAACCAGGAGACATACAAATATCAGCTCTGCTTGTATTTAATCTATTGTTATTTCCAATCCATGGATAATTTACAAAAACTTTTCATGGTATTTATCTGTTTTATATGAGCTATTTTATCTGGCTATTATTAATAAATTAACCCATTCAACTGGGGAGAGACAAGTGTGTCATAATTATTGGAAATCAAGCAGTCACTATCAGCTCTTCCTGCTTTTCCTCCTTGTGAAAGTTCCTCTTGTCTCTCAGAACGCATGATTGGGTGACATCCCCTCCCGATGAAGATCCAGTGTCACAGCCCCTGTTGGAGAGCTTTGGTTCTATTTCTATCCTAAATTCCTTGGTTACCTATTGGCTTCTATTGTTCTGTTGCACATATGATCTTCCTTATCTTCTCAAATTTGCAAGCAAACCCTTTGAAAGCTGACTTGACCTTGATGTTTATCTCTGCAAATTGGTTGATTAGCCTTCCTCATTGTTCCATGTCAGCTTTTTCACGAAGCTTGAATCTAGGGGCAGCTAAGGTCCAACGGTTATTTGAGGGGTCAGCATTTCTACATGCAGTCTATGTGAACAAACCACATACTGAGTTGAGTTCCTACATCAACACAATTATTGTTTCTTTCTGAATTTTCTAGGTCACATCTCTTTTCAGGGAAGGCCATTCCCCTGTAAAAGCATCACGAAGCTCTCACTGTATAGCTTTTAATTAGAATGTTCTATTCTTGTCCTATTCAGTCTCCACTTCCTCCCCTTTCTCCTTTTCTTCCCCCATCTCCTTCTGCAGTACAGAATATCTCACCTGATGAAGTTGGCAAAAAACAAAACAAAATCCAAAACCTGGGGCATTTACACTTCTTTTGATATCTCTGGTACCATAAGGTAGCAATTCAGAAATAATACTCTCTATTCAGTCGATCTGCAAACAACATTTCTTTGTCCATGCCTCAGGATTAGCCCCTAGCTGAGAGCTGGTCTGATACGCTGACTGAGGGCAGACTCATAGAAGCCCCTTGCTTTACAGGAAAGTGTCCATGATGACCGACAGGGCCTGAAAGAACCTGAATGGTGAAGTGGTGTTGGTCTTGTTCCGGTTCTTTCCATTCGTTGTGGTGTGTGAGTGTGGACAAGTCACTTCACTAGACTGTACATCTCAATACGGATAAAACTCCACCCACTTCCTAAACTTGTTTTGAGGAATGTTGGGAAATGGCACAGTACACAGACTTCGGAAAAGCATAAAACATGACACAAATGCAGGGCCATGACAAATGACCGACCCATCATCTGAACATGTTCTCCATTCTTTCGCTCTAGTATCATGGCCATAGCAAGTACTTAAGTTCCTGTCTAGGAAGAGGCCAGAAGCACAGGAAGTTGCTCCTCTTCAGGTTAGTAGTGATTTAATGCGCAGGAAGTGTCAGTGGCAGCTCAGCCTGGCTTTTTAGGTAGAGAGAGGATGGGTGGGGATAAGGGTGGGGTTGTGAGCTGCCTAAATCTTTGTTTCCTTACGTATTCTTCATGCGTTAGCTCATTTTTCCCTGTTTCTGTATGCTCACTGATGTTGCAAATTGGCAGCCCTGGTTAAGGAAATGTCTTTATGCCAACCATACACTTCTCCACAAGGTTAATCCTTCGTTCTTGCTAATTCAGCTGCATTGATTATTCCTAAGCTAGGAATGAATTACGATGCTGGGGGAGAGAAGGACCAACAGATGAGAAGTAGGCCTTGTCCTCAAAGAGCCCCGGTCATAATTTTTGAGGTCCTTACACATTGAATGCGTATACCATATGCCTCTCACATTTTCTGTCAATTCCCTGATATATCTCTAAATACTGGACTCCTGCAAGTCAGGTGATCAGGTTGGATATGTCAGTTCAGATCTTAGAGTATGTGAAGGAGTTGGATTGATTCAGATACCCTGGGAATTAGATCTTGCTGATCGCCCCAATTCTTACTCTTCTACCTCTATGACACTCATATCGACCTCACTGAGAACTTCAAGAAATCCTCATTGCATCACTAATTTAGGAGACTATGAGGAAACAGATTAACAGGCAATGGCTCTCCAGGTTGGGATTCTGAAATTGTAGATTTGAGGATGGGGTTGCTGGAGTATGTCCAACTTGTATTCCTGTAGTGATTTATTTATAATATTTATGAGTAATTTCTCTTTTCCAAGCACTTATTCTAGTCTTGAAACAATCCTATGAAAAAGGCAGGGCAGTTATTATGTTTATTTTACCATAGAGAAATTGAGATCTGAATGAAGTAAATGAATATCTGTGGAATTCCCAAGTTATAATACTAAACAATTCACAGCTCAAAAATAATTCTGTTTTTTTTTTCTGTTATTTAAAGATTTATTTATTTGTTTGAAAGGCAGAGAGAGAAGGAGGGGGAGAGGGAGAGGGAGAAGTGAGGGGGAGGAGGAGAGTAAGAGAGAAAGGTAAGGAGGAGAGGGAGAAGGAGAGGGAGAGGAAGGGAGGGAAAGAGGGAGGGGGAGGGGGAGAGAGGTCACTTTCATCTGTTGTTTAACTTCCCAAATGGCTGCAACAGTCAGATCTGGGCCAGACTGAAGCCAGGAACTCCATTGTGTACTCATGGATGTGCACATGGATGGCAGGGGCCCAAGCACTCAGGCCGTCATCCCCTACCTTCCCAGGTGCATCAGCAGGAATCTGGATCTAAAGTGGAGCAGTGGGAACTTGAGGCTGTGCTCTGATACAGGACGATAGCATCACTAGCAGTGCTTAACTTACTGAGCCACAGTGCTGGCCCCTCTGTGAGAGTTTTCTGCTTGTCATCATTTGTTGTCTGCGTTTCCTGCTGTCACTCCATGTCATGTCACATTATGACACGTCATAATTCTTTTCATTTTGTTTATTCACAAATATTTACAGAACACCCTTTTTAATGCATGGCAATGTTTAAAACTTTTGAAAAGTGTTTGTCCTCATCGACTTGGCTGGAACTCCATCTGGGTTTCCCACATGGGTGGTGGGAACCTGATCACCTGATCCATCCCTGCTGCCTCCCAGAGCTTGCATTAGTAGGAAGCTGGAATCAGGAGCCAGAATCAGGAATTGAATTCAGGTACTCCAATGTGGGATGAGGGCATCCTAGCCAGTGTCTTAACTGCTTGACCAAATTCCTGGTCCTGCCCAGCAGTGTTCTAAGTGGGGAGATGGACACTGTGTGCTCCTTGAGTTCCAGGAACTTGCAATCTACTGTCTGTGTTTCTATTGATGTTCTCAGCTCTTACTTTGCCTGCAGCAAAGGCACCTGCTCCTGATGGCACAGTTTAGGTTGCTCCCAGTGGTGGTGGACTCCTGGGTCCAGTAGTAATGATGACAGTGAGTGTCCAGTGACAGTGGGGCCAGACGTGATGAGAGTTAAGTATACAAATGGCAACAGCAAGCTTCATAGATGACATGACTTCCTGGTGTTTTCTGAGCCTGGTTCTCACATTTCCTGTCAATTCTCTAATGTACCCAAATATTTTCAAACATTTGTTTTTCTTTTTATGTTAGGTAATGGTAGTTTCTATTGAGTGTGACCAAGAAGCTTGATGTATTTTCTCAAGAAATTAAGTAAATTCTGTGAATTTATATATTAGTATATATTTGTATTAAATGAATATAATTTTATTACACATACATTCTGTGAAAATGCATATATATATAATTTCTTAAGAAAATATATCAGGGCTCTTGGACATACTCCACTATGAATAACCTCAAACCTGCCTCCATGAGCAGGTGCTTTGGCATGTAGTACAGTAGCTAAGTCACCTTCATCCCATGCCAGAGTGCCTTGTTCCAATCTTGACTACCCTGCTTTCTGCTAGTATGCACCCTGGGAGGCAGCAAATGATGCCTGAAGTATTTTTGTCATTCTACCCACAGGGGTAACAAGAATGGAGTATTTGGACTGTCTCAGCCCTGGCTGTTAATGCGCATTTGGGGAATTAACCAGCAAATGGGAGATATCTCTTCATCTGTCTGTCTGTTTCTTTGCCTCTCAAATAAATAAAGTTTCTGTTAAAATAAATAAATAAAGTTTCTGTTAAAAAAAAAAAGAGTAGGTGTCTGCATGGGAGACCTAGAAGAAGTTCCTGGCTCCTGGCTTCAGGTCAGCACAGCTCTGGCCGTTGCGGCCATCTGGGGAGTGAACCAGTGGATGGAAGACCTCCCTGTCTCTCTGCCTCTGTCTGTAACTCTACCTCTCAAATAAATAAATAAAATCTTAACAAAAAAGAGCAGGTGTCTTGCTGAATCCAGGAGAATATATATGCATATCATCCATGTATCCACATAATTTCTGTGTACTCAAAAGTGTAAAAATACACGCAATTCAATTGTATCCCAAGGAAAGATTCCAACGTCAGCATTCAAAGTCCAGGTTTCCATGGCCACTCACACATAGAACTCTTCTCTGGGTTGCGATTCCGTGCTTTAGTCTCCAGTCCTCAACACTGTCCTCTTTGCCTCTGCCTGAACCTCAGTCTGAGTCTCCCATTCTGCACTCAGGGTAGACTCAGTTGTCTGAGTCAAGGTAGAAAGAGAAATGCTACTGAGAGCCGCAGTGGGCATTAAATGAATGGATATCCCTCTTCTTGATAGCAAACCCTGGTCCTAAACCCCATCCTTGGGCACGTATGCATTCTACTCCGTGCCAGGTACATCTGGCTGGAGCATGCCCATATGAAGAGAACCAGGGCCATCATGGGCGGCGAGAGCTTTGGGTCAGTGTGATACAATATGTGCATTCTGGTTTTCTTCTACAGTTTCTGGATTCTAACTCCCATAGCCCTTGTTACTTCCTAAATGACTATCTCTGTTAAAGTATTTGATCTTTTCTCCCTGGTTCTTGAAGCTGCTTTGCAACAGTTTCCGAGTGAGACATGAAAGTCTTCAGGGGCGGGGTGGGGCCTGTAGGCCTCAGAAAGCAAAAGTCTGCCCTGATCTGTCCTTTCTCTCCTTCTACCTGCTGTTTCCATCCCAGTGCAGGCCATACAATCTAGGATTTCTCTTCCCCACAAAAGCTCATTGAGACAAAAAAGAAACATGCTCTAATTGCCTGCCTTTCTTAGAGTTGGCTGTAAAGAAATTCTCTGACTTACCTTATCTGACCATGGATCATAAGGCTCCCATTTCCGAAGTGCTCCTGTCCTACAGGAAGGAGGATGCAGCAAGGAGAAGCCAAGAAGAATCTGAATACATGGGCTTTGCTGCGTTTCCCCACTCAGCTCCTCAGCATTGAATTTTATCCTTTTTGTCCAATCACTTTTCTATATGACTGTCCATGCTCCAATCATGCTTATGCAATGAAGTCTCCACACTAACCCAAAAGGACAGGGGTTAGAGACCTTCGGATGAGCACCTGGAGGCTTGCAGCATGGTGAGCAGAAACACATCATCCTCCTGCTCAGGCAGGGGCCAGCATTACAGTACACCAAGTTAAGCCACCACCTGCCACACTGGCATCCCCTGTGAACCCCAGTTTATATCCCTGCTGCTCCACTTCCTATCCAGCTTCCTGCTAATGCATCTAGGATGGGCTTGGGCCCCTGCCACTCATGTGGGAGACTCCAATGGAGTTACAGGCTCCTGGCTTCAACCTGGCCCAGCCCTGGCCATTTTGGCCATTTGGGGATTGAACCAGAGGAACCATGATCAATCAATCTCTCTCTCTCCTTCTCTCTCTGTAATTCTGCCTTCAAATAAATGAATAATCTTTAAAATATTCTGCATAATAAACTAATAAACCTAATTATTTCCCTGATTTCTATGAGACCCACAGAAAATTAACAGAGCCCCAAAAAGGGATTGTAGGAACCTTAATTTGTAGCTGAGTGGTCAGAAATTCCAGAGTCCAAGGCTTGTGCCTAGTGTCAGAAGTGGGGACGGTCTTGGGGTCTGAGCCATTAATCTGTGGGATGTTGATAGGGTCCAAATTGAGCTGACACTTTGTTGGGGTCAGCTGCAGAAGGTATTGCTTGATTCATGGTGGGGAGGAGACTCCGTGGATCTTGGGGTTACAGAATTCTTCTGTGTTGATGGTATTGTGGAGGTATGGGAGAATTGAGCTTTGTTTTGCTTCTCCTTAATACCCAGAGTCAGTCCCTGGGAAAAGATTTTAACAAGAGAATCTCTTGGAAAAACCACACAATAAGGTAGGAGAGTAGTAGTTGCCACAAACCAAGGTGCATGGTCCATTTCAAAAAATGGTCCCAGATTTGAAGTAATCAAATTCTGGAATTTTCTGTGGATTCTCGAAAGTCATCTACTGACATCTACAGGTCTTGGGAAGGCTCCATCGGTTTCACGTCCCCACCCGGGGCTTGTACGTATACCCAGAATTTTTGCCTAAATTTATAAACAGAACTGACTTTTACTGAAGTTTCTACATGATGGTCCTGTTATGCTAATCTATAGCAGCATTGCTTTTCTAAGTACTAGTGCCCAGATGTAGAGATGTAGATACTCTTATATAATTAATTTTAGAGACCAGTTTTTTTTTTTTTTTCAGCTTTCCAGGAGATTCTAATGTGAGGCTAGGTTGGGAAACATTTATGTATAAGAACAAAAACATTAACTACCCCCCAAAAAATAACCTGTTCAGTCAAAGTTCAAGGTAAGGAAGGGGAGGGAGAGAAAAATCAGAGATCTTAAGCTGAACATTTAAAAGGCAGAACAGCCCTTAAAAAGAGTATCTGTAAGTCGTGACTGCCTTACCGCAGGCGAGGCAGGAGCAGTGACTAGAGCCACTGGCTGTGCGGTTCTATAATAAGAAGAGCCTTTGCTTTCAACATCCACAAAGTGCCCAGCATGCTGCCTTGCTCTGAGAGACAGCTACTGAGATCACATCCCGGCTTCCTGTCTCTCTTTGTAGCAATCTTTTCCATTTGCTTTTGGAATACAATTAACTACTTGCCCCACGCAGTAAGCGTCCTATGCAGGTGAACAGATAGCACCAGACAAGTACATGCAAACTGAACAGTTGCAGGAAGTCCTGGGCAGCTTCAGATGTGTGGAATTTAGAGCTAGAGTTCCTTTCCCTACCAGATCCCACCATCAAGGCAATGCCTGCATATGCATACAGAGATCTGTTTGTTTTGCTTTCTCTTTTTTTTTTATTGGGGTGGGAGATAAATATGCATGCACACACATGAACGCTGCAAATGTTCATGAATTCCCATCGAGAACAGAACTGCTTAAAAACTGTAATGCTCTTCATTGCCACCCTGGCTGAAGAGCAATTTTGTGGCATAATTATAACGCATTGCATAATTTGGATAAGCTTTTGTTCTCATTGTGATTATCCTCAGAGAGTTCTTTTCTCACCTCCCCCTTCCCACATTGACTGAATTAAGAATAACCAACGGTTAAATGCTGCTTTTCCTTCAAAGAATAAAAGTGATGCTTTAAGATGAAATGCATAAGAGGTGATGGGTGGGAGAGAAATTTTGGCTCATGACTCACCTCTTATTGTGGTAAGGTAAGTTTTCTTACTGTTCTTAGGAACTTTCTGCCTAGGATTTTACTAGGGTAGAGGAAAGTCAGAGAAAGATCTACAGGCATCAAAGCCCCAGAAAGAGGATCTTCGGTAGGTTTCTAATTTGTTCATACTCTTGGGCTGGTCACAGAGCTCCTGCCATTTTTCGCACCGTTAAAATGTCTTCAGGGCACTTAGAACAACCCTTAAAACCAACTCTTAAGTCCCAGCACTCTAGCATCTGGGAATACAAGGGTCCTGGAAGGCTCATGGAAAATGGAATGAAATGAAATGTATTCGCAGTGTGAAAGATTTTTAAATCCATGCACATTTATTTCCTAATACACATTTTCCATGAACTTTCTGCAGTAACCTCATCTAATACAGTAAGAAGATAAAAAAAAAAGGTTTAAAATGACCAACTTTTATGGGTACCTTGGAGAAATGAAAAATTCTGGTGTTTAACAATCACTATAAAGGATTTTAGGTTGATAATATTTCCAAATCCCCCAGAAAAGCTACTGATTTTTCTATTACTGAAAGTGCCCAATTTTACTATCTGATTATGATTAATAGTCCTTAAAAATAAGAAGAGAGAAGGCAGTGAAATACACTGTCAGGGGCCAGCGTTGTGGTGCAGTGGGCTAAGCTGCTGCCTGTGACACCAGCACCCCATATTCGAATGCCAGGTTGAGTCCCGGCTGCCCTGCTTCCAGTCCAGCTCCCTGTTAATGCTTCTGGGAAAGCAGCAGATGATGGCCCAAGTGCCTGGGCTCCTACTACCCACATGTGAGACCCTGGCTTCAGCCTGACCTAGCCCCAGCTGCTATGGGAGTGAGCAGGCAGATAGAAGATCTCTCTCTCTCTCTGCTTCCTTCTCTAAGTCGCTCTTGCCTTTCAAACAAATTTTTAAAAAATCTTAAAAAGTATATACTGTCAATCATAAGACACCCTGGACTATGGGGCCTTGTTCAGCATGAGTAAGACTTGTGCATAAAGGACACCCAAAGCTTCTCTTTTTCTTACTGAGTACTGAATTTTGAGGAAGTTCTTTCCCCCCAGCTGATTATACCTAGGAGGTAAGCATAGAGATGCTAAAACAGTGGCAATATTTTAAAGGCAATTGGAATGTCAGTTCTAATGCTGTTCATTAGAAAACATCACAGTAACACATACATATGATAAAACACATCAGGATAAGCAAATTCAACATGACAAACAGTTTTATTTGATTTCTCCTTTCTCCTAGTTTCATTCTTTCAATGATTTGTAATTATAGCTGTTCCAATGGTAACTTCTATAACTAAACAAAGTGTTGATGGTTTGACATCTCAATTTCTTCACTTTGGACAATATTAACTTCTTTCCATGAAAGGTGAAAATTTAGATCATTTTCACTCTCTCCTAACCCCATGCCTTTTCCAATTTTTAATAGTAATGCTATTGATTTCATTCTTTGCCTCATTACTTTTGGAACCACAAATACTATCATTTGGTCTCTATCTCTTGCTCCAGGAAACCACAGCCTTCTTAAGTGACCTTACTCTATCCAATCTTCTGGCTTGGCCCTGGGCAGGATCTACTTGTTCCCCTCTCTTTGCTGTTCATCTGTGTTTGCCACTTCCTTCCTTCAATACACTATTTTTAAATGTCTTCATCTTTGAAGACATTAGCATTTAAAAGATGGCCATCCTTTTCACCACTCTTATGCCACACACACACACACACACACACACAAACACGCAGCACCAAGGTTGAAGTTCTACATGTGCTCTGGATCCCTTACAAAGTTCGCAGCACGATCTGTGTTGGTTCGAACTTCCTACCCAAACCCATCAACTTGTGGAGAGCAGATGTGACTGCTGCTTCTTTATCTTCCCACGGAAGTTCACGCAGACTGAATTCTGCACCAGAGTGTACTCCGTACATCCTGCTGACTAAAGTACCTCAAGCAACGCGCTCTCATCCCCCAAACTGCTGTTGACAATCTTGAAGTGACAGTCCTAAGACACAGTTTTGAAAGAAAATGAGATTCTTTCCAGCACTTGTGTGCACCTCCAGGGAGCGTTAATTAACTGCTAGCCAGTGTGTCTCCACCAGCCCAGGAGAGTTAACACCTTCCTTGGCAATAAATCAAGTAGGCTGGCATTAAGTTTTGCAAGGATTAGATGGAGGCCAGGTGTCTACCACGCATTTACCACACATTTTTCTTCCTTTTCTGGATGAGGATTCTGTTCTATGTTGTGCAGTAAAAGGTCGGATGATTCTTAGTTTCTGATTCATTTTTTTATCCCAGTAGAAGAAAGAGAGGAGAGGAATCAGAGAGGGGATTCTTGAGGGGGGTAATTGATTATGTGACCTTAGTATGGTTGTAGCCGTGCTCAGAGGGAAGGAGGCCTAGAAATCAGCTACAGAATCTCAAGAGATTTTCCAAAATCACCAAATAAAGGTTCAACTCAGCACAGTCCCGAACGTGCAAACAATGGCAGTCTCCTCATCTCGGCTCAGCAGAAAGTGTCCCGTTTCCTGATCCTGCAGATTGCAAATGCTACTTCTAAGTCCTGAAAGGAAGCTGCCCCTCCTCTGCCCTCATCACGTAACCCCTTGTTCTGTGGCCAGCCAGAATGGTGACATCCACTGCAACTCTGGATCAGCACTCCTGTGCTGGGCCGCTCCGGCTCCCTCTTAGAACAGTCTCCGTGCGGATGGGGCAGGAGGGGCTGGCTGCTGTGAGGAGGTGGAATTGACATTTCACAGTGGTCTGCAGCCCCCACTCCACTTCCTTCCCCACCGTGTCTGCAAGCGATCCCAATGTACTGAGTGCAGCTCTACTGGGCAGATACTGGCTCTAGGTCATCTTGTAAAGTCTCCTGGCTTAGGGCAGGAGCAGGGGATCTGAGCAGGGCCTGCCAAGGGCTTAGGCAGTAAGACAAGTGTGTGTCACAAGGAAGGGACCGACTCTGTCAGCAGAGAGGGTCCTCTTCCTGGGCCCACAGCTGCCTATTCAGACGCAGCACCTCCCGGTAAGTGCCAGCGAAGGCTCAAGGTGGGAGGGCGCGCGGTGCAGGCTCACCGCTCCCCAGGAAAGCTGAGCGCAGTCCCTGTAAGGAGGGCAGCCTCTGGCTGAGAGGGCAGGGAAGAGCTTCTAGCACATTCTAACTCGCAAGCGCAGAGATGGAAATTGTGTTTATTGACTTTAATTCTGTCTGTCTGCTCTAATGCTTGCCTGAAATACAAGCACAGCCGAGGAGGAGCCTGCCCTGACACGGGCTGTGCTACGCTTTCCGTCTCAAACCCTGCAGACCTCACGTCCGCGGGGAGGCCATTTCCCTCACGGCTGGCTGTCTCCTCCTGCGTCCGGGTGCTGTGAAAGGGGCCACTGGGAGGCCGTCGCCAGATCAATGCCCGTGGCTCTGCGCTCCTGGTTCCCACAGTGACTGCCCAGGGTGTCTTAAAAATAATCTTTTCATGGGGAGTGGATTTGCAGGTCTGGAGTCTATAAAGCCAATTTTCATGTTGAATCCAACTGGAGCCCATCTCATTCATCAGCCAAGGCCTCAGGACACAAAGGAGCCTCGTTAAGAGCTGTTAATTAGCTATTAGGGGACCCGGACACTTCCAAGAGGTCATTATTCACACTGTGTGAGGCTAATACTTATTTAATTAGAACTATTCCTTTCCTGTCATAAATCCCTGGGGACAATGAATTCAGCTCAGCTTAAAAGAAACCAATGGTTAATTCAAATTCTACTGATTTCTTATGGGACCAGTGTTTGAACAGCAGCTGCTGTTCTGCCGAGTTAGGCACAGTGAGGCTGGGGGCGAGCTGGAACTGGCACTTGGGGAGGCATACAAGTACGGAAGGTGGAGAATGTTCCCGGGACCCATGTGCGTGGGCTCCTTCAGCTCAATCGTCCCCCACTCACATGTCCTTTCTTTAGTTGTTTGAAACCCTTCATAAGAACTGGAGACCGAGCCGGCGCCGTGGCTCAATAGGCTAATCCTCCACCTTGCGGCGCCGGCACACCGGGTTCTAGTCCCGGTTGGGGCGCCGGATTCTGTCCCGGTTGCCCCTCTTCCAGGCCAGCTCTCTGCTATGGCCAGGGAGTGCAGTGGAGGATGGCCCAGGTGCTTGGGCCCTGCACCCCATGGGAGACCAGGAAAAGCACCTGGCTCCTGGCTCCTGCCAGGATCAGCGCGGTGCGCCGGCTGCAGCGGCGGCCATTGGAGGGTGAACCAACGGCAAAAGGAAGACCTTTCTCTCTCTGTCTCTCTCTCTCACTGTCCACTCTGCCTGTCAAAAAAAAAAAAAAAAAAAAAAAAAAAAAAAAAGAACAGAACTGGAGACCTATGGGATTGAGGTTGGGGAAAACTGGAAGGAGTGGGGCAGTAACACCACCCTAAAAGACACTCACATGCTGTGTACACACACCTGACTGCAGGATCACCAGTCCTACAGGCAGGATTAACTGTGGCATTTAAAGAATAGTGTTCTAAATAACACTGGCTCACTGGCGTCCCATACAGAGACCAGTTTGTGTCCAGCTGCTCCACTTTTTAAAGGTTTATTTATTGGAAAATTAGAGCTCCAAGGAGGAGGTGGGAGGAGGAGGGGAGAAAGAGAGAGAGAGAGAAAGGGAGAGAAAGAGAGAGAGAGAGAGAGAGAGAGAGAGAGAGAGAGAGAATATCTTCCATTCACTGATTCACTCCCTAAATGGCTACAATAGCCAGGGCTGGGCCAGGCGGAAGCCAAGAGCCAGGAACTCCATCTGGGTCTTCCACGTGGGTGGCAGGGGCCCAAGCACTTGGGCCATCCTCCACGGCTTTCCCAGGGGCATTAGCAGGGAGATGGATTGGAAGTGAGCAGCTGGGACTCAAACTGGTGCCCATATAGGATGCTGGCGCTGCAGGCAGTGGCTTAACCTGCTGTGCCATGGTTCCAGACCCCCACCGCCTGGCTGTTCCACTTCTGATTCAGCTCCCTGCTAATGCCTGGGAAAGCAGCAGAAGATGGCCCAAGTGCTTAGGCTCCTGCCACCCACATGAGAAACCTGGATGGAGCCCTTGGTTCCTGGCTTTGGCCTGGTCCAGCCCTGGTTGTTGCAGCCATTAGGAGAGTGAAACAGCAAATGGAAGATCTCTCCCTTGTTAACTCTGCCTTTCAAATAAATAAATAAATCTTTACAAAAAAAAGGAAAGAAATCAACCAGTGTCATTTCCACTGACTTATATCAGTTAAAATATATGGCTAGGCTAGACTCAGGTGAGGGGAAACTGACTTCACCTCTCACTGTTTTCTTATTAACAAAGAGTGTATAGCTACTTCTAGTGTACCACGCAGAACTCACCACATGCAAATCCCACATTTTGTTGGTTGAATGACAGTTGTGTTGTGCTTCCAGATCAACATTCAAGATGAGAATGACGATTGCATTGTTCTGCAGATGCAGGAAATGTGATGAGGCCCAGCAGCAGTTGAAGATGTTTTCAGCTGTGAAAATCAGAGAACCCAAATCAAATCTATTCCCATCCTATGAAATCTACTTGCATTTCAGGCAAGAGGTGGGGAATTGCCTCCGAGGTTGGCTGATCCAGTGCCTTAGGGGTGCCATGAAGTGGTATCTCATTATTTTCGTCTCTCTTCTTCGACAGACAGCTCTGGCTTCATCCCAAGCCTAGCTCCATCTCTTGTAACAGGATGGCTGCCTGCGGTAATTGTGGATACTTGCTTCTGTGTCCGCATTCAGTGAGAGACTACTGTGACTCTTAAGAGCAACAAAGAAGTTTTCAGAAGACCCTATCGAATCTCTCCTCTAATCTTGTTGGCAAGAATTGGCTGACATGCTCATTTCCAAACCAACAACAGCCAAGAGGAAAGGGATTATTCTTAAGCCAGTCTGCTTTACCCTGGACATAAGGGTAAAATCAGCCTTTCTGAGACTTGAGCTATGAGAAACACAAAACAGTCAGGGCTCTGCTAGTAAGAAGGAAGGTAACAATGGATTTTGAGTAGACAGCCAAAAATACTGCGTTAAAGAAACGTCTGTGGCATCAACTTATTTTCCCGAGAGAAGATGAAAATGTCTTTAAAATTATATTTATTTTCATTTTTTGGAAGGGAGAGAGAGAGAAGGAGAGGAAGGGAGAGGGAGGGAGAGAGGGAGGGAGGGAGGGAGGGGGGGGAGGGAGGAAGAGATGCTTCATCTACTGGCTCACTTCCCAAATGCTCACAACAGCAGCCAGGGTAGGGCAAGGCTTAAGCCAGCAGCCTAAATTAACTCAATCCTGGTGTCCCACCTGGGTGGCAGGGACCCAAACACTTGAGCCCTCACTGCTCTGAAATTGGAAGCAGAGCCAGGACTTGAGCCCGCATACTCCAGAAATGGGGTGCAGGTTTCTAAGTGGCATCTGGCAGTCACTATGGTAAATGTCTGTCCCCTGGATTCCTTTTAATTAAGGATTCAACTTAGGGAGAAGTTACTGTGGATTGAGCAACATTATGGAGATAATGGTTAGAGTCCTGTTTCTGTACTGCGAGAATAATTGTCGCCCTAACATCTCTGTTTTCCTTCCCTCAACCCAGGAGTCCAAGGGAACATTATGTGCAGGATGCCAAGACCAGTCTGCAGCCTGAGTTTGAGAGCTTCAGAGTACACGCAGGGAGAGAGGCCCCCTGGGCAGACCCTAGGGCATTTCTGAAGAACAAGGGGAGGAGAGGATGGGGAGCACGGCAGAATTTCAAGGCAGAACATAAACATTTCTGAAAGCCCAGAATGTAAACTTTCGCAACTAGAACCATCTGGAGTAGGAGGGGTGGTGCTACAGAGCTGGGGCAGATTCCTCTGGGTGTTTCCTCCCCCACAGCATGTTTTTTAGAAGTGAAATCAGGCTAGGGAGACAGCACCAAGGCAGCATGGAAGGGGAAGTCCTCAAAGGCCACGCTGCAGCCCGGGGGTGCCTGTGCTGTGTGCTTGGTGGGGAAGGAGGTGTCAAGAGCAGCAGGCACACCTACCTGATGGCATATTAGGTCATTAGCTGGTGGCCTCACCTCCTCCCCCTCTCCTCCTGCCTCTCTGAGTCACTTGCCCAGCCAGAGAACCAGTGATAATATCCCAAAGCCCAGGCTAGGCTCTGGGCCCGTTCACGTGTCAACCCAACGGGTGGCAGCTCCATCTCTCTCACTCCCACTGCTTCCCACCTCCTACAAACAAAGAGCCACGCCCACCCCTACTCCCCAGCACCGTTGGGCCCTTTGTGCTCTACAAGCATAAATGGAATTTAAAGTAGAAATAAGAGATGCTCTGGGGGTTTTCATCCAGCTATCATTCAGTGAGGATGTCTTTATGTTTATTACTTTTGCCAATGGGCCAATGTATGTGATGCCTTACAAGAAGTTAAAACTGGGAGATAGTTATGCTCTTCAAAAGGGAAAAACAAGCCCCAGATGTTTCAAGGAGCAGTTAAGAATCTCTAAACACTTTCAGAAATTTCCTCCAGCTTTGTCTCACTCTAGCTCAGGCAATCTAGAAAAAATGACTCTAAAATATTCACTTTAGAGAGCAGGCTTTCTTGTGCAGACAGTCAGCTGCTCATTGTATTGCAAACATCTGAGATAAGGTTTCACAGGTCTTGGGGAGGCATTCAACACAAAGCGAACGCCAGATCTGGCTGAACTGTAACGACAGAGACGGAAATCTTTGTGTAGCAAGTGTCAGTTCGCGGCAGGCTGTCCACTCATGTCCTTTCTCTCCTTTACAAAAGCTGTAGGCTGGCATCCATATCCCATTTCACAGGAACAAAACCTGAGGTTCAGACAGGCGGTGCCAGACATATAGTAACCAAGTCAGTTCTAGTTCCCTGAGCCCCACCGACACGATAATATTATACACAACACCTGCATGAGGTGCCTTGATCACAAAGCGGGAGATGTGGGTTTCTGCCCCAGCTCTGCCCATCATTAACAGGGAGGTGCTGGGTGAATGCCACTTCTCTCCGGGTAAACAGTCTGGCTGGTTGGTTTCTGAAGGCAGAAACAGCTCTGAAAATTCAAGTCTGCTTTAGCTAGTTTGCATACTCATCTGGGTGCTTATTTAGCCCTATCCTGACCACTGGTTCTCTTGAAAGGGCGTGGCTGGGGCAGAACCTCAGGCAAATGTCCTGGGTGGAAGAGCCTCCTCAGACCTTCTTGGCTGGGTGAGTCACTGCTGGCCGCGCCTCCTTGGAACCAGCCACCAGAAATGCATTCTCGGGGTGAACCCTTTGAGGCTGTACTTTGGGAGGGCTTTCTGCTTTCAGATTGCCTGCAGATTAAATAATAAGGGAGGTTTCTGTTGAGGTGTTATGAAGCTTTGCCCGTGTCCCTAACAAATGGCTTTGCTGTGCATGAAAGGCAACACATAAATGAGGTCACACTGGCGAGCCTTGGCTGTTTACTAACTCTGGGAGGTGGAGCCAGGGGGTGAAACAAGTGGGTGAGATTCACTAACAGGCTTCTCAGAGACAATGGTTTTGCAAAAAGAAGGCAGGCAAGTTCCCTGCAAAGTAGGAATGTGTCTAATATGGGAGGTGAAAAGTCGCCGGAGGCAGGGAAAGACGAAGTACAAACTCTGAGGACAATGAAGACGCTTGTTAATGTTGGGATTTGTAGAACATGGTAAGAGAGCAACTTGGGGGCTGCCGGCTAAGGATGTGTGTACGTTTCATGTGCTTTCTTTTCTGCTGCAGAGAGTCACCTTGCACTGAAATGGAAAGCAGGTGGCTGGATCTAGGCTCTGTGACAGAGGGCTGGGAGCTGGGGGAGGAAGGGTGGGTGCAGATGGGGCAGACAGATGAAGATCTTCCAGCTAGCTGAAGGACAGCTACCTTCTCTTACAAACATTTCCTCTCTTCTCTTCGTTACTTCCTCTTCGGTATTTACCCAACTCACTGCAGGAAACTCGCAAAAGATTTGCAGAACTCTGATTTTTCGCATTAATGGCAAGGAGGACAAGGCTGCGGCTCGGCAGCATTGCCCTTGTGGTTCATGGTCGTTGGGGTGAAGACTTCACGCTGCCTGTGGCTATTCAGCAGGTCTTGGGGGACAGGGAGAGGACGTTTTTCTTTTTCTGTAGGGAATGCTTAGAAAATAAGAACTCAAAAGTCACCCTGGGTCCTGAATGCTCAGGCTTAGTGAGATTCCCTAGAAGCAGCCTGTTCTAAGGTAGCTGGAGTGAAAACCATGACCTTCTCGCCAATGCAGAATTTACAAGACTAAAACAAAAGCCACACTGACCAGCTAGTACAAAGGCGAGGTCAAAGCCAGCTTCGTGTAATCGGAAAGCCACAAGTTACGGGCAACGTCCTCTCGCGACACACAGGGATTTCCTGTAACGGCCTCCATTTCCAAGGGCTGCGGGCTCTGGAAGGATCCCTGTGGACAGCAACCCCGCAGAACCCCGGCGCCCTGCTGTTGAACGCTGTTCCTCTTTATATAGAACAACTGCCTCCCAGGAATTTCCACCCACAGGTTCTAATTCTGGAGCTACGCACAGAGAACCTATTTCCTGTTTCAGATGACAGCCCTTCTGATAGTGTATGACTGGCTTCTTGCCCCATTGTATCTTCCCTTCCTTCTCACAAAGTCGGTTTCCCAGGCTTGAATTTTCTCTGCATTTCTTCAGCCAAGGGTCTGTTCCTTCAGGCCCTTCTGGAGATGCCCTGCCTTGTCAGGTCCCACCTCAAGAGAATTGTCCACAGTGAATAAAATATCCTCTATGCGCTTGCCGGGTATTCAGGCCAGTGGGGTCATGGTTTCTCTCAAGCTGGCCATGGAATTGCTACAGTGGGTGGCTGGTCTCAAATCATCACATTAAATGAGAGAAACCAGACACAAAAGTGTCCAAACAGTATGAGTCCCTGTATGATGAAGTCAGGAAGAAGCCAAATAGATCCTCGATGGGAATTTTGAAGGCCATTCCTCTGGGAAGCAGGAAGGGTGAAATCATTGGAAAGGTGGAGAGTTATCTGGAAGCTGGAAATGGTCCTTGTTATGTTTGGGATGGAGGATCCACGGGTGTTCTGTTTTCAAAACTCATCACGCTGATCACCGATTTGTGTATTTTACGGCAGGTCAGGTATACTCCCCATAAAGAAAACTCAGATTTCTTCATACACCAAACCATCTGCGTTTCCTCAAAAGTTCTTTTCATTTGTTCAGCTTGTGGTATTTCTTTTTTATTATTTAGTAAATATAAATTTCCAAAGTACAGTTTATGGATTACATTGGCTTCCCCCCCACCAATAATTTCCCTCCCACTCGCACCCCTCCCATCTCCCACTCCCTCTCCCATTCCATTCACATCAAGATTCATTTTCAATTATCTTTATATACAGAAGATCGATTCAGTGTATATTAAGTAAAGATTTCATCAGTTTGCACCCAGCTTGTGGTATTTCTAACAGAAGCGCCACAAATGTTTATCAAGAAGGGCAGCGGCCAGCCTTCTATTGTTAATCCATTAAATGTGCACAATTTGCCTTTTCTATCATGTGCCTCCATTTTTGCGATAAAAGAAAAATAAAGTGCAAAACAAAATCTCAATCACAAGTAATGTTTCAGTGCCAATTACTTTCATAAAAATCCAATTCATCTCTGGTATTTTATTAAAATGTGATGATAAAGTGATTGGAAGAATATTGAGCTGAAATATGACTGATGTGCAAAGTAGTACCTACCCAACAAATGTGAATTAAGTAAAAGCCAATGAGAATAAATTTTTCTTCATAGGTTCTGCAATGCTAAGAGTAGTTCTCTTTTAAAAGCTTATATTCCAAGACTCTTCCTTTTACTATTTGTTTACTCAGAAGTTGAACATTATCTCAAGCCATAAGGCAACAAGAAACTGAGGTTTTGCAGACAGCAGAAGCAATCCTCTTTTGAGTTGGGAGTTGGGAATATTTTCAAAGTGTATCACCCAAGTGATCCAAAAACAAGATTAAAAACAAATAAACAAAACAGAAAAACAAGGGATCTCCTTAATTTCCATGAGAAAAACACAAGACAGATGCCAGGACAGAGGCCCTCTGTGATGTACCTGACAAGTACCCTTCAAAACTGTCAAAGCCATTGAAACCAAGGCAAGTCAAAGATATGGTCATGGCCAAGAAGATGCCTAGGCAGGCATGAGGGCTAAATGTGCTGCCATGGATGGGATCCTGCGACAGAAAAAGGGCACGGGGGCCAAACCAAGATCTGGTAGAACAAAAACTTTGCCAATAGCAATGTGTCCACCTCGGTTCCTTGGTTATAACAAGTGTGTCAGGTTAGCGTAAGATGGTAATGATAGGCCAGTGCCGCGGCTCAATAGGCTAATCCTCCGCCTTGCGGTGCCGGCATACCGGGTTCTAGTCCCGGTCGGGGCGCCAGATTCTGTCCCGGTTGCCCCTCTTCCAGGCCAGCTCTCTGCTGTGGCCCAGGAGTGCAGTGGAGGATGGCCCAAGTGCTTGGGCCCTGCACCCCATGGGAGACCAGAAGAAGCACCTGGCACTTGCCTTCGGATCAGCACGGTGCACCAGCCACAGTGTGCCAGCCGCGGCGGCCATTGGAGGGTGAACCAAGGGCAAAGGAAGACCTTTCTCTCTGTCTCTCTCTCTCTCTCACTGTCCACTCTGTCAAAAAAAAAAAAAAAAAAAAGATGGTAATGATATGGGGAGCTGAGCCCAACCCCCTGCCCATTTTCCTGAGTCTTGATGAGGGCAGGTTTAGTCCCAGCCCAGGGAACCTGACTGTTGCCAGGTCTGACACTGGAGGCTAAGAGTTTGAGATTTGATCCCTAAGGCTAATGCTGTACATTTTGGCCAATGTTTGTATGTCAGTCTTTTTGATATTCGCCCTTTCCTGGAGTGTGAAATGACATCTCATCTCGGTCTTAGTTCGCATTTTTTGGATGGCGACGGATGCTCATGGCTCTTCACATATTTGTGGGCCTTTGTAGATTCTCTTCTTCAATGTTTTTTCTTCTGGGAATTGAGCTGCTTCTTCTGTCATGGGTTTCCAAGTCTGGAATCTGGTTCAGGCTCCATGTAAACAGGCCAGGGGTCATGGGTTTCCTTTCAGACAACTGCTCGCAGCTTCTTCATCACCCATTTTTGATCTGTTCTGATGGTAAGTTGAAGCGTGCCTTTGCTGACCATACATGTGTTTTGCCCCTGGGAAAGCTGTATTCTGCTAACTCTCCATAGCATTCCTGGGCCTGCTCTCTTAGTCCCTCCAACTCTTGCTGCTCATTGTGATCATGGAACCCTTCTGATTTCTGACCTTACAGCACAGTCATCTTGGTATTTTTTCTTTTTAGGGAGCAGTTCCTATCATTCCTATTATTATTAGTTAATTAGTCTAGTTGTGTGATCACCTTTCTTACCATCACAATGACCTGTGATATGAGAGCTTTTGCCCATTTTTCAAAGGAAAATTTTTAATTTTTATTTATGGATTTGAAATAAATATATACTAAGGACACTGTCATACTTTTCAAAACTTAAGTGTAAAGCTGGCATGTGACACTTTATTATTAAAGTTTGAGTTAGGCATTAAGGCTATATTAGGCATAAACAATAAAGGCAGAGAGAGAGAGAGAGAGAATGAGAAAGACAGAGAGATACCTACTATCCACTGGTTCACTCCCCGCAAATACCTGCAACAGCCAAGCGTGGGCCAGGCTGAAGTCAGGAGCTAGGGACTCCATCTAGGTCTCCCACATGAGTGGCAGGGACCCAAGTGCTTGAGCCATTACCTGTCACCTCCTGGGGTCTGCATTAACAGGAAGCCAGACTAGAAGTGGAGCTGGGACTCAAACTCAGATACTCAGGTAACGGATGCAGGCATCTAAACTGCTGAGGCAAAGGTCAACAGTAGCCCTTTTAAAGAGGACTAGCGCACCTGAGTGAAGGCTACATGGGAGTTCTTCCTACTAATATGCCAATTTTCTTCACTAAGACTGAAATTATATCAAAATAAGTTCATAAAGATCTCTGTGATTGAGATCCCAGTGGAAAGAACGTGACATCAAAGAAAGAGGTACCTTTCTCTGAAGGGAGGAGAGAACTTCCACTTTGACTATGGTTTTGTCTAAATAAGGTCAGAGTCTGTGAACTCAAGAGGCTTCCATAGCTTTGGTAGCTCATGACAAGAGCCTTGGATGATTACTGACCTCATAAATAAGAGTGTCAATTGTTAAATCAACAACGGGAGTCACTGTGCAACTACTCCCCATGTAGGATCTCTGTCCTTAATGTGTTGTACTATGTGAATTAAAAGTAAAACTACTACTCAAACAGTACTCTATACTTTGCTTATCTGTGTGGGTGCAGTCTGTTGAAACCTTTATTTAGTATATACTAAATTGACCTTCTGTATAGAAAGATAATTGAAAATGAATCTTGATGTGAATGGGATGGGAGAGGGAGTGAGAGATGGGATGGTTGCGGGTGGGAGGAAGGTTATGGGGGGAAACGCTGCTATAATACAAAAGTTGTACTTTGGAAATTTATATTTATTAAATAAAAGTTAAAAATGATTTTAAAAAGTTCATAAAAAAGGAAGAAAACTGATTTGCAGGGTACTGGTGCTGGCCAACCCAATTATATTTGTGACTGCTATAAATAGAGGTACCCCAAACTTCATTTTATACTTTTGTCAAACCAATGGTTAAGAATTTTATATGATTATAATTGTAATGACCTGTGATTACTTTAAAACTTACTGTATATGGGGAGCTGGCACTGTGGTGTAGCTGGTAAAGCCGCCACCTGCAGTGCTGGCATCCCATATGGGCATCGGTTTGAGACCTGGCTGCTCCACTTCCGATCCAGCTCTCTGTTATGGCCTGGGAAAGCAGTAGAAGATGGCCCAAATGCTTGGGTCCCTGCACCCACATGGGAGACCCAGAAGAAGCTCCTGGCTCCTGGCTTCAGATTGGCGCAGCTCCAGCTGTTGTGGCTATCTAGGGAGTGAACCAGTGGATGGAAGACCTTTCTCTCTCTCTCTCTCTCTCTCTCTCTCTCTCTGTCTCTCTATCTGCCTCTCCTTCTCTCTCTAACTCTTACTGTCAAGTAAATAAATAAATCTTTAAAAAAAAGCTTACTGTATATGGATGAAGTGATCATCTTTCCATTTGATTATTGCTTATAGCCCTTGCCTATATTCCCGCTAAACTAGGATCTCTTTGCTTTTTATTTGTTGAGTTCTTGATTTGGTGGAACATTAAGTCCTTGACTTATGTAAATTAATAATGTTATCTTAAAAATTAAAGAAAGAAAGAAAGAGAGGAAGGGAGGGGCAGGAATGGAATATCATTATATTCTAAGAGTTTTACCTATGAAACATACTGAATCTGTTAACTAAAGAAACGAGAGCTTCTAAGATGGCGGAGTAGGGAGGGAGCTTACTGCTATAGTCTAGGAGAAGATAGTTTTAAAAACGTGGAAAGAGTGCAGTCTCAGGGAAGAGGAAGAAAATAGCAGAGGAAACCTCACAAATTAGAGGGACACTGTGGACCTACGTGGATGGCGTGGACACCCACAACTCAGGGCCCCAGCAGCCGAGAGCCTACACACCTGCACTGGAGAGTGAGGTGAGACTAAATCGCAGCAGCCCAAGCCACTGGCAATAAAGCTGCAGGAAGAGCCTAGAGGGAATCCAGCATGGCGCCCCGTGGGTGATAGTGTACCTGCCAAACTAGAGGAGGAAAAAAAGAGAGGGACAGGTTTCTCTCTCTCTAATCACCTTACAACAGCGTCCTGTAACAAGCCAATAGAGAGGGCACCATTTTGGACCTATGTAACAGCTGCGCCAGCTCATGGACATCCAGGTTACTGCTAAGGGACAATGCTGGGGAATCTGAGCTTACACTGATGACTGCACAGATCATTTGTGTGGTCCATGGGGCAGAGTGGATGAATACACCCACTGGGGCTAGTGCCTAGGCACTGTCTCCTTTGAGGAAAGGAGCTCAGCTGAGCAGAATAAACTTCCCTCCTGATTTAAAAAAAAAGAGAGAGATTTGCCGTGCCAGACCTTGGTGTATCACCTTAGACACACCCTTCACCCTGGAGAACTGAATAGAGCTCCCTGGCCATGACCAGAAAAGATCTTCACCATGACACATTGTAATCAAACTCTCCACAGTAAAACATAAATAAAAGATTCTAAAATGTGCATGAGAGAAAAGCCAGATTACTTTCAGAGGATCTCCAATTAGACTCACAGCAGACTTCTCATCAGAAACCTACAGGCTAGGAGAGAATGGCAAGGTATATTCTAAGTCTTAAGAGAAAAAAAACTGTCAACCCACAATACTATAGACTGCAAAGCTCTCATTTATGAATGAAGGTGAAATAAAGACTTTCCATACAAACAGAAATTGAAAGAATTTGTCACTACCCGTCCAGGGTCTGTTTAAGTTATCTATGTCTTCATGGCTCAATTTAGATAGGTTGTATGTGTCCAGGAACCTATCCATTTCTTCTAGGTTTCCCAGTTTGTTGACATATAGCTCTTTATAGTAATTTATGATCATTCTTTTTATTTCTGTGGTGTCTGTTGTTACATCCTTTTTAATTTCTAATTTTATTGATTTGGGTCTTCTCTCTCTTTTTTGGTTAATTGGGCCAATGGTGTGTCAATTTTTTTTTTTTTCAAAAAACCAGCTCTTTGTTTTGCTGATCTTTTGTGTGTGTTTTTTTTTTATTTAGTTTTGTTGATGTCTTCTCTAACTTTAATTATTTCTTTTCTCCTACTAGTCTTGGATTTGATTTGCTGTTGTTTTTCTAGATCCTTGAGATACATTGATAACTTATTTGGTGCCTTTCCAATTTTTTGAAGTAGGCAGCTATTGCTTGAAAGTTTATTAACTTTCCTCTTAACACTGCTTTTGCTGCATTCCATAGATTTGATATGTTGTATTGTCTTCATTTGTTTCAAGAAATTTTTTTATTTCTATTTTGATTGCTTCTATGACCCACTGTTCATTCAGGAGCATGTTGTTCAACTCCATGTGTTTGCATATGTTCTAGAGATTCCTGAGTTGCTGATTTCCAGCTTGATTCCATTGTGGTCCAAGAAGATGCATGGTATAATTTCAATTTTTTTTTTAATTTGCTGGGACTTGTTTTATGGCCTAGTTTGTGGTCAATCCTAGAGAAATTTCCATGCACTGGAGAGAAGAATGTGTATTATGTAACTGTAGGATGAAAAGTTATGTAGATATCTGTTTGGTCCATCTGGTCTTTATTAACTCTACTGTTAATCAACAGAAATTGATAAATAAAGACCCTCCCAACAAAGAAAAGCCCAGGACTGGATGGCTTCACTGCTGAATTCTACCAGATATTTAAAGAAGAACTAATTTCAATTCTTCTCAAGTTATTCAATACAATTGAAAGAGAGGGAATCCTCCCAAATTCTATGAAGCCAGCATCACCTTAATTCCTAAACCTGAAAAAAATGCAACAGAGAAAGAGAATTACAGACCAATTTCCCTGATGAACAGAGATGCAAAAATCCTCAAAAAAATTCTAGTAAATTGAATCCAACAGCACATCAGGAAGATCATCATCCAGACCAAGTGGAATTTATCCCTGGTATGCAGGGATGGGTCAACATTTGCAAATCAATGTGATACATCACATTAACAAACTAAAGAATAAAAATCATATGATTATCTCAATAGATGCAGAGAAAGCATTTGATAAAATACAATACCCTTTCATGATGAAAAATCTAAGCAAATTGGATATAGAAGGAACATTTCTCAACACTATCAAGGCAATTTATGACAAACCCATAGCCAACATCCTATTGAATGGTGAAGAGTTGGAAGCATTCCCACTGAGATCCAGAACCAGACAAGGATGCCCAATCTCACCATTGCTATTCAGCATAGTCTTGGATATTTTAGTCAGAACCATTAGGCAAGAAAAAGAAATCAAAGGGATACAAACTGGGAAGGAAGAACTATCCCTATTTGTGGATGACATGATTCTATATATAGGGGATCCAAAAGATTCCACCAAGAGCTCATAGAAGAGTTTGGTAAAGTAGAAGAATATAAAATCAATGCACAAAAGTCGACAGCCTTTGTATACACAGACAATTCCAAGGCTGAGTTTGAGCCTTTAAGATCAATCCCATTTACAATAGTTATAAAAAATACCTTGGAATAAATTTAACCAAGATGTCCAAGATCTCTATGATGAGAATTAAAAAACATTAAAGAAAGAACTAGAAGATGATACAAAACAATGGAAAAATCTTCCATGTTCATGGATTGGTAGAATCTATGTCATCAAAATGTCCATTCTCCCAAGAGCAATTTACAGATTCAATGTGATACAAACCAAAATACCAAAGACATTGATCTCAGAAATAAAAAAAATGATGCTGAAATTCATATGGAGGCACAGGAGACCTCAAAGAGTTAAAGCAATCTTATACAGCAAAAACAAATCCAGAGGCATCACAATACCAGATTTCAAGACATACTACAAGGAAGTTATAATCAGTATAATTTTATACTGGCATCAGTATAAAAACAGATGGATAGAGCAATGGAACAGAATAGAAATGTCAGAAATCAATTTGCACATCTACAACCAACTTATATTTGACCAAGGAGCTAAAACCAATCCCTGGAGCAAGGATAGTCTCTCAATAAATGGTGCAGAGAAAACTGGATTTCCACATGTAGAAGTATGAAACAAGACCCCTACCTTACACCTTATATAAAAATCCACTCAAAATGGATTAAAGATCTAAATCTATGACCCGACACCATTAAATTATTAGAGAACATTGGGGAAACCCTGAAAGACATTGGCACAGGCAAAGAGTTCTTGGAAAAGACCCCAGAAGCACAGGCAGTCAAAGCCAAAAGTAACAAATGGGATTACATCAAATTAAGAAGTTTCTGTACTGCAAAAGAAACACTCAGGAAAGTGAAGAGGCAACTGACAGAATGGGAGAAATTATTTGCAAACTATGTAACTGATAAAGGATTAGTAAGAAATATACAAAGAGATCAAGAGACTCCACAACAACAAAACAATCAAACCAGTTAAGAGGTGAGCAAAGGATTTAAACAGACATTTTTCAAAAGGGGAAACCCAAATGGCCAACAGACATGTTCAGGATCACTACCTGTCAGGAAAATGCAAATCAAAACCACAATGAAGTTTCACCTCACTCCAGTTAGCATAGTTTTCATACAGAAATCAACAAACAACAAATACTGGCAAGGATGTTGAGAAAAGGGTACCCTCATCAACTGTTGGTGAGAATTTAAACTGGTAAAGCCACTATGAAAGACTATGAAGATACCTTAAAAATCTGAATATAGATCTATCATATGATCCAGCCATTCTACTCCTGGGAATTTACCCAAGGGAAATGAAATCAGCAAATAAAAGAGTTATCTGTATCCCCATGCTTATTGCAGCTCAATTCACAATAGTTAAGACATGGAATCAACCCAAATGCCTGTCAATTGAAGACTGGATAAAGAAATTATGGGATATGTACACTATGGAATACTACACAGTGGCAAAAAAAATCAAATCTAGTCATTTGCAACAAAATGGATGAGTCTGGAAAACATCATACTTAGTAAAATAAGCTAGTCCCAAAGGGACAAATACTGTATCTGTGAGAACCAACAGAGCACCTCAAATGAAATCTGTAGAAGTGAAGTTGACACTTCGAGAAGGGTGACTTGAATTGCCCTTGTCTTTTCTGTCAAGGAACAGTTTTTTTTGTTGTTGGATTATCTTTTTTCTTCATACAAATATGAAACACTTTATATTTGTTGAACTCTTTACCTAAAATAGAGTTAATCATATGTATAGAGTCAATTGAGGATGAACGTCAGTAAAAAATAAGATTGGGAATGAGAGGGAGGGGAAAGTTGCAACTGTAAAGCTGTATAGTTCTGAATACAGTCCTATGGACTTACTTCTAAGGGTACAGTTTAAAAACTTATCATGGGACCTCAAATCTCATTAAACTGGGTGGTGAAAATGCCATCTAAGTGTTAAAGTGATCATATTGAGCATTAAAGTGAACATATAGATAGTATTAAGTGTTAAAATGATCATATAAATAGGATCACATGCCTGGTAATAACAGAATTATAAAGGAGAGAATGTTCCAACATGGGAAGCACTCTACACAGCAGATTCATAGAATGACAATCGCTTTAAGTAACACTCTGACCTCAGAATCAGCCCTTAAATCTTCCTGGTCTGGCTGAAAAGCCCGTGAAAGCATTTCAGGGACAGAAAACCAAGACACTGTGGCAAAAAATGCTCTAAATGAAGGATCTCTTTGAGTGAGACCCCAGTGGAAAGAAGTGGCCATCAAAGGAGGATGCACTTTTCTCTGAAGGGAGGAGAAAACTTCACTTCACTTATTGATCTGTCTAAATACTGACAGAGTCTTTGGATTCAAAAGGCTTCCATAGCCTAGGCAGTTCATGTCAAGAGCCTTGGGTGGTCACTGATGTCATATATAAGAGTATTGATTGCTAAATTAACAACAGGAGTCATTGTGTACTAACTCCCCATGCAGAACCTCTGTCCTCAATGAATTGTATATGAGAGTTAACTGTAAAACTAGTTCTCAGATTTTTGTGTATGTGCATGTGTATACAAATTATTGAAATATTTACTTAGTATACAGTTGGTGTTCTGCATACAGTTAATTGAAAGTGAATCTTAATACAGAATGGGACTGGGAAGGGGAAAGGGAGGAAGAGGAGGAGGGATGGGAGTGTGAGTGGGAGGGCAGGTATGGTGGGAAGAATAATTATATTCCTAAAGTTGTACTTATGAAATTTGTATTCCTCAAAAAATAAATTAAAAAAACCTAAAAAACATAAAACAATTAATTTAAAAAGCTAGACACACCCATGGTTACTCCTGAGAAACAAGCTGTGAACTATTCCTGCTGAGATCAGCTGCCTAGATTTCTGCTCTTCCCTGGCCAGAAGCTAGATCTGTTGGAGCAATCTCATCCTTACTTACCTGTGCTCAGTATCCTGCTTACAATGGTAAGAAACTGAGCATACCCAACGTCTCTGCTCTGGAGTCCCTCCTTTCTTCCATGGGTCTTAGGAGGAGAGGGGGTGGAAGGGCCATTTGCTGTTGTTCTTTCTGTCCCTCAAAGGTCTGTGTTTCTCATACAAAGACCACACACTTAATAAGGAAAAGATTCTGTTCTTGGTTCCATCTGTATAACTAGGAAATCCACATTCAAACTGTCTTACTACGTCTGCTGTAGAAACAGCATAGCTCCTCTCTCTACACGGCTTCACTCAATAGAGATCTATGCTGCTCTGCTTGTGCAAATGAGCTGAGGAGGACTCAGGACAAGCGGTATGAGGGTGAGGGATGGCTCTTCTCCACAGAGTTACTCAGGGAGCTAGGCTAACAGAGGCCCTGCCACCTGTCATGACACCAGCAACTCCCTCAGTGGAAGAGAAGCGGGGAGACATTACCCTCGCTTTTCTGAGCTGTGGTTCTAAAGCATCACACGTGACTTCCACTCACATCTCCGTGGCCTGCGCCAGTCACCAGGCTCTAACTGGAGGGCGGCTCAAGAATGCTCTCAAGGCCATAGACCACGTGGTAAGCTTTGCTACTACCTCTGCCTGCTCCAGCACCATTCTCTGGCCACTTCCTTCCTCCACTGTCATTAACTAGTTATGATATTCTGTTTAATGTCTGCCCTCCTGCTACACATGGGGCTTTTCAAAAATTATTTTTTCAACTTTTATTTCAGAGGCAGAGAGAGACCACAGATAGACAAAGCCCCCACCTGGGTTCCTGTCTGAGTATTAGAGAGAATTAATGATCGACTCCCCAAATTCTTATAATGGCCAGGGCTGGGCTGGGCTGAACCCAAGAGCTGGGAACTCAATCCAGGTCTCCCACATAGGTGGCAGGGACACAGGTGCTTGAGCCATCACGTACTGCCTCTTGGGGTGTGCATTAGCAGGAAGCTGGAATCAGGAGTGGAGTTGGGACAACTCCAAGTACCCTGATATGGGACGTATGGGTCCTAACTGGCATCTTAACTACTGGAGCAAACACCTGCCCCTGAGACGTAGAAGTATTGAGAAGTTGGGTCTGCATCTTTTTTTATTCACCATTGATTTGTTTTTTCACAGGTAAGGTTTTATTAGTTGAGAATCAGTATACACACATCTAAATTTACACAAAATTCTTAACATATGCACCAAACATCTAGAAAGCCATGTGATTATTTTTAAAACAATTTTTCCAGTTATTTTCTTGCTTCCAATTTGGAAGCAAGTTTGCTTTAAGAGGATTTCAAATACTAATACCCTCAAGTGTTGACATACTGTTACATAAGTCCTACTGATTCAATTTAACATCCCACACGCTACATGAAAATTCAAAATTTCCATCTTTCACAACACATTAACAAAATGATTAGGAAAATGGAACTTCCATGACCAAAGACTAATATTACAGTGTGCACACAATTCTGACAGAGGAGCCATCAAGGAGTGGTTTTCTTTAGGAAGCAGTTTTAAATGACATGGGAGCAGAAGTAACTGAAAATGTTTTGGCCATATTAAACATACAACCATACCACCCTGAATGAGCCAGATCTGGGAAGCCATACGCGGTTGAGCCTGGTTAGGGGAGACTATGGGATTCCTGAAATCAAGCAAGGTATCTGGCAGAGTAGCCCAATAGAACTGTGACTTTTGCTGCCATCTGGTGTCAGTATCCCTATATTACAGGAGCAGTTTAAAATGTTGAGACTGAAAGGACAACTTCGATTCTTTAAAAAAACTTATTTGACAGAGGGTGAGATAGATAAAAAGTAGGTAGGTAGGTAGGTAGGTAGGTAGGAAGGAAGGTAGGAAGGTAGGAAGGTAGGAAGGTAGGAAGGTAGGTAGGTAGGTAGATAGAGTTTCCACCTGCTGGTTCAACCCCTAAATGCCTTAAGGACTGCTAGCTGAGACAGGAGCCAGCAACAATGCAGGTCTCTGGCATGGGTGGCAGGAACCTATCCCAGGGTCTGCATTAGCAGGAATCTGGAGTCAGGAGCTAAGCCAGGTATTGAACTCAGGTACTGAGATATGGGACCCAAATATCTTAAGCACTAGGTTAAATTCCTACTCATTCAAGCTTATTTTTTTGGGGGGGGGAGGGTAGGGGTGGCAGGAGGGAAGGATGCACATAGAAGTATAGGGAAGTGGAACAGAGGGTTAGAAAAGGAAAGATTTTCCCTAATTCCCGTTGGGAGTCCTCTAGAGTGAGAGTCTTTGGGTGTCGTATGGATAGTTGTTCTGTCAGAACTGGGATGGAGCCCTTCCCCAGTCTCCTGTCAAAGTGCCCTGGGTTTCAGAGTTGTTAGAGGTTAAAATGACATGGCAAATGCAATGTGAAAATCAATCCAGAACTAAGTCACTTAAAAACTGGTGTCCGGGTCAACTTCAACTTTAAGCTGTCCATGCTCAGCCCGGGGAACAGAACACAGTTAAAGCTGCAGACCTTGGATTTCCTTGTCTAATTCATCGTTTTTTCAGGGCTCAGGTTCAAGTGGCTTTGGTGAAAAATACAAACATCCAAGGAGCAGAGCTTTGTTAGGGCAGATGCTGTGGCACCGTGGGTAAGGCACCATGCTGGTGTTCCATATTGGAGCTCTGGTTTCAACCCTGGCTGCTCTGCTTGCTTCCAATCCAGCTCCCTCCTAACACACCAGGGAAAGTGGCAGAAGATGGCTCAAGTGCTTGGGGGCCTTGCCACCCATGTGGAAGACTGGGATGGAGTTGCTGGCTCTCGGCTTCAGCCTGTCCCAGCCCGGCCGTTGTCGCCATTTAGGGGGGAAGTGAACCAGTGGATGAAAGATCTCTTTCTATGTTGCTCTTTCAAATAAACAAAATAAATCTTAAAAAAAAAAAATTACCTGGCCCCCCACCTTGGGATTTCTGGGAAGTGTTGGAGCCAGCTCCAGCTGCCGACTGCTGGGTTGAGGACAGCGGATGACTCTGGGGGCAGAGGAAGGGTTTTAAAGAGCAGAGCTTAATAGAAGGCAATAGCTGGAGACAGGAAAAATTGCAGAAGAGTAATGGGAGGAGTGCATTAGTGAGGTTTCTGCACTGTCACCCTTCACCCGAGGCTCCAGGCTCTTCCCTGTAAGTGGCTCCCAGCTCTCCGGACCCATTATCTCCCCAGGACGCCCCATTATGTGCTCAGTCAGGTGGAAACCACGGTGCCCTGCTGCTGGCCACCAAGGAAAACAACATTTCCCAGAAAATAAGCAGCAAGACAGAACTCAAACAAGCAAGAAAGCCAGCTTTGGATGCGAAATTGCTTTGTTTATGAGGAAATGAAGGTGCAAATGGCTTAGGCTTGTTTGGTGATAAATAAAGATTTACAAATAGATACATATGAATACACATATATGTATACACATATATATGTATAGGTATGTGAATATATATAACCTGCAAATCTTGTTTATTAGGAATCATAAAGGAAAAGCTATCCCAGAAAGTTCAGTGATGTGAAGGTGGTTTTGGAATCAGGAGCAGCAATTATAAATTTTAAATGGATAATAATTAATACCAGGGCAGGTGTTTAGCCATTAAGCTGCTGGTTACAACACCCATGCCCCACATCACAGCACCAGGCTTCTATACCAAGCTCTGGCTCCTGGCCCCAGCTTCCTGCCAGTGCAGACCCTGCAAGGCAGTAGGCGATGGCTCAAGTGATTGGCAGTGGGCCTGGACTGAGTTCCTGGCTCGGGGCTTACGCGCCAGCCCAGCCCTGCTGCTGTGGGTATTTGGAGAGTGAACCAGCAGATGGGAGTTGGCTCTTCCTCTCTCTGCCTTGCAACTAAAGCACATATTTAAAAAAAAAAAATCATTCCCATTTATTGGGTACTGGCCAGACACCTGGCTAAGTGGTTTGCCCCTCAGCTCTCGCAGGTGCTCTGTGATCCCAGATCGCCATCTTGCAGAGGTGGAACGGGCTCAGGAAGGTTCTAGAGCTTGTCCAAGGTCATGAAGCTAAGACGAAGGGCCAAGGCTCGCCCCCTCCCAGGGGGCCAGTGCTGTTTCCCACATCCTAGCTTTAACAGCAGGCTTGTGTGGCCTCCTCTGTCCCTCCTGGCACCAGATGTCCTTGTTCCTGGACTCTAGCACCGTCAGTGCTCCTGGGGATTCATTTGTCCCTCAGTGCAGCCTTCGCCCCTGCACCTTCTTCCTTGCCTACTTAGTGACGTGTTTGAGCCGCCATCAACTACGTGATCATACATTAATTGTGTTGTGCTGGGGCCTGGGGCATCATCATTGCAAAGGCTGATCAAGGTTTTGCATGGCTCAGCATGTCCCTCGTTTCCACTACCCTCACCCCCCAGCCTCCTGCAAGCATCTTTCCTTGGCCCCATTCAGCATCCAAATTCTGAGCTCCAAGGGACCCAGAGAGGATGACAAGAGGTCCCTTAGCCACCCTTTCCTGTCCCAAAGTTCAAGGCTTTTACCCTGCATTAGAAGTCTGCCAGGTGAGGCCGAGCAGCTCAAACCCCAGAGTGCAGTGTGTCTTCTCCAGTGAGAAGCCTCAAACTTCTTCAGCTCAGTTACTTATTTACTGGAAGACTGATTTTTTCTTAATCTGACCTAGACAAGGGAAGTACAATGGGCAATCCAGAGGAACCAACCAGCCTCTGAATTTTCTTTCTTGCTGTGAAAATAAATATTTGCACTTACAAAACAGGGATGTGATTGACGTTGGCAGAAATTTTTCTGCTCAACTGTGGAATGGATACACAGAAGCAGCGTGGCTCCCGTGGGCCCTGAATATGGCATAGGTTGGGTGGCAGGGCCCAGAGGCCCTCCTGTATTCAGCACCGGGCAAGGCTGCCCCGGCTGACAGTCTTTTGGAGTCAAACATTGGGTCTCTGCTAGGGACGGACTTTAGGACCAGGAGTTGGAAGGCTGGCATAGCAGGTTCTACGTCATCGCTGACCATCCACAATCCTTCGCCATCATTTAACGTCTCCATCTCGGTTTCCTTATGCATACAAGGGGGTACTGGTGCTGGGACCCTTTCTCATGAGTTTTGTCAGTTAACTAAATCTATCAAAAACAGTAAATGATCTCGAATAGGCTGCTCAAAGGTCTTGGTAAAAACTAGAACTGAAAATTGTGCTTAGAAAGCTTTGGCTCACTGAGTGACATCTCATAATTTAGCACGGCATCGTGGGGGACCCACTTGGACCTCCCCAAATTTGTATAAAGATCAGTTTAAAGTGAAAGCAGTTGAGCCAGAGAAGAAATATCTAAACTTTCCTTATGGACTAAAGCTGAGCATCCTAGAAATTCCAGCTGCCATTTAGCTGCCCTCCGAGGAGTTTCCTTTCAAGTCAGTCGCCAGCGATACCGACTACCCAGTTCTGCTAGCCCCAGAATGTCCAACAGAGCCTTCCATAAGTACTCCCTGAAGCCCTGGCAATCTATCCCCTTAGTTATACCTGCTACATGCATCCGTTATCCATCAATATCGAATTACTCATTACTGCAGACTTTCCAACTGCATGTGTAAATCAACTTTTTTTCCCCTCCCACTCATCTGCCTTTTGTCAGTTTCATTTGCAGCCCCCCAGAGACTGAACAGGAAAGAGCAGAGGACAACTTTTTTGTTACTGCTGTGCTGGGCTGACAAAGGTGGTCCGGTTCCCTCATACCTGGTGGCAGTTTTAACCTCAGGGACTGTAGTTCCCCAAGAAGGACAGCTTCTTTATTCTCTCAATGAATGACAGTCGACTGAAGCTAAAACAGCTCCACAACTGATCATACAAGCACATTGAACAGAAGTGGGCAAAAGAAAAATGACTGGAGGACCAGGCACAGGGGAGCCGGCTAACCCACTGCTTCTGGCATGGGAGTGCTGGTTCAGCCCACCTCCCCTAACCCCGCTCCCTGCTAATGTGCATCCTGTGAGGCAGCAGGGACGGCTCAATCACTCGAGTTCCTGCCACCCACAGACGAGACCTCGATGAAGTTCCTGGCTCCTGCTCTCAGCCTGGCCCAGCCCTGGCTGCAGCAAGCATGTGGCAAGTAAACAGTGGATAGAAGCGTGCACTCTCTTTCTCTGTGCCCTTCAAATAAACGGAATTTCAAAAAGAAAATCACTCAAGCACAAAGTGCTAGTGATGAACCCAACAACAAGCATCCACCGAAGAAATTCCACAAGTGGTCCAGGAGCTCAGCCCCGCCCCAGTGCCACTCACCCAGGCCTCAATGGCCAGGAAATCATCAGTAATACAGTACAGGACGTGGTCGCTTGGCAAAGCCTCCAACAACTGCTGCCAACTTAGCGTGCACCCCGTGAGGGGTGCAGGCCCAGGGAGACGGGTCTCCAGGGGCAGTCCGAAGGCACTGGTGGTTATGATCCCAGAAGGTACACTGTCCCAGCTTCCAGATGGCAGTTTTGAAGGGAAAACTCCTGGACACTCCCCACCCCACCCACCTATCGGTACCCAGTCGTCAAAGCGTCTATCAGTCAACAGCGTGACTGTCCGCAACCGCTGGGCTCGGTTACAGTTTGTGTGGCAGGAACAAGCTCAGCGTGGAGTTTGTGCTGTCCCAACACAGTCACGTTAATCATAATTAAAGCTCCAATTTCCTCAAATTCACCAGAATCCTAACAGTGAAACACAGCTACTGCAGCCTTCTACAGTGGACGGATCCTTTTGCCAGCAAACCGCTAGCTCGTGTCCTCCCACTCCCCACCAAGTGCCCTGTACTCACACGGTGTATCTTCATCTACCTGGAACTCAGTCCTTACGATTCTGGCCGGGCTGTTTCCTTCTTTGCCTGGGGTCCCCTAGCCTGCCTGGTTTGCTCTGGAGCCAGACACTGAGTTTATACTTTTCTCTTCCCACCGTAACTTCTTCCCTCAGAAGCTGAGTGGACAGGCACCGGTTATTGAGCGTATGTGACCTTTGGTGTCCTCATCGCCACAGTGGAAAGAATAATTCCCGGTGTCGGAGCTGGAAGTTCGGGAGGAAGGAGAGAGCGAGACAACCGTGGTTGTCTCAGACATGATGGTTGTTACGACTGGGGGAAAGACTTTAGGGGAAGCAAAGCGAAGGCAGGGGCTCAAATCAGTATGATCTGCGCCATCAGTGGTCAGAACGGAAGTCCACAGAGGAGAGGGTCTAAAAATAGCCCCTCCCCCTATTTTTTTTTTTTTTTTACTACACTCTCTTTCCTTGATGGTAGAACTTGCCCACGTTTCTGATCTAATTTCCACACCAGCAGATCTGAGAGGTAAAGACGTAGGCAGCACGTGGCACAGGGCTTGAGACGTGGAGCTCCCTCAACATTGGCTAAGACTTTCAGAAGTGAGGTCGCTCCTTCACCATGTCCCCTGGCACTCCATGCTTAACTTGCAGGCCACTCACTCCCTTCCTGGGCACCTCGCTGTCCTCACCTGTATGACAGGAACAGTGACAGGAGCACTGCCTTCTATGGGGTTGTGCAATTGACACCAGAGAATAGGGAAAGCTCTCCCAGCAGGAGGCCCTTGGGAGGTTTGGAGGGAGTTGAGCAACACCATCAGAGTGCCTGGGCCCAGTAACCACTAGGCGTGATCAGGGACATTTGGGAAGACAAATGCGTCAAGATTTGCCATAGTGAAGATCTGGGAATTGCAGCCAATGCTGGGCGGCTGATGGTTGGGCATCCTCTTTGTGACTTGGGGCACAGCTACAAGAGCTCTTCGAGTTGTGGGCCCACGAGCCTTGCTTGCCTCCCGGATTTGAGTGGGAGATTTGGGGCAGGAGCTCTTTCAATATCAAAGTGATGGAAGCTATGACAGGTCCTATGCCCCAGTGGCAGGTACGAGACTGCACTAGCATTCCCTCTTGCTGAAAAACTGCTGCCTTCTTCAAAGGGTGGATCAAATAAGAATCAAAACATGGACCTGCAGTTAGACTAGGTAACAAGTATTGGACAGAAAGGAGAGCTTGGGGACCGTCCGACTCAAAACACACATGAGGTCTGAGGGATGCGGTGTGGTTCAGGTGGAAAATCGGACCCCTCACCCAAAGCCATCTTGGTTTCTCAGGGCCCCTTTGTGGCTCACAGAGCTGTGTTTGGATTCCCTCTCTGTGGGCTACCTCCCCCAGGGGGGCAGACCCGAGAGGAGGACATTTCCAGGGGCAGGTGGTACAAAGGCCAAGGTGTACAGGCTGTGGAGGGAGAGGTGGGAGGGAGGGAGGGAGATCGCGAGAGCGGGAGTGCTCTCCCTTCTCAGAGTGTGTGAGGCTCGAGCTGTGCTCACTGGCAAGCCATTCCCAGGTACCTCCCCTTTCTGCACCCACAGACCGAAAGCTTAAGGGATCAGACTTTCTTCCCGGCCCGGGCTAAGGTGCTCTAGGTAGGGGAGGGGAATGTTAACTTCCTAAGCAATAGGACTGTCCTTGGTAGGATTGAACCTGATCTTCAGGCCAAGAGCCAGAAGGACCCGAGCTCATGGTCTGGGGGCTTCTAAAGGCAGAAGACCCGCCAGGGGAGATCTGTTCCACACAGGTTTTAGAGCAAGGTGGGGGAGCACTGGTGTTTGGGGGTGCTGGTGATCTGGAGCCGAACAAGAGGCCTGTGGTTGTTTAGGTATTTGAAGAGAAGAGGTTATCAGTTTCTACTCTAGAGGGAGCTCTCTCTCTGGGGAAGCAGGGACACACTTGGTAGGGCTTCACAGGCAAGAACTCAGTGGGTCACATCTGAGTACGCGTGCTCGGGGAGGAGGCCGGGCAATCCTAACTTGCTGGCCTCATAGTGTGGACCAGCTGAGCACGGGTTTGCATTTGGGAGCTTCACAGACCCGGTGTCAAGGGAGACTGTAAGCCTTTGCTTCAGGCAGTGACTTCAACACCCGGCAACGTGTAAAAAGCATATTCTACTCCTGTGAGTGTGCACGTGAAATCAGAGGAGGAAAAGCGTGCCTGCAGAGGAAAAAAAAAAAAAAAAAAAAAAACAGCAAGCATCAAGCAGACGTGTTCTGAAGTTAAAAAGTAGCAGCCTGGTAATTGCAGACCCAAAAGCCTCTTCCTCCCCAGAGCCCAGGCGCTAATGCAGGCATTGTTCTTTTCCGAGACATCTGCACACTGCATTGGCACCGCCACAGCTACAGAGTGATTCTACTAGGGTGGGACATCACAGCTCTTGAAAAGGCCTCTAAATTACACCTCTTATAATTTTGTTATTCATCTTGCACCATGAAGTCTTATGTTTTAATTTTTATCAGGAGAAAAGTAAGACTGGACTTTTTCTAGATCATGAAAACTGCTGGTTCAGATCTTTAGCATCGCCTTCTTGCGCCACCTCCTGGCAGTTCATGGGTACTGCCGCTCAAATTTCTAGCCTCAGTCTTAAGTGTGAGTTCAAAGTTTAGCCCACCCTCCTTCAGCGGTCTAGAGAGATGGGGTACAAGAAACTTCCAAGAAACAATTATATTTCAACGACTGCTTTTCTCTGGTCATTCGTTTATCTTATAATTACCATATAATAAATGAGCCTTTCTAACGTTGAAGTTCCCTACATGGAAAATTACTGTATAGAAAACTCGGTTGAAAAACTGGTTTGGCTCATTATTGACTCATTCGTCACTGAAGTTACTGGTTAGATGAATAAATTTACTGGATGCTTTACTGAAATCTCAGGCAATCCAGAGTGTTTTAGTTGTCAATTTCAATAACCTTGCACAGTGCACACCTGTATCCCCTCTTCATTTTTATCTTTTTAAATCAGGCATTCAACTATCTAGCGTAAGAGTCTTCATTTCCAGGAAGGGACTCTGCTGAATAAGAAGGAAAGCAGAAAAAAAGTCAAGATAATGGATCACAACTTTAAAACCCAACTGACACTGCCCAAAGCCGTCCGTCTGAACTCACCTAACAGAAAACCCACAGTGAAGTCATCAGTTCCTAACATCTTATGTATGCAGGCCTTTCCCCTCTTTTCTCCCAGCCAACCTCTCTGTACCGAGTTTTGTTCTCAAGATGATGTCCACAGTGGCAGGAATCACACCTGGGGGCAGCACAGCCTGTTTCATCAATACAATGTGTCCTTTTTAAAAAATTACTTTCATCCACTTGAAAGGCAGAGTGAGAGCAAGAGAGAGAAACATGAAGAAAGAGATCTTCCTTTCACCAATTCACACCTCAGACGCCTGCAAAAGCCAGGACCAGACCAGGCCAAAGCCCAAAGCCCAAAGCCCAAAGCCCAGAGCCCAGAGCCCAGAGCCCAGAGCCCAGAGCCCAGAACTCCATCCGAGTTTCCCACATGGGTGGCAAGGGCCCAGGCACCTGAGCCATCTTCGGCTGCCCCCCAGGGTGCATTAGCAGGAAGCTGGATCAGATGTGTGGAGTACCCAGGACTCCAGCTGGCACTCTGATGTGGAAGGTGGACTTCCTCAACCTGCCGCTCCACAGAGCCCACTGGGATGTGCCTGCTTTTAAAAAGAAAGGAATTCTCTCGATGCTGATGAACATGGAAATTCCTGTGAGCTGCACGTTAGAATTACCAGGAGCCTTGAGGAATCACTGAGACCCAGACTCACGCTCAGAGAGGCTGACCGCCTCGACTGGGATGGTTCTAACAGGCGCTGGCTTGTCGGATCAAGATGCCCTTGCATGGGCTGGCGGAGGGCTCAGCTTTCCCCGAGCACTGCCCACCCAAGGCCTCTGCTACAGGGAGATCAGGTGGCGATGGCAGCATGTTATTTATGGCCCATTCATGGTACTTTAAGTCTCTAGCTTTTTACCTGGATGATGGAAATTGTAACACATGGCTTGCAGAACATGGTGCGGGGGTTGCAGCTCAGAAACTTCTGGCATGGAACAGGGGGAAGAATTCCAAGCTCTCTCTTCCAGTCCACAGATTCTCAAGCCTGCCTTCGCTGCTCCCTGGGCTACCCCCTCCCCCGATTCATGGCCAGGCCGGAGGGTAAGTGCTAACAGGGGCAATTCTGCAGTCACTCAACCCCGAGCTTCCAACACGGTAATATTCAGTATAGGGATAATCTAGCGTCCACTGACAGGCTGGACACACGTGACATACCTGTTACATAATAGAATGTATGTAATACAATATTGTTCAGCCTCAAAAAGAAAAAAAAAAACGACATTTGCAATAACATGGAGAATATTATGCGAAGTGAAACAAGCCAGACACAGGAGAACAAATACCACATGATCTGAGTTACAGAATCTAAAAATGTTGAACCCTAGAGAGTAGAATGGTGGTTGCCAGAAAGACAATGGGAGAGTAGGTCAAAGTGGACAAAGCCGCAGCTCTGTGGGATGAGTAAGCCTAGAGATCTAATAGACAGCATGCAGCCTGCGGCTAACAATATTGCATTTTATACTGGAAATTGGCTGGTAGCGTAGGTGTTTGCTTCATACAGAAAATGGTAGCTGTGTGCTATGATGCATATGTCATTGACTTGCTTATAGTCTCCATATACCTAGTGTACATGAACAGTCAAAGGTATTGGCCACCTTAAATATATACAGTAATTGACACAGCTAAGCTAATCAATTGATGGATTCGTCTCCAGCCCTCTCGTCCCTGGTCAGTTTTGTGTCTCACTGCCCAGTGCGGGAGGGGAAGCCAGTGCTTTCCTGGCTCAGTGAGACTGTGCTCCCTAGTAGTCAGGGCTCTCTGAGGGCTAGGAGTTCCGTGTCCAGGGCCTTGGTTCCAAGGGCCATGTGGACATTAGGTCCACCCAGGACAGGCCTGGACCCTATGCCAAGGATTCCTAAGAGGTCACAGTTGAGAAATTCCTCAGATGTTCTCACTGGAGCCTGATCTACCCAGAGCACACAGCCTCTTCCAGGAGCCATGGTACCCAACACCATCTGCGGGCCTGTCGGGCTCTCACCTGTAACTGTAAGGACAGGTACTTCCACTTTACTGTCGGCCTCACTTTGGCTTAATGTAATGCTGTTGCTTCTAAGGTGTTTCGCATATGAACGTCTATGTCCGGGACAGCACATACGTGTTTCCCTCTGTGCTCCGAGAACTTGCCTTCCACACTCAGACACCGACAACGAGCAAGGCTGCACCCCAGTGCCTGCCTGGGCAGAGTCCGGCGCTGTGGACTTCCCTGTCCTGGTCCACGAGCCTTCTCCTGAGCCAAAAGTGGTTTCTGAACACCCAACACTGTTGTTTTTTCCTGCTGACTTTGTGTGTTTGAAGCGATTAGCCTGCCTTTGGTAAAGAGGTTGGGTCTGGGACCCGAGCTAATTCCAGTGAAAAGCAAGAGGGGATCCATCTTCACTTCCCAAAATGGGGGCATGGTGAGGTGACCTTGGCAGTTCTGAGGTGGTGCAGAAAAGGAGGGATGCCAAGGACTCTGCCCTCTGGGGTTGAGGACGCGCAAACCCTTAGGGGTCATCGATTGTCAGATGGTTGAGCTATTATTTGCACTGGGGTAGTTCAGAGAGTGAACCTAGCGAGGTTGACAGAGGGGGCTGTCAGGACTGTGTGCTGGATGTCTCAAGGAGGGCCACAGTCCGTTCTGGCAATGTCTTACTGCACTTGACCAGGGACAAGAGGGACCTTACCTAACTGTGCCCAGAGAAGCTGCGTCTACCTGCGATCAGCAATCTGCAACCCAGGAGGGTAGACACACTTGCACCTTCCTTATCAACCCCATCTGCAGCAGCGTGGAAGATGAGGTTTGCATCCTCTATAGGGGAGTTCAGAGCAAAAAAGTCCCTCCTAGCCATGTGTGGAGTCCAGTGTCCCTGCACAGAGAACGGAGTGTGTACCCTGTAGGACCTCACTGGGCCATGCAGAGTCCTTCTAGCACAAAGCTCGTCGTCCAGAGCTTGCAATCGCTGACAAGTTTCCTCCTCATCCCCAGTCTGTTCTGTGTCACTCAGGGCTACCGTCAGTGACTTAGCCCTCAAGAGGGGTGCAGGAAAGATAAAGAAACGCTGCATCCACAGGAGGCGGGATCTCTCCCTAAAAGTCTCCCTTGCCAGAAAATGCCACCTGGGAGGAGGAGTGCCACCCTCAGCTGGCACGTGCGTCTGTGGTGTGAACAGCAAGGGCCTCGTAACCACCGGGGGCACTGAGCACGCTTTCCTGGAAGCTGTGCCTGCCACTGGAAGTCTGGTTGGCCCGAGTGCGGGACTGCGGTGTGGGCTGTCTCTGGATCCCAGCTGTCAGGGCCTGCCCTCCAGGTAGGGCTCCTGGAGCAGAAGAAGGCAGAACCCACTCACCCATACGCTCCTATTTCCAGTGTGGCCTGCAGCAAAGAGCCAGACTTACTCCTGGCCCAGTGTGAGCCTGTGCTTGTTAGACTGGGCTGATGACGTCTTCCCCGAGCTATCCTTCATCCTGCACACCATGGCTTTGGTGCACCCTGCCCTCCGCAAGGCGAACTGCTGCTTGGGCCATGGTCAGGGTGCCGGTCAGTCCAGGGACATCAGGACTTGGAGGAACAGCAGGGCAGAACCGGGTGGCTGCCCCACCTGGAGCTCTGCAGAGCGCTGTGGCCTCCTAGCTGAGAGCTAACCCACGTGCTGACTCACCATCCTTGTGGTTGAGCAAAATCCAGCACGCTGGTAGCTCTTGTGAGCTCTGGAGGTGCAAAAATGTAGGCTAGGGAGCCTCAGCCGGAAGGGGCTGCAGAGAGCGAGAAACCAATTCTTTTCTGCCCTCTCCTCATCTCTTTTATGTTAGAGTTACAAGGGGCCCCGGAGGGCCTGGGAATTTCCCTTGCTCACCCCCTGTGGCATGGTGAAACCAGGGTAAAGGGCAGGAGCAGCACGTGTCTCCAGGGGGCTCCCCTGGCGTACTGCAGGTCCTACCTTGCTTTTGTTTGTTTTTCTGCTATGGCTGAACCTGGTTCTAGCAGAGTCCCCAGCCCAGTTCCCTGGTGGGCTTAGCTTCTGCTCTCTGGAGAAATGGAATGACTTTATCCAGAGATCTCCATCAGACCAGGGCTGCAGCCTGCAAGGGTTGAGAAAACAAGAGGAATAAAGTTTAAGTGCCAGGTGGGGCCAGGGTGGTGGGGGTGGTTAGGGTGAGTGGAGAAATAACCCACATTGTATTTTATGTAAGTGTGCCACCTAGATTACTGCAAAGGAGCCCTAAGTCAGATGTCCTCATGCGTGGCACCTTGCCCGCCAGCCTTCATCCCCTACCTAACACCCCCGACACTGACATCTTAAATCAGCATCCAGCACAGTGCCTGGTATACAACAGGGTACCACACACATACTTGTCGGATGGCTAATGTTGTGGTACAAAGAGCAATGGCTCTTCAGATACTCACATCCTAAATCCCTGAACTTAGATGGCAAAAGGGGTTTGGCAAGGGTGATTAACAAGGATGTTGAGATGAGAAGCCTGTCCTGGGGTATTCAGCTGGGCCCAATCTAATCCTTTAAAGCAGACAGTCTTCCCTGGGTGTGGTCCAAGAGCAATGGGACTAGAAGAAAGGGCAAGGAGATGGCAGTGGATCTGGTGGCCCTCGTGCAGGCAAGCACCAGGGAGTTAGGAGTGGCTCCAGCAGTCAGCATGCAGGCAGCAGGGCCCTCAGGCCTAACCTCATGGAACTGCCAGCGCTGGATTGAGCACAGAAATGGCTTCTCCCAGGCCCCCACTAAGGGACACAGCCCTGCTGATGTCTCAGTGGGACCCATGGGACTGGGGCCCACAAAACTAAAGGATCATGGATTGTGCTTTCAGCTGCTAACGTCATGGTAATTTGTCACCGTGGTAATAGGAATCTAACATAAATGGCTAGATTTGGAAGTATTTTACAATTTAAGGTAGTCTTCATGCCTCTGGTGCCCCTACTTTCCTTGGTGGCTGCCAGTAATAGAAAAGTTGTTTTCCAAGGTCGCCTGTGCATTCGTTGGGTAGGGTTGGGGGCCATCCTTCCTCTGACCCCCTGTGCTCCTTGGCACCTCCAGGTGTACCCCTCTGCGGGTGTCCACTGTTGGCCTGGCTGGGGACAGTGCTGCTAGAGGCCAGGCTTTCTGGGAAGCACGCAATGCTCTCTGCTGCTTCATAGGCAGCCAACTGGCCCCTTACCCACGCAGGTGGCCAGAGCCACCCTCAGTAATTCATTACCCATTCTGTTCAAGGAAGTTGATGGGCTTAACTCTACCTAACCCTCATGACAGCTTCATGAATTGTGTCCTGCTACCCCGATTTACAAATCAGAAATCCGAGGCTTAGCAGAACATAGCTCATTCCAGGTCACCAAGCAAGAGATGAAGGACTGAACCCAGGGGAGGATGCTTCTCTGCTCTCCTCCAGGGTCCTCTCGGGCTGTCAAGTTGACTTGAGTTCCAGCCAACATCTTCGGACCACGCTGGGTTGAAGGAAACTCAAGGATCCCCTTTATTATAAAACACGACTCCTAGGGAAGCCTGCAAGTGGCTTTCAGCCCCCGCAACCTGACTGTGCCCTGTCGTTTCCCTACTTCCTCTCCAGGACCTGAGCTTTCTGTGCAGGCCGCTGTTTGGGAAACTCCAGCTAGGGAGCACGCCACCTTCTCTACCCCTCACGTCCTCTGCGGAGGGTTCTACACGTTTCTTTCCTTTGCCCCAGTCCCACTGGGGACAAAGCCCGTGGGTTGAGGCTGGTGATGTCAGAGAAGCAACTACACATTCCTTCGTACTAGCTCTCTATGCTTCTTCCTCTTTCTTCATCTATTTGGTAACTCATGCTTCAGCAGGGGCCTGACACACGGAGTACATAGCTCACAGTGGTACAGTGTCTGCCGAATCCAGCACTGCGGTTCTGTGTTTCTGTCCTTGGAAGTCTTTGTGAGATTGGTAGAAGAGAAAGAAAAAAAAAACAGGTGGAGCGGCCATTTAGCCTCATGGTTAAGGTGCCCATGTCCCATGTCTGAGTGCCTGAATGCGGTTCCTGCATCCTGCTTCTAATTGCAGCTTCCTGTAAATGCAGATGCTGGAAGACAGTGAGAATGGCTCAAGGAATTGGGTTCCTCCCATCCACATGAAGGACCTGGATTGCATTCCTAGCCTCAGGGTTGGCCTTGGCCACTGCAGGCTTTGGGGAGCGAACCAGCAAATAGAAGTGCTCCTGTTCCGATTTCTGTGCTTCCTACATAAACAAAAACTAAAAAAAAAAATACAGGTAATTTGAAGAATGGAAGAAAATATTTGAAAAGTATTCATCAGACTTCTACGGAATCAATATCCAGAATATATAAGGATGGGGCTAGCACTGTGGTGTAGTGGGTAAAGCCGCCAACTGCAGTGCCAGCATCCCATATGGGTGCCGGTCCTAGTCCCAGCCGTTCCACTTCCAATCCAGCTCTCTGCTATGGCCTGGGAAAGCAGTAGAGGATGGCTCAAGTCCTTGGGCGCCTACAACCACATGGGAGACCCAGAAGAAACTCCTGACTCCTGGCTTCAGATTGGCGCAGCTCCTGCTGTTACAGCCAATTGTGGAGTGAACCAGCGGATGGAAGACCTCTCTCTCTCTCTGCCTCTCCTCTGTGTAACTCTGACTTTCAAATAAAATACTGAAAAAAAAAAAAACCAGAATATAAGGAACTCAACTCAACAGCAATAAATTAACATGATTTTAAAATGAACCAATGATCACAATGGAAAGATATAGAAATAGTCTACAAAATATGAAAAAATTCTCAGCATCACTCACCATCAGGGAAATGAGAGTCAAACCACAATGAGGTAGCTACTATCTCACCTCAGTTATGATGGCTATGATCAAAAACAAAAAACACATGCTGGTGAAGATGTTGGAAGATGAAATTTTACATACTTCGGTGGGAATGCAAATCATCATAGCCATAATGCAGAATAGTGTGAAGTGTCCCCCAAAACTAAAAAAATAAAATCACCATGTGATCCAGTTAATTCTTTACTAGGTACATGCTTAATGGAAAGGGAATCAGCATGTTGAAGAGACGTCTGCTTTGCTGTGTTGACCGCAGCACTGTTCACAATAGCAAGATATGGAATCAACTTATGCGTCCATCAACAGGTGAAAGGGCAAAGAAAATGTTGCATACCCATGTTTATCCAAGCCCAATTCACAATAGTGAAATAGATGAAGTGGAGTCATCCCAGATGTCCATTAACTGACGAGTGGATAAGATGTGGTATACACACAGTATGGAATACTGCTCAGCCATAAAAAGGATGACAGCCTGTCTTTCGCAACAAAATGGATGCAACTGGAAGCCATTATACTTTGTGAAATAAACCAGTCCCCAAAAGACAAATACCATTTGTTTTCCCTTGTCTGTAGTAACTAATAGAGTACAAAAAGTTGACGTATATGAATGAAATTGACATTTTGTGATTCAATGTTTGTTTACAGCCCTTGTCTCTTCTGATGAGGAACAGTGGTTTCTTTCTTCTATTTGTTGAATTCTTTACTTAGTGTAGGGTTAATCTTATGAGTATGAAATAAACTGAAAGTAAATCATTATACAAATTAAAGAAGAACAAGAAAGGAAGTAGGAGGGAGGGTAGGCTGGGAAGTCTCACTATGCTCCTATAATGAAATGTAAGGATACTAGTATATATGAAATTTGTTCACCTTAAATAAGTAAAAATACCTCAAGTGGAGTAAAAAACTGAATGTATGCAGAACTGCTTAACCAAGCGTAGCATAAGGCTCAATCTGCTTTAGAGCGGGATGTTTAATAAATACTAGTATGTTAAAGACTTTCTCTTCCTTGGATAAGTCAAAAGGAAGGCTGTTTTGCTGGAATCAGACCAATAAAAAGTGTCTAGAGGTCTTCTCAGCCTAAAAAAGGGGCATGTGGTAAATATATAAAATGGAATATTATTCAACCATAAAAAAAAGAAATCCTGTCATTTTTGTGGCCACAAGGATAGAATTGGAGGACACACTGTTAAGTGAAATAAGCCAAACATGGGAAGAAAAATACTGCATGTTCTCACTCATGTATGGAGCCTACAAAGAAAATCGCTTTCATGGAAGTGGACAGTAGCCTAGTGTTAACCAGAGTCTGAAAAGTGTAAGGAGAGGAGGAGATAGAGGGGGTACAACGAGCTACTTAGATAGCATTTAAGTTCCAGTGTTCTGTTCAGCACAGTAGTGACTATAGTTAAATTCATTGTATATTTCAAAATAGCTAGAAGAATTTATGATGTTCCCAATAGAAAGAAGTGCCAAATATTCGAGATGAATATGCTCATTAACTATTGGATCATTGCACATCACATGTTGAAGTATCACGCAGCTATTATGTGTCAATTAAAAGTGTTGGGAAAAAAAAAAAAAAACAGGTAACTCGATTACTCAGGTTCTTCGTGTGCAAAGGTTAAAAGTGCAGCATAATCTCCTGAGTAGATGCTGGGTGGCGACCACCAGGAGAGCAGCAGGAAGTTGTCCCCCGATTTCTCTCCTCAGGCTCATCTGGGGGCTCAGTGCGCTTGTTAGTCATGAGAATTAGATTTAGTTCCTGCCAAGCTTCCTCTGAGACTCAGTGTCCCTATTCTTGGCCAGAAGCAGTTTATGTCATTACAAAAAGAAAAAGCCAGTCTTGATAGAAGCTCACTGACTTCCAGTCTGCAGTCCCCCAAGACTCTTACTCCATCAGGCTTCTCAGGGTGGGCAGTGGCCTCTAAGGAGTTAACCCTTGACATGCTGGGCTTGCCATCTCGGCTTTCCCGGGAGGTGGCGCCTACCCTGGTTTTACTTCAAGCCTGCAAAGTTCCTTCCCAGTGAGAAATTGGAACTGCAGAGACTAGAGAGTCCTTCAGGGCTTCCTGCTGGGGCGACCCAGAGACGGGAGACCAACCCGCATTGCAATTGGCATCTGGGGTCAGCCGCCAGCCCTGGCTCAGGTGCCCCTCACCGGAAGCTCTGAGAGCTTCTTCTGTGGGTGGACAGGCGGCCACTTGCAGGTGAGGCTGGCAGAAGCCAGTCAGGCCCGTCTCTGAACCGCAGTGTGGTTTCTGCAGCTTCCTGCACGGAGGGCCGTGGCGAGAACAGAGCAAGTGGCTGACTCCTGGCTCGGCACCACTAATGCCGACTCCACTCCCTACGCTGCACTAGGTGCTCCAGAAGCATGGTCTTCTTGCTTCCCGCAGCAACTGTAGGAGGCAGCAGAGGGTGGGAGTCCTGGGGCATCCCCCTGGGCTGTGGCCACAGCGAGGGTGTTGGGTTTCAATCCCTACTGTACTCCTTCTGAGCCTCAGGTTTCTTATCTGTAAAATGGGAACAACTTGACCTAATCTGTCAAACTATAGGGATTACAGGAAATAAAATCCATCAAGTTCCATGCACAGCACAGTGGATTAATAAATGCCCTTGGGGCCCTCCCTTCATGAAAGCAGAGCGAAAACACTGGTCAGGTTCTCCTATCATTTAGGGGTTGGCAGCAGTTTCAAGTAAAAACAGCTCGAGAGAGCCCCAGCCAATGCAGCCTGAAGCCTCCAAACACCCAGACACATTACCAGGGGCTCCAGCCTCAACGGCCAAAAGGGGATGTGCCCGTACCCATTCTCTTCCCCCCAGGAGCGGGACCCCAGATGTGGCGGCAAAGACCCCTTTGCCTTTTTTTTTTTTTTTTGACAGGCAGAGTGGACAGTGAGAGAGGGGTCTTCCTTTTGCTGTTGGTTCACCCTCCAATGGCCGCCACGGCTGGAGCGCTGAGGCCGGCGCACCACACTGATCCGAAGCCAGGAGCCAGGTGCTTCTCCTGGTCTCCCATGGGGTGCAGGGCCTAAGCACTTGGGCCATCCTCCACTACCTTCCTGGGCCACAGCAGAGAGCTGGCCTGGAAGAGGGGCAACCGGGAAAGAATCCGGCGCCCCAACCAGGACTAGAACCCGGTGTGCCGGCGCCGCTAGGTGGAGGATTAGCCTATTGAGCCATGGCGCCAGCCCCCCTTTGCCTTTCAACACTGGCTGGCCCATCTCGCTCTGCTGCCGCACATCTCCTGATTTTGTGCGTGCAGTTCATTCAGCTTTTTGCTACACTTTCAGTGAATGGCATTCCCTCCCACCTTTCCCATGGGATTTTGCCCACAGCTCCACTTCTCTCAGGGCCGATTCTGCAACTTCATTTTTCCAACAGGTCTCATCAAGCTACACCCTGTGGTCCAGCTTCTCTGGACTTTACTAATTTTTAAAAAATTGATTAAAAAGTTGCTTTTTTGAAAGACAGAGACGCAGGCAGATCTTCCATCTTCTGGTTGACTCCCCAATTGGCTGTAAGAGCCAGAGCTGGGCCAGGCTGAAGCCAGGAGCCTGAAACTCCATCCAGGCAGAGACTAAAGGACTTGGGCAACATCTGAGGAGTCCAGGACGCACGTTAGCAGGAAGCTGGCTCGAAAGCACAGCCAGATTTGAACCAGGCAGTCCGATATAGATGAAACTGTGGGATGCAGAGACCCAACCACTGCTCCAAATGCCTGCCTCTACCCTGGACTCTGAGCTTTTTGTGCTGATCATATGGAGAGTGAGACTGCCACCTACTGGCAGAAGGCTCAGGCAGGCCTCTTCACGCAATCTCCTTACTGAGACAGGTAAACTGGAAATAAACGCAGTTGGTGGTTTTCTGTTGAATAAAGAAGGTAGGACATAAATCAGACCAGATGATGCATCTACTTCAAGGCTTTGTTGTAAAGAGGTAGAATACAAATGCAAGTTATCAAATCTAAATAAGATAAGTCAGATTCCAGCCTCAGAATCAACCCTTAGGGCATTTGGATCTGGCTAAAAGGCCCATGAGAGTCTCACAGGCATGGAAAGCCATGACACGGTGGTAAAAACAACCTAAATGAAAGATCCTGGTGAACAAGACCCCAGCAGAAGGAACAGGCCATCAGGGAGGGAGGCGCTTTTCTCCGAAGGGAGGAAGGAATCTCCACTGTGATATGGCCTTGACTAAACAAGTTCAGAGTTGGTGAACTCAAGGGGCTTCCATAGCCTAGACAGCTCATGGCAAGAGCCTTGGGTGATTGCTGACGCCATAAATAAGAGTGCCAATTGTTAAGTCAACAACGGGAGTCACTGGGTACAGGCTCCCCACGTAGGATCTCTGTCCTTAATGTGTTTTACTATGAAACTTAAAAACAACACTACTAGTCGAACAATACCCTATACCTTGTGCGGTTGTGTGAGGGCAGCCTGTTGAAATCCTTGCTTAGTGTATACTAAGTTGATCTTCTGTATATGAAGGTAATTGAAAATGAAACTCGATTAAGGGCAGAATGGGAGAGGGAGTGGGAGAGGAGAGGGCCGTGGGAGGGAGGAAGGTTGGGGGAGGAATGCCACAACAATACAAAAGTTGCACTTTGTAAATTCACACTTATTAAATAATAAAAAATGGTATTAATGGAAAAAATAAGATAAGTCAGATTGACATACCAGGTTGTCAACTTGAATACTTTTTTTTTTTTTTTTTTTTTTTTTACTAAATACAAATTCACATGAAGTCCCACAAAGATTAAACAAACCAACAGACAAATCACCTAACCACACAGTCCAGCAAAAACTGAAATGGTCATTTTCACGAATCTGATGCAAATCTATGTGGTTCTGGGCTGCCTCTTGTTGCCACCTCTCACCCAAGTTTATTTTAAAAAAAATCTCTTTGGTTATTTGAAAGGTAGAATGACAGAGTCAGGGGAGATCTCCTACTCACTGGTTCACTCTCCAAATGGCTGTAACAACCAGGGTTCGGCCAGGCTGAAGCCAGTAGCCCAGAACCGTATCCAGGTCTCCCACATGGGTGGCAGGGACACAAGCAGGAGGTTCATCTGCTGCTGCTTTTCCAGGCACATTGGCAGGGAGCTGGAGCAGAAGTGAAGCAGCTGAGACTCCAACCAGCACGCCAATACGGAGTTTAACCCATAGCACCGCAATGCCAGCCACTACTTGAGTGTTTAGTGAGTACCTGAGCACTCTCACAATTCCACTTGACTTAAAACCAAGTAAAAGTAGGCAATGGGAGGCTACCCAGGAGTCATCAACTCCTAGAGCAAGGAAATCTGAAGTGAGTTGCCAAAGGAAGACTGGATTTCATCAAGACAGAGAGAAGAGGAAGGGAATTCTATTCCATCAAAGGACAAGTGCCACAAGGCCCAGAGCAGTGGGGGAGAAAATTCAGGTGTGGTGTGGCTGAAAATATCGTTCAGTCTAAAGCCTTGCACAAACCTGTTTCCTCGGTACCCATCAAGTGTGAGATATTGGGAAAGATTTTAGAAGACAGAAAGGCACGTGATAACGATGCCAGTTCAGGCTGCAGATACGAAGTGAAACTGGCAAAAAAAAAAAAAAAAAAAAAAAAAAGTAAGTCAGCATGTTCTCTTGTGGAAACTCAGACTACTTCTAAAATTCATGTAGAAATGGAGAGCCAGGCATAGCCAAGAGAATCTTGAACAAAATAGGAAGACATACTACTAGATATTAACTTTGATATAACTAAATGAGTTAATAGTTGGGAAACCAGTATGTCTACTAGAACTTAATTTATGCCCGCCTCTGACCCAGCCAGTCCTTCCTAGGTTTATGTCTAGTAAAAGTGTATACATCTTCAATAGAAACTTGCACCAGATTACTCAAAGATTTATCCATAATAGCTAGAAATGGGGACTATACAAGTGTCCATCAACATTGTGATGTCTTGAAATGATGGAAAGACAATCCTGAGAATGACTACAACCCAATAGTTTGGACGTATTATCCCAACTGTAATGTTAGGAGATGGAATATGTACAGTACAGCTCTATTTCTGTAATGTACAGAAACCTCAGTTGTAATGTTAAGAGATGCAATCCAAAATGTACAATTCGTTTATATAGTGGCCAAAATTACTTGTGGTAGTTTGACTGCATTAATAGCCCTGCACATTCATCTCTTGAAATCCTTGGCCATGTCACCACAGCTCCTCTCACTGAGGAGGTGGTGTGCACTCTCCCAGCAGGGCTAGGACTACGTGGAGATAACAAAGGCACCATCCTAGTCGTGAGATGAGGTGACCCAGGGGCGGGCACTGTGGTACAGTGGTTCAGCTGATGCTTGGAATACCCACGTCCCACACTGGAGCAGCAGGCCCCAGTCCCAGCTCCACCTTCCATTCCAGTTTCCTGCTCATGTGTTGGAGGCAGCAGGTGACGGCTCAGTGCTTTGGTCACTGCTACCTACATGGGAGACTCAGATGGAGTTCCAGGCTCTTGCCTGGCTCAGTGCTGGGTGTTGTAGCCATTTGGGGGAGTGAATCAGTGAATGCAAGTTATGTCTGATTAGCTGTTACTCTGCCTTTCATATAAATAAATTTTTGAAAGGCAGTGTGACAGAGAGAGAGAGATCCTCCATCCCCTACGTGGCAGTAAGAGCCAGGGCTGAGGCAGACCAAAGCTAGGAGGTTCATCCAGGTCTCCCATGTGGGTGGCAGGGGCCTAAGCACTTGGGACATCTTTGTTACTTTTTTCTAGGCCATTAGCAGGGAGCTGGATCAGAAGTGAAGCATCTGGGACACGAACCAGGGATATGTAGAATGCTGGTGTTACATGCAGTAGATTTACCAACTGTGCCACAAAGCCAGCTCAGTCAAATAAACATTTCAGAGAACTGAGCAGGGCACGAAACCTCAGTAATTAAGAAAATTTAAATATAACGATGATTATTACATTTTAAAAGATTTAAGAGGCAGAGTCTCTCTCTCTCTCACACACACACACACACACACACACACAGAGCATGCATGCACGTGAGAGAATGAATCTTCTGTTGGTTCACTTCCCAAATGGCCGCAACAGCCAGAGCTGGGCTGATTTAAAGCCAAGAGCCAGGAGCTTCTTCTGGGTCTTCCATGTGGGTGCAGGGGCCCAAGGACTTGGGCCATCTTGCATTGCCTTCCCAGGCCACAGCAGAGAGCTGGATTGTAAGAAAAGCCGGTGGGGCTGGCACTGTGGACTGTGGTATAGTGGTTGAAGCCGCTGCCTGCAGTGCCAGCACCACATTTGGGCGCAGGCTCAAGTCCTGGTTGCTCCACTTCCAACCAGCTCTCTGCTAATGGCCTGGCAAAGCAGCGGAGGATGGCCCAAGTCCTTGGGTCCCTGCACCTGTGTGGGAGACCTGGAAGAAGCACATGGCTTTGGATCACCACAGCTCTTGCCGTTGCAGCCATTTGGGGACTGAGCCAGAGGATGGACGATATCTTTCTCTCTCTTCCTCCCTCTGCTGTGCCTCTCTGTAACTCTGCCTTTCAAATAAATAAATCTTAAAAAAATAAAAAGAACAGCAGGGACACAAATCGGCACCCATATGGGATGTTGGGGCACCAGGCAGAGGCTTAACCTATGCCACAGCACCAGCATGATTTTTATTATTTTAAAAAGTGTCAGATAGACAGACTAAGGGATCCCATCTGCTGGTTCATTCCCTGAATGCCCAAAATGGCCACGTTGGGCTAGTGGAGGAGCTAGGAGCTGGTAACCTAATCCAGGTCTCCCATGTTGGTAGCAAGAGCCCAATTACCTGAGCCCAGGTCAATGAGACACGAAACATCAAAGTCTGCAATTGTTTGCTGTGCAGTCATGTAGATACATAGGCTGTACAGTTAATTTCATGATAGAAGTTGTTCTCAGGAGGTGAATGATGACTTTAGGGAGTCATGAAGTGGGCCTTGAAGGATGCAGTTTTTTTAAAAATTGGAAAGGCAGAGACACACAGAGTCATATAGAGACATGAAATCTTCCACACACTGGTTCTCCCTCCAAATTCCCCAAACAGCCCGGACTGGGCCAGGAGGAAGCCAGGACCCCAGACCCCAGTCCAGGTTGTTTTAGGTGGTGGATGAGGACCCAAGTGCCTCAGCCTTCATCTGCTGCCTCCCAGGGTGGGCCTCAGCAGGAGGCTGGGAAACTAGGAATCGAACTGGGACTCAAACCCAGTCACTCTGGCTGTTGGGTGTGGCGCCCCAAGTGAGGTCCTCACTGCTGCACCACTTGCCCACCCCCCCCCCCCAGGGTCATTTCTTGACCTGGGAGCTCATTTCACAGTTGTGTTTGGTTTGTTAATTGATTCGTGTACTTATGATTTTTTTTTTTTGACAGGCAGAGTTAGTGAGAGAGAGAGAGAGAGACAGAGAGAAAGGTCTTCCTTTTCCTTTGCTTCACCCCCCAAATGGCTGCCATGGCTGGCGCGCTGCGCTGATCCGAAGCCAGGAGCAAGGTGCTTCTCCTGGTCTCCCATGGGGTGCAGGGCCCACGTACTTGGGCCATCCTCCACTGCCTTCCCGGGCCACAGCAGAGAGCTGGCCTGGAAGAGGGGCAACCAGGACAGAATCCGGCGTCCCGACCGGGACTAGAACCCGGTGTGCCGGCGTCGCAAGGCGGAGGATTAGCCTAGTGAGCCGCGGCGTCGGCCGACATTCCTACATTTTTTACTTTGGATTAAAAAATAGGAGTCACAGGGGCTGGTGCTGTAGCTCAGCGGGTTAAAGCCAGGGCCTACAGCACCAGTATCCCATGTGAGCACCAGTTTAAATCCCTGCTCTTCCACTTCTGATCCAGCTCCCTGCTAATGTGCCTAGGAAAGCAGTAGAAGATGGCCCAAGTCCTTGGGCCCCTGCACCCACGTGGGAGACCTAGAGGAAGCTCCTGGCCTCAGCCCACCCCAGTCCAGCCCCAGTTGTTAAAGCCATTTGGGGAGTGAACCAGTGGATGGAAGCTTGCTCACTCTCTCCCCTTCTCTCTGTAACTCTGCCTCTCAAATCTATAAAAAAAAATTTGGAATCATGGTCTTTACCAACTTTGTAAGGACAATGTGATACAGTAAGACACAGAAGTTACAAGCACCAGGGATTAAATAAAAATACAGAAATTCGGACAAATGGTCAGAAAATCTGTAAAAGTATTTTGTTTGAACTTTACTCACAATTATTTGTGAGTCAATGTTGAGAACAGTTTGGACCATTCTTTCAAAACTCCATTTAGGCCAGACCAAAAAAAAAAAAAAAAAAAAAAATTAAAGTCACAGCATGTGGGGCTGGCACCATGGCGCAGTGGGTTAAACTACTGCCTGTGGCATCGGCATCCCAGATGGGCACTGGTTCTAGTCCTGGCTGTTCCACTTCCAATCCAGCTTCCAGCTAACGAACCTTGGAAAGCAGCAGATGGCCCAAATGTTTGAGTCCCTGCACCCATGTGGGAGACCTGGGTGAAGCTCCTGGCTTCTGCCTGGCCCAGTCCTGGCCAATTGCTGCCGTTTGGGGAGTGAAACAGTAGTTGGATACACGATTTCTCTCTCCCCTTTCCCCGCCTCCCCCTACTCCCCAAATCTCTCCATTGCCTTCAGTAAATCAGCCTTTCCAATAAATAGATAATTCTTAAAAAAGAAAAATCACAATGTAAGAGTCATCTCTGAACCAGTATTTCATTCGGATTGGAGTTTTTTTTTTTTTAATTCACAGGCTTTTATTGGGATTCCGCTCCCAGGCGAGGTTCCCTGGTCCCAACAGAGCAACAGAGCAGGGGCCGGGGAAGTCGCGCGTCAGAGATTGGGAGAGCTCCTTTTATAGATTCAGGGCATGGGGGTTAAAGGTTGAGGCGGGTCTGATCCTCATTGGTTGACCTTTAGGCACCCGCAGGGACCTTGACAAGGACTTTCTTCCCTGGAAGTAGGCCTCTCCATTCCCGGAAGTGTAGGCCTTCCCTCCTTTCGGATCCCAAAGTTACCATCCCGACCTTTTGATGATAGGAAAGGGGGCGCTGATGAGTCTCTCTGGCTACTTCCTGCTGACTGGGGAAGTCATCAACAGGGGCCCGCTGGGGGTATCTTGGGGCTCCGCAAGGACAGGCATGTATGGATGGAGAAGCATCTGGTTGACTGCCTGGTTGCTGAAGGCCATGGTTCATTCCATTATCACCTGCTGTAAACACTTAAACAGACACTGTAGTATACAAGTCAGGGTGAGAATAGCAACCAATGATCCTAAGAGTGGCATTAACCAGGTAATGAGAGGATTTCATAGAGGAAAGGAAATGAGGGGGTCTCTGGACCCTTGTGAGGATGGTTTGATGGATGTGGTTTAAATCTGATCCCAGCTGAGACCGAGAGAAAGGCCACTCAACTTTTGCAGGTACAGGGGTTTGTCTGTAGAGAAATTCTGAATCATCATGCAAATTAAGTGGAGGAGAGGACCATCAGTACACACAGGTTGGGAGCAGAGTCATTGATGTTAGAGTAGAGGTTATGATTATAAAGGAATGAGGCCCAAGTGGGCTAGACAGGGTCTAGAACAAAGGACAGAGTCATTACTAGAGGATGCAAGAAAGGTGCTAAGCCACAACTAAGTTTGCTGATTGAGAGGCAAATAGAACCTGACAGAAGGGGCTTGAAAATAATCTGGTGGGCGCCGGCGTCGTGGCTCACTAGGCTAATCCTCCACCTTGCGGCACCGGCACACCAGGTTCTAGTCCCAGTTGGGGCAACAGATTCTGTCCCGGTTGCCCCTCTTCCAGGCCAGCTCTCTGCTGTGGCCTGGGAGTGCAGTGGAGGATGGCCAAGTACTTGGGCCCTGCACCCCATGGGAGACCAGGATAAGCACCTGGCTCCTGCCATCAGATCAGCGCGGTGTGCCGGCCGCAGTGCACCGGCCGCGGCGGCCATTGGAGGGTGAACCAACGGCAAAGGAAGACCTTTCTCTCTGTCTCTCTCTCTCACTGTCCACTCTGCCTGTCAAAAATTAAAAAAAAAAAAAAAAAAAAAAAAGAAAATAATCTGGTGGGTTTTAGGCCTTGTAAGTTAAGAGGCCCAGACTTATGTATCTCTTCACATAGGGTACCATCCTAAGGGAAGTGTGAACCTTCTTGGGGAAGGCACCCTGTTGATTTCCATTACCTAGCTGGTCTGGGAGGAGAGCTGGCCAGGTAAAGGCAGATGGCATCTCTAACAGGAAATTTACAGTTCTGTCTGTAATGTTGCTGATCCTACTTGGCCGTCTCCTCTCCACATCAGTGGTCACCTTGGAAGCTGGGCTGAGTGAAGGGCTTTTCAGCTTAGAGCCAATAAGATCTGTGGCTCTGACCTGAAGTCCTTTGACTCCAGGGCAGGTCCATTTCCAGTGATCCAACTCTTGGTTGGCAGAGCTGCCAGGGCTCTTCACAAGCTGATTTCTGCTGAAGCCCAGGCTTACCACATTGAAAGCCACTGCAGTGGACTGGCCTGTTGGGTCTCCTTGAGGGCAGATCACTGTACAGAACAGCCATTTATAGGCTGCCACCTATCTTTCCATTTCTGATGCCCAGCTTTCTTTTCCTCCCGATTTTTGTTAAAGCAGGCCAGAGGATGCAAGTCAAGGAGGGTGCTCAAGTCCCATCTCTAATCTAAAAATCAAATTGTGTACCTTGGGGAGTACTTCAGAATAGAATTAGTTTCCTACCTTGAAGAGAATAGAGAAATGAGAGAACAAGTTGGACTTAGAATACAGAAATGGGGGTGCCAGTCTCAGATCACTTACTGACAATAGCAATATCAAATGAAAACTTAGAAAGCAGTTTCAATCACTAGATAACAAATATAGCAGTGTCAATACTAGCTTTTTAAACTCTTTAACTGTTTAATTTACCAATTGATTCGAATTACTTTCTGCTCTTAGTAACCTCAGCTAACCATACTTTCAGTTGGTACCTATAATACATTATTGGCTTCATCTGTTTACAGTGCCATCCCAAAGTACTGAATACAATAGATGTGGCTGGAAAAAGTCCATCAGAACCTATAGGAGGACAGCTAAGCACAGAACCAACAATGCTTTAGTTTCATGAGCAACAAATCTGATATATAAAACTGGATGACAAAAGACTTTCATTTGCCACGTTTAAAATTATAAACTCATTATAAACTCAACAAGAGGTACGTGCTTACTTCACATAGCATTTTTGAAAGCACCTGTAGGATTTTACAGAACATTTAACTCTTTAGGCCTCTGTGGCTTTCTCATTAAGATCCAAGATTTCCTTCTTTCGTAACCTTCTGTGACTTCCACACACCCTCTTCAACTTACTTGAAACATTCCATCATTTCCATTCCCGTCTAGAGTAAACTAGCCATCAGGATGAAGTCAATCTTACAAACCTTGTCCTTTCTTTATTCAAAATAACTCTTTCCTTTTAACCTTCCTTACCAAATGCACATTTCTATAACATTTTTAACACAAATTTAACATGCTGAGTATACAAGAGTTTACAATAAATTAGCAGTTACACCTAATGACTTAAGATGCTGATATGATATATCGCTACTTGAATTCAATTAAAATTAAAATTGCATTCATCTAAAACAAGTACCAATTACCCATTGCTGTCTCATTGAATACTGATTGCCCGGAAACCTGTTAAAATAAATTGCAAAAATAAGTTCAGCAAGTTACAGAGCAATATTTTCAAAGGAACAGGTCCTTTTAAAACTTTGCCAGAGGGCAGCCAGGGAAGCAGGAGCAGCTAATCTCATTATGATGGGGGTGAGGAGCTTGACACTGGTGGTTGGGCCACGTGGCTACCTGGCTTCCAGCAATGGTGGCGGGGAGAGGCAGGACATGGGGTGGGGCAGGGCGGAAGAATGCGCATATGGGGGTGGGAGGTTCCTGGCTAGCTGTGGGATCCCCAGGAACTCAGGAGGGTCTGAAAGTGGAGGGTGGAGAGTTTGGCAGTAACACAGAAGAGGCGTCCTTAGGCAGTGGGGGCCCGATCTTGGCCAGCAAGACCTGGGCCGTGGAACAGGCAGAGAGGAAATTAGAGGAGAAGAGGGTAGGACGGGAGCGAAGGTCTCAGAAAGCCTGGACATAGGGACCTCTGACCATTTTCTCTCCCTGTGGCAGAAACTCTCAAGGTAATTAGACCATGCCTGGGTGGAGTAGAAGATTAGGCATTTACTCCGTAGGTCCTGGGCCACTCCCAGTTTATTCAAGTTCTTTAGGAGGCAGGCCAGGGGGCGTGTTGAGTCCCACCCTCAGGATTGGCCAGATCCCGTGGTCTCCCCGGTAGCCTGGATCTACTGAAATTTGGTCAAGGCATCCCCTGTCCCGGACTTCAGCAGACGGATTAGAGGTCAGTCCTCTATGGGGCCAAGCCAGCGGCGGGACGTCTCCAACAGCCGCTGGGAGGCTAAACGGCGGAGAGAACAGAGGCCACGGCACACGATTTGGAGGTCTCTGTCCGGACGGAGAGCTAGCCGGAGATCACAGAGACCGGGCCAACCCAGAGGAGGGAGGGAGAGCAGGGGAGGAGTTACTTACAGTTGGTTGAGCGTGGTCCGTAGTCAGCCTGGGGCAGCAGACAGGTTCAAGGAGCGAGGGGGCCTCAAACTCAGAAAGGGGAGGTTCGCAACCTCAGCTCCTGGGTTTCGGCACCATCTGTAAGGTGTCCGGTGCGTAACAGATCTTCCCAGGCAGACGAATCAATTAATTCACAGGCTTTTACTGGGACTCCACTCCCAGGCAAGGTTCCCCGGTCCCAACAGAGCAACAGAGCGGGGGCCGGGGAAGTCGCTCGGGTGGGTTTTCACTAAATTTATCTTTACATTTAGCTTGACCTTGGCTCCATTTCAACAGATTATCATTTTTCAGCCCTTTATTTACTGTTAACATCAGAAAAAAAAAAAAAAAGATGTTTATTTGAATGGCAGAAGGACAGATAGAGAAAGGGAGGGAGAGATGTCTTCCACCCATTGGTTCACTCCCCAAATGCCCACAATGGTCGGGACCGGGCTAGGCTGAAGCCAGGGGCCAGGAACTCCATCCAGTTCTCCCACATGGGTGGCAGGGACACACTTGAGCCACTGGCTGCTCCCTCCCAGATACATTAACGGGGAGCTGGAGGACTGGAACAGGCACTTGGACACAGGATGTGGGTGTCCCAGCCACAGCTCCCCCTGCTGGGCTGCGCTGCCTGCCCTGACCATGGCTTCTCTATGCTCAGCGATGAAACATAATTAGCCCTCAGCATTGAGGAGACATTTACTCTTTCTCAGCCAACTTCCAACTAGAAACGCGATTTGCCTGTTGGGGAAACTTCTTTTTCCAGCTGTCTAGAGTGACTCTGGAATGGGTGGGGAAAAATCCTGCCAGGAATTCGGTGTCCAAGAGGAAGCATCTCTGCTTTCAGACCGAGACAAAGGAGAAACCCTTGCATGGGTCAGAAGAGTGCATTCCACAGAAACACATTCTTGCTTTTCCGAAGGGCATGCCAACACTGATGCGGGGGTCTCTCTGGGGAAAATAAGCTTCTGTCTGGTCCAAGATTTTACATCTCACCCAGGTGCAACCCACTAACCTGGTCCCGTCAGTGCTGCACCTCACATTCCCTAAGGGCTAGTGGTTGGTGTCAAGGACCTTAATTATGGGATCGCTTTTCACTTTTGCAACCTGCCCGAGGGGAGGTGGTCGGTACCGCCTTTAACAAATGAGGGAGCCGAAGCAGTAGTTGTGAATTCCTCACCTGAATGGCTGGTGGAGTTCATACCCAACCTGTCCAACCTTGGAGTGTGTGCTTTGTCACTAAACCAGGCTTTCACATCCTCCGACGGCTCACGGTTTCAAAGGAGCTGTGAGACGTCTTTTGAGTGAAAATTCATCTTATAAACAGTTACCTCTTCCTGCTTACGGCTGGTGCAGAGCTCCATTTTTAAATGCATCAGAAATGCTTGTTGAGGGGAGAAGCCTATCTAGATTATGAACTCATTATACATTGGATCATTCTGAAGCAAACAACTTACAATTTTCTTTTTAGACTAAGTACTTTAAATGTATATCATATTTTACACCTTCCTGTTTTGACTGCAACACACAATAAACTGGGATGTTTGCTTGGAGAGAGAGAGAAAGCCCAGCCACTTACCAAGTGCCCGCATGGCTGCAGCTCGGCCGGAGAACTCAGTCTGGTCTCCCTTGGGGTGTCTGGGACCTGAGCACTGGAGCTGTCACGTGCTGACTCCCAGGGTGCATTGCTAGCAGGATGCTGGAATCCAGATGAACGATGGCTTGAACCCAGCACTCTGATAAGCAACACTGGGCTCCCAGCCAGCGCGGTCGTAACTGCTGGGCTGAACACCTGTCACCTGTGAGGTGTCTGCAACTCACTACGAGTTTCATAAGTCATGTCTCGCTAGTTCCAGGTGAAGAGCCTTAGGACAGCAAGCAGCTGGCCTGCTTTTGCAACTGTGGTATCCGCACAAACAGCAATCAGTAGGTACTCAGAAGAGGTGCATGTTGATTGATTGAAAGAACTGCCGTAAATGTCTTACAGCTTAGGAGAGAGTCTAGCGAGAAAAGGAACAGAGGAAAATGGTGCTCTGTGAAACTGACCAGTAGGACTTAGGTAAGCTGCTCAAGTGTTTTCACTGACAGGCAGACAACAGTAGTACTTCTGCCTATCACAAATTCGCACTAGTGTCCCCTGTTCTGCATCCCCTGGTTGTGGAAGTCTTCCGTCTCCTCTTGTTCTCCCCTAGCAGCATGAGTGGAGAGCAGAATCATGGATCATCCAATAGATGAGCTGTGACTGTCAGACACCAGCTTCCTGGAGGCCATGGTTTCCACCTCCTACTTGAGGGTCTGTTGCATCTCCACCTTCCGGGAGCCAGACAGATCTCCCACCTGTGTGCATCCCTTCCTGTTTCGTTGTCAGAGAGCTGAGCGGCGGGGATTTCGGTAGCTGGTGGGACGGCTAAGGTCTCCTTGCAGCCTGCATTCCTGCTCTGCCTCCTGCCCAGACAGGAAGATGCTCCTGGCCTGGCTCACCGTCCTCTCATTTATGACCGAGGACTCATGGCTGAAGGATTCTTGAGCACACTGGTGACTTGAGCCACTTTCTTTTTTATCATTTTCTTTCTTTCTCTCTGGAATCTCCACTAAGCTGTAAAGACATTTACTTCAGTCCCATGAATCAATCAACAAACCTGTGCCCTGGGTATCGAGTGATTACCACTTGTGCTGGGGACCACGGAGGGTTGCAAATGCAGATCAACTGATTCCCGTCCGAAGGAAGCACTTGTGGATCTTTCCCTTCATCTCTATGGTCAGGAACGACAGTTTCTCTTCCTTACAACAATTGCTGGTTCTAATCACTCAGTTCTTAACCAGCCATAAGCTGGTTCTTCAAGCATTTGGCAAACACTTGTGAGCCTCCACTGCGAACACCGCACTGCTCTCGGTGTGTCAGCTCGTGGGACATCGACAGTGCAGCTCTGACCTCCAGCGTGCTGGAAGTCTGTTGGCAGGGAGTCAGAATGCACACCCCACAGCCCACTCTGGACGAAGCACGTCAGAGTGGGGAAACAAAGAGGTGGGGGAAGACCAGTTTTTACTACTGGGGATGTCAGGATGCTGTCTCTTGCACATGGGGTTCATGGATCACTTTGAAGAGAACATGACTCCTTTCGACTTCCAGAAAAGTTCTGGCTTTTAATAATTCACATCCACGTTTGGCTGCAAATGCATTTAATTAATCTTCCAGCCTCCAGCTCTGCTCCGCTAGAAGTCTGCAGGCTCACTGCTGCCAGGTTCCTGAGTCAGCCAGACAGTGCTGGAGCTTACCTGGGGCTCCACTGGTGTGCAACTGCGTGTACCCCACTTCCCATCACCCAAGACATTTTTCTTCCTGGATTCAAACTTGAGTCAACGTGAAAACAATCCTGATGTCAACAGTTCATATGAAATGGCTGTAGAAGAAAGCAGCCATGCTTTCTACACCAATGATACACAAATGAGATTACTTCCTCATTTGGAAATAGTGCACCCAAAGAAAATGGGTTAACTATAAGCAAACTTTTGTAGTGTCGAATGTTTGCCTGGAGCTGAAGCCACGTATCTTGTACTGGCAACGTTTGGATTTGATTTAGTCTGATTTCCTGCTTCAATGAGAGACATCTGTGGTCCCCTAGTGGCTTCCCATGGAGAGCTGACAGACTGGTTGCAGCTGAAATCCCCCCCGAGAGCATGCTGAACCTGCAGTCTTGGGAGTTTCAGCATGAAGGGATTCTGGATAGGCAGAACTGGGATGAGGGCTTGGCAATCTGTTTGAGAGGCTGTGAGAGCCACGTTTAGAAGGGATGGTTTCAGGGTCTGTGTGGTTGGCAGGTAAACATGCTGGAGATGAGCGAATGCTGGATGGAAGCTTTTCTGTGAGCTCCCTTCACCTGTGTTCTCACTCAGATGATGCACTGCTCACTCAGGAGAGAAAGACCTTTTTGGGCAGGCTCGTTGGTGGTCGTCACATCAGTTGGTCTCACTTGGTTTGGTTCCATTTGAGACAATATTTTCAGTCAGTGGGTCACATTATCACGAAGTGAGATTTGGAAGGATTTGTGTTAATTCTTTTGGTATGTCTAGGACAGTTTCATGCTAGCAGGAAGAATGCATTGGTTGCCTAGCTGGGTCTTTGTGTTGCATACACACTGCACGATATTAAATGATGTGTCGAGGAAGTCAACCCTCCTGCTTACCATCTTCATCCCTTTCTCTTTTTACTTTTCCACAGCCCTTTTCTTTGTATTCTCATAATCAAAATTTACAATCTCGGGGCTGGTGCTGTGGTACAGTGGGTTAAGCCCCAGTGCCAGGATCCCATATGGGTGCCAATTTGAGTCCTGGCTGCTCTATTTCTGATCCAGCTCCCTGCTAATGCACCTGGGAAAGCAGCAGAAGATGGCCCAAGTCCCTGGGCCCCTGCACCCATGTGGGAGACCCAGAAGAAACTCCTGGTTCCTGGCTTCACCCTAGCACAGCCCTAGCCATTGTGGCCATTTGGGCAGTAAACCAGCATATGGGAGACCTGTCTCTCCATCTCTCTGTTACTCTACATTTCAAATAAATGATAAATGTTTAAAAAACTATAATCTTCTGTTGTTTTAATAGTATTCTATTGTTACCGAGGTGGGTTTTTTTTCTTATGTTTTTTTTTCCCCCCTTTTAATGATATCTACTTGTTCTCACTGGCTTTTAGTGGACATGGATTCACTGGTGGATTTTAATACATTGCACAAATCGGGGCCTGGTGTGTACCTTTATGACTTGAAAGCTGTTCAGCTGTTTCCTGATGCTTCTAAAACCTTTGGTGCAGTATTTGAGCATGACCAGCAGATGGTAGTGTGGGATAACTTCTTTCCCTCTTCAGTGCAGGTGGTTTTCAGGGAACTCAAAAGCAGCTTTCATCCCTTTCCTATTGGGGCTAATTGCCCAAATCTGCAAACAAAATGCAATCTTTCAAATTAAAAGGAAATTAACTTATAGCTAAGGATGAAAGATGGCTTAGAGCAATATTCAAAGTCAGGGCCCGCCATCAGATCTGAACTTCATTCTGAGCTTGACCTTGGAGTGGGTTGAATGTTTACTGGGAGCTTCCTGTTGTTAAGAAAGAGGTCAGGGAAAGCTTTTGAGGAAGCCTGGAGACATGTCTGGGCTTCCTGCTGCTCTCAGACCAACAAAGAGGAGTGCATATTATATAAAAGGAGTTTTCAAAAATGCATATATTTTATGCTGTCCTGGGTTTAATCATGTAAATGTTAGATAAAAGTTGCTATCTACAAAATAGCCAAAGGGAAACATCTGATGCCCAGGGTCATAGGATTTTGCCCAGGTTCGTTGTAGCCACTAATGCAGTCGGCTGTCTATCCCAGACATCCTGAGATAATGCAAACAGACTGGTTTTCATATTGTGCATTTATAACCTCCTTGTGTGTGCAGTTAGGAGGTGGCCTGCTGGAATGGATTTTCTTTTCCTATTTGCATGTAAATAACATGACCATGACCCTGAAAATTTCCCACAGGCAGTTTTAGAAACAGGGTGTTGTTGTTGCAGAGGTGGGGGCCCCTGCATCATTCCTAACAGTGTCTAAGCCAATTAATTCAGTTGGTTTGAGCATGGCTCTGGGACATCAAGGTCACAGTAGCCATCTGTGGCGAGATCAGCCAAGCTAGAAGAGAGCGAGCCTGTGTGTTCCAGGCACCGAGCGGAATGCACTCCAACCCAGGCGAAGTGTGGTAGTGCTTACATGGAAAAACACAACATGTGTGACTCAGTGTCCCTCAGCTCTTAATGGAGGTGGTGCTCAATGCCACCATCCTCGACAGCAGAGCTGTTGACTCCTGTGGGGACTACTGCCTTCCTAAGAAGACATTCCTGGCAACCCCAGCTCCCCACGGGGCTGATTTTTTTTCATCATCCCCAGTAATTATGCAGAGATGCGACCAGGAGAGGTGTAAAACTCCCTGGTTGATTCTCCCACTGCAGGGCCCACCACAGAATTTCAGGGCGAACTGAGCAGAACAGAGCTTTCTTGGTCCTTGCAGGCTTTCTGTTGGGTCCCCCCATTCACTGCTGTGATCCAGATGTGCACTGGAGATTTATAGTTGTTTACTTGGGAAGAAAAATTTCATATGAGACAGGAAAAGGATTTTTCATATAAAGAATAAATATTTGTGTTCTAGATGGACAAGCAAATGCCACCCTGAGCCTGTTTCTGCTGCTGGCTGGGTGTCTGGTCCATAAGAGCAGCTCACCTTCACTGGTGCATCACACCCACTCTGTGCTGGGTGCAGAACAAGGCTCACTTTTTTAAAAAAATCTCACGAAGTGTTATGAAGTAGATGCTGCTCTTTTCTGCATTTTTTAAAAATGAGGAAGTAGGCTTGGAATGGGGAAGAAACTTCCCGAGGTTCCCTGGCTAGTTAATGGTAGAGCCAAGATTTGAACTCGGGTTGTGTAGTCCCAAGGCTATGTTCTTAAACTTCATGCTATTCTGTCTGGCTGCTACCTTATCAGACAAAACCCAACTTCAATCTGACTTTTTTTTTAAATAAACACGGTTGCATCCTTATAAATCCTTAAGTGGAAAGTGGGCCCTAATTTCGGTGTTCAGGCATAGCTCTAAGTTTCTTTTCAGTAGGCTGTCAGTGTCTAGTGGGGCTAAGGATCACAAGGTCAGTGTTATTTTCTAGTATCTCATGGGTGCATTTAGGATCTCACCTTGGATAGTGAGACTGTCCTCTATTGTCAGTAGCTTGGATGATGTAAAAAATTCTAGACAACAGGCAAATTCCCATTCATGCCCTGTTATAGTAGATTACTCCACTCATCTTAGCACTCAGGGCTCTGAAAAACAAAAGTTCTATAATTAATACAAGCACCCTCCTTAAGGAGCATATGGGGATTGATCTCTTGTTACTTGAGCATATTTTCTGGGATTCTATCAATTCAAAGTATTCTCTTTTACTCTTGGAAGACATATACTAATCCTGTAAAGGAAAATTCTTCTGTATTAATTGCTAAGGAGATAAGTTTTTTTTTTTTTTTAACCAAAGCATTTATACCTGTGAACTTAAAACAGTGAATAAGAATTTGTTTTAGATGCTTAATGTTATTTTTAAATTTTTTCTTTTAAAAATTATTTTCATTTAAAAGGCAGAGAGAGAGAGAGAGCGAGCTTCCTTCAGCTGGTTCACTGCACAAATGCCTGCAATAGCCATGGCTGGGTCATATTGAAGCCAGGAACCTAAAACTCCATGTTGGTGGTAGAGACCCAAGTAGCTGGTCCACCATCTGAGTTCTCCGAGGGTACACATTAGCAGAAAGCTGGATTGGAAGCAGAGTAACTGAGACTCGAACCGGGCACTCCAACATCAGAAGTGGGCAACCAAAACGCTACTGCCAACAGCTGCTGCTGTGCACATAGCTGTTAAAGGTTAAGAACCTTGCACCACTCACTTCCTTTGGAAGTGGATTGCCTTTTCTCCTCAGAAGAGTTCCTCTCCAGGAGGTACTTGCTACAGGGAATTGGATTAGGTGATGCCATTATTGACAGGCAAGTCAGAGTAGCTTTCATAGAAGTGGGGACTTGAGTTTGACCTTCAGGGAAATTCAGAATTTGGACTGATCAGGAGGCAGGGCAGGTGCAGCCTATGGAGAAAAAAGAGGGATGGCCAGGATTAAGTAGAGGAACGGAGTTCATTTGGTGCAGAATAGGAGGTCTGATTGAAATGGAAGATAATTTGCCTGTATGGGGCACAAGTGGGTGCATAGTTTAAATAGATGAGGAATATGAACTTAATGTAGGATGTTGGGCAGTTGGCAATAGCTTTGGAAAGCAGCTGTTCCAAGCCTCACACTGTACCAATGGGACAGAAGAGTATCAGTGTGGCCAGGCAAGTTTTCCAGGGTTTCACATAGATTGCTCCTTTGTACATTCTTTGGTCTGCACACAAATGTGAAACCATGGAAGTCTGGAAGACAAGGAAGCTTTGCCAGGAAGTCAGTATTTTAGATATAGTACCAGTTTTCTGCATGTACTGAACAGGGCAAAAGTAGAATATCAGGGAGAAACTATTATTACATTGAAAGCCTGGTGCACTCTGTGGCCTTGGCTGTTGTCAGGGGAAACATTGAAGGAAAAGTTGGTAGGACCCAATTCGGGGTTCATAGAAAAAGACCACAAGCTGATTCCAAGTTCCACATTAGTGGTTCTTATGAAATAGCATCGGGGGGGAGAGGGGCAGATTTTTATTCTGAGTTTAGAAATGTTTGATGAACAGACTTGGTGATAGACAACTGGTAGCCATTCATTCATTGATTGATTCAGGCATGCATTCCCCCCCCTCCCAATGAATATTTAGTTTGAATGCAAACTATGAGCTACTGTGCTAAAAGCTGAGGATACATTGGTGAATAGGCCAGAGACTCCTGAACAGTTATCACCTGAAACTTTTGGTGGGCAAACACAGCCTTTCTCGAGAAGGGCATACTTGGAGTGAGGTCCCTGTGGTGCTTGGGGGGGCGGCCTCTCCCAGACGGTGAGAGGGATGACGACAGACACAGATCCCTGCCTGTTGCAGCAAGATGCCACCACCTATTAACAGCTTATGAGATTTAAAGTTTCCTGAGAGTTTTTAAACCATTTTCCATCTTAGTTCTTTTTATTTCAATCAATTCTCAGAGCTCATCCCCACTAGAGCATTCTCTGAAATCAGGTGAATGAAGTACATGATTAAACAGGCTGTCAATGGGAAGCATGTGTCCACTGACCCAGGATAAAAGGTGACAGACTCGAACTGTACTCTCAAAATCCCCCTGGACCACTGAGCCAACAGCACCACCTTTTGTTGGTTCAGTTTGCCAGAATTCCTCAAGGTTGGCCCTAGCCCCATCAGGTCATAGTAAAGGCTAAAGCTGCTTCTTTTTCTTTCAATTCTCCCTAGTTTTAACTCAAACTTGGACCGGATTTAACTCAAACTTGGACTGGATTTAACTCAAACTTGGGGAGATAAAGAAATCCTGAGGAATGAGATCCCTAAAGCACTTGAGACATAATTTCCAGATTAGATAGTGAGTGTAGTTGTCAGAAGTCAAGGGAAAATCTTATTGGATAGTAGTAAAAAGTAAAATTACCATTGGTTTACATTTTCATGGCCTTATTTACAACCTCAGTGTATGTTGACAATTCTGCTAACCCTAAAAATTCTAGAAAGCTTGTAGAATCAATCATGATGTATGTCTTTCGGATAGGTAAATGATCAATTATTAATAATGTGTCTACACACACACAAATGGAGAAATGGTTGAGGTTTTTTTTTTTAAAGATTTTATTTTATTTATCTGAAAGAGTTACAGAGAGATAGAGAGAAAGGTCTTCCATTCACTGGTTCACTCCCCAGATGGCTGCAATGGCTGGAGCTGCGCTGATCCAAAGCCAGGAGCCAGGAGCTTTTTCCGGGTCTCCCATGTGGGTGCAGGGGCCCAAGGACCTGGGTCGCCTTCTACTTCTTTCCCAGGCCATAGCAGAGAGCTGTATCGGAAGTGGAACATTCAGGATGAGAACTGGCACCCATATGGGATGCCAACGCTTCAGGCCAGGGCTTTAACCTGCTGTGCCACAGCGCTGGGCCCCATGGCTGAGGTTCTTAACTATATTTCCAGAAATGTCTTCTAGGGTGAGATGTATATTGACAAGACTCATGGTTCTCATGTTGGCTATAGGTGCTGCAACTCTTCAGTCATGGTGGTATGTGTCAATCTGTTCTGAGGTGTACTGCAAATAAATTCTGGCCATTGGCAAGGTAGTGGCAAAGTGTATGAGTGACAGCTCTTGAAAAGCAAAGGAGATAGCACTTCAATTTCTCAATATAATCAGAATCCCGACTTATTGGAATTCCAGTGTTTTCTGGAGAAGAAAAATCTGCCAAGTTGTGCCATTGAATCAAAAATGAATACAACCCACAGACCATCCGGATACCTACACGGCAGTGTATTTGCATGTGTGGGAGATGGGCGCTGAATCACGGAGCTATTTGGAAAAAACCCTTCAGAGTCTATTTACTGAGTCGAGCAACAGTGAGGTTCACTGTCCTTCTGGACCTCATGAATATTGAAGTGACTTTGAATAACAGAGAAGTAAAAGCAAATTTCTACAATAACGTAGTCAAGTCAATGTGGACCGATTTATAAATACACAAGTATTTATAACTGCTTCATACATGCTTGCCCAGACACGTTGGCTCTGCCCATCCCCGGGCAGCACTTCTTGTTTCTCTGTCTGCCTATCTGTCTCTCGCCCTCCTACCTCCCAGTTCCCTCTCCTTTCTTTCCTCCCTCCCTCCCTGCTTCACTCACACCCTCACCAGACTCCATCTCTCTCCTCCTCTCAACAGAAGGTCTGTCCTCCTATGGCGTGGCTCTGTGCCAGAAATAATGGAGATGGTGGAAAATTTTCTTGTGGTTAGAGGTGAAGTCAACTATAGGAAGGAAACTTGTTCCTTGCTCTCCTCCCCTCTAGACACTCTCCTCCACTTCTATGCATTCAGACTGGGGGTAGGGAGCCCAGGAATTGTGGCCAGAAGAGCCATGAGAGTCTTGGTGACTGGTGCTGCCACCACATGTATTTTCTGAATCAGAAAGGTTCTCTGGGGCCTGTGAAAGGATAAGATGGGCACCTGGTAAGCACAATTCTTCCTTGGGGAGACCTATGGGACAAAGAAAGGTGCCTAAAATTTACAAAGTTCCCCTTGCTGGACCCCCAGCAAACACAGGGGCCGAATAGCATAAATACCTCCACACCTTCTGGGACAACATGGCTTTGCTGAAGCTGTGCCCCTGTGGGTTTTGGGTTAGTCCATTAGAGAATTTCCAGGACTCTTGAAATGCTTGTGGGTAACCTGGAATTTCCTTTGAGACCTGGCTGCTGAGGTCGCTAACCAGCCTTCTGAGAGCGACACAGACATTCGTGTCAAAGTGGGTTGCAGGGAATCTGTGGAAATTCTTGAGCCATAAATTCCCTTTAAGGCACAAATCTGCTAACTATAAAAGCTCTAGGGTGAGGCCGACAAGGATTAACTGTCAATCAACCGGAGATATGCATCCAGCTATCCCTTGTCTCCAGCTCAGGATAAAAGCTGGCTTTTTAGTATTCATTGGTCCAGCCCCCCATGATTTACAAGATCAATTGCCATGTTCTTAATTCTCTTTGATGAAAAGCAGAGGCCTTCCAGGGCTTATTGGAATTTTCAGTTCTTAACAATGGCTGAACAACTGATGCTCTAAATAGAGACTTAATTGACCTTTCTTAGCAATGTCAGATATTACATCAACGGAGTCTCAGAAATGGGTACCTGTGCTCTTCTTTTGGGATGGGTGGGAAAGCGCTCTTGTTTTAGCCACAACTGAATCACCCCATGAGGAGAAACTCACCTCTCTTTAACTTCCAGTAGTATCAGCATATCCCTTTCTCATACATGACATCATTCTGTCATTTTTAGTTCACTTAACAGATGTTTACTAAATTCTATGTTCCCCATCCTGTAGGAAGTGGTACAGAAATATGGTGACAAAATAGTCCCAAGGTTCCTGCCTTTCACAAATGTAAAATCACCTTCAAGTGGGAATAGTAGGCCCCTTTGATATTGTGCCTGTAGATATGGGATCTGGTGCCTGGATGGTATTTCTGCTCTTGCCCATTGCTCCTGACCGTTACAATTTCAGTGGTAGCTGAATCCGAGGTCACGGAGTAACGGCCTATTTTCTCCATTTTTCTTTAGTCCCTTTCCAATTATGAGTAGATGCTCAAAGAGTAAAGTGAGTTTGGTGTAATATGTGATGGTTTAGGCTCTGGAAAAACATTGCTGAGGTTTGAATCCTCTTCCACGACTTTATTAACTGTGTGACCTTGGAAAATGTACCTAAAGCCCCTTTGTACTTGTGATTCCTTGTCTTTAAAATGATAAGTCTATTAGCCACCTCACAGGGCTTTTGTGAGAATACATGAGCTCATAGTCAAAAAGTACAGAGGGTGATGGCAAGGCCTTCGAGAATGTTCAATAAAATCAGCTGCTGTTGCTCATAGTAATACAGCACCAGGGGCTGGAAGGACTTTGAGAATCCATTCTTCAAGTTACACGTGTACTACACGACCGAGGCCGTGGGGCAGGGAGGTGGGAAGAGGAGGACAGAGTAGATGGGAAAGCTCACCCTCTTCCAATTCTGCCAGTGCATTTTCTACAGCAGAGACCTGGAGCTTCCCAAAGCGAGGGGAATGCACGCCAGAGTTTGAGAGGAGCTGGGTCCTGAAGAGACCTCAACTTCAGAGCGAGTGGGAGGTCTGCTACCAGTTGGGTACTAAGCACGGGCCTTGTAACTCCGGTCAGGGATTCCTTGGGATATTTATTTTTCTCTCATGCTATTTGCCCATAATTGAAAATTGGCAGAAGTGCTTCTGAGTTTGAGGTGAAGCCATGACATAAATTAGCTGCAATATAGTTTTCCGAGTTTATTTTAGCATTAGAGGACATTCTGGGAATGACTATTAGGTTATGGAGAACAGGCCTATTGCCAGTTCTCCCTATCTTTGCTGGTGCCTGTTATTCTTTATATCTTCTAATGAGTTCTTCTGAGGCTTGAGGTCCAGTTCTGGCTACTAGTGTGAAGGCACGTCACAGCGTTGGGTCTCGACTTCCATATGTGCTAACTATTTAGTCGTGGATGTCTGCTGATGGTGCTCACGGTTGTAAGGCACTGCCACTGGTATGGGATAGACCTCTGTCCTTTGGGTGCCTATTCACTCATTTATCCATTCACCTATTGATTGATCCCTTAAGTCTTACTTTTCTTTTTCCCCTGAAGCATATATTTTGTGTTTTATTTATGTTACTAATTCCATATTTATAAATTATTCTAAATTCATAAATTATTCTTCACATAAATTATTCATAAATTATTCATAAATTATTCTTCACAGCAGAAGGTGGCGTTCCTTTAACCACTCTTTACGTGTGTTATCATATGATTGCCCAAGTATTTAATGAATTTATACAAGAGTACTTCAAAAAATTCATGAAAATTTCCTTAAAGATGAGTTTATGGGGCCAGAGCTGTGGCATAGCTGGTAAAGCTGCTGCCTGCAGCGCCGGCATCCTATTTAGGTGCCAGTTCAAGTCCCAGCTGTTCCACTTCCAATCCAGCTTCCTGCTAATTTGCCTGGAAAGGCAGTGCACGATGGCCCGAGTGCTTGGGCCCCTGCACCCATGTGGGAGGCCCAGGAAAAGCTCCTGGCTCCTGACTTTGGCTGGCCCAGCCCCAGCCATTGCAGCCATCTGGGGAGTGAACCGAGGATGGGGGATCTCTCTCTCTGTGCCTTTCCCTCTCTCTGTAACACTACCTTTAAAGTAAATAAATAAATCTTTAAAAAATAAGTTTATTTTGATGCAAAACTATTTTAAAATCCAGGCATAGTTTTCATAATATTTTCATAGTTTAAGCAAAACTTAATTATACACAAAACCATAAATATTGATGCATGAACCAGTTTTAAAAAATTTTTTTAAAGATTTATTTATTTGAAAGTCAGTGTTACACAGAGAGAGGAGAGGCAGAGAGAGAGAGAAAGTCTTCTATCTGCTGGTTAACTCCCCAATTGGCCTCCACGGCTGGAGCTGCACCGATCTGAAGCCAGGAGCCAGGAGCTTCTTCTGGGTCTGCTACAAGGGCACAGGGGCTCAAGGACTTGGGCCATCTTCTACTGCCTTTCCGGGCCATAGCAGAGAGCTGGATTAGAAGTGGAGTAGCCAGGTCTTGAACTGGCACCCATATGGGATGCCGGTGCTTCAGGCCAGAGTGATAACCCGCTGCGCCACAGCACCGGCCCCAACCACACAGTTTTAAAAAAAGTTAATATTTTGCTACATTTGGTTCATATTTTTAAAAAAGAAATAAAATATTATAAATAAAATAACTCCTGGTTCCTTTTTTTTCTAGCAATAACCATTATCTTTAAATTGGTATTCTTTTGTAGATTTTTCTGTAATAATTTTTTTAAAGATTTTATTTATTTGAGAGGCAGAGTTACAGACAGTGAGAGGGAGAGACAGAGAGAAAGGTCTTCCTTCCTCTGGTTCACTCCCTAAATGGCCGCTACGGCCAGAACTTCATGGATTCAAAGCCAGGAGCCAGGAACTTCTTCCAGCTCTCCCATATGGGTGCAGGGGCCCAAGGACTTGGGCCATCTTCTACTGCTTTTCCAGGCCATAGCAGAGAGCTGGATTGGAAGTGGAGCAGCTGGGACTAGAACCGGCACCCACATGGGTTGCTGGCACTGTAGGCAGAGAATTAACCTACTGTGCCACGGTGCTGGCCCCTTCTTTTGTAGATTTTTATAACTAGACATAGATATGTTCTCAATAAATGGAACTATTTTTAAAAATTACAAATAATATACTGTGAGTTTATTTTTGCTCAATTTTATATTTTACAGATTTATTCAATTATCAGCTATAGAGTTATTCATTAATTCATTGTAACAGTGGCTTAGTATCCATTATATGAATATACCACAGTTTATCCATTTCTTATTGATGGCATTTGCATCATTTCAAACATTTCAATATTATAAATAGCTTCACAACAACCAAAGTCTGCAGTGTGCATGAGTTTCTCTAGGGTAATTATCCAGAACACAATTACTTGGTATCTGTGTTAATTTTCAATTTTCTAGATAATGTGAACTTGCTTTCTGGGCTACTTGTAGATATTTATACTCTCACTAGTACTATATGACATCTTGTTTTCCCACATCCTTGCCAGCCTGTGTGTTGTAAGACTTTTAAATTTTTTCCAATCTGATGGGTAAGAAATAATATTTTCTTGATGTTTTCATATGTATTTATTGGCTATTTGAATTTCTTTGTACATTTCCTGTTCATATCCCTTGACCATTTTAAAAACGCAAATTTTGTTTGCTGCTTTTCAATCTTCTTTCTTACTAGTTATTTAAGGTAGAGGGTGAGTTGTAATTAGGCATATATTTGATTCTTTAAGTTGTGGGGTTATTTACCAGCTAAGAAGTATGTGGACTTGGTTCTTTCATTTGAGACTTGGGATAATAAATAGAGAGCCAGGATGAGACTCAGGCTGTGAATTTTCTTACCACAGAGAAGACATTTTTCTGGATGATGTAAGTGTGGAGGAATGTAGGTCATGGACCACAGTGCTGTGTTTTGTTCTGAAGTCCCATTATACCTCTGGATGGAAGATGAAGGCAGCTCCTGTGTGATGACTTCGCCTGGCAGATGGCTGTCCTCACTGGGTCCACCCAGACCTGCAGCCTTCAAAGACTGCTAGGTATGATATTTTTTTATAATATATGTTGAATGACAAGGCTAAGAGGTAAACTCTTATAAAGGATCCAGCATCTTTAGCAACAGAGTGTAGGAAACAGAACATATTAGCTACAAATAAACATAGGGCCAATAGGTTTAAAAAAACTTCCTGAGCCTAACTCCCTGGCGGAAAAATTTTGGATTGGGGATAATCGTGCAAAAAGTAATTTTTCTGCATTGGAATCTTTTAAAATCATGAGAGCTGTGCTGTTATGTTCACAAAGATCTAGAGGAGACTAGTTGGTTAGAAAGCAATCTCATGTACAACCCAGTCTTCTTGGATCAGCTGCAGGACAGGGCCTTTAGAACTTTATAGTAAAGAGCTCCAAAGATACCAGAAGAGAGATCAGACCCACAGACTGCTGGGAGCCAAAGTCTCACAAAGGGCAGAAATCAGACACCCAGAATATTGGCAGAATCTTCACATAACAAAAGCACTATCAGGGAACCAGTGGGGAAGGAGAGGGGGAAGTAAACAGTCGCAAACAGCATGCTTTACAAACAGCATCCCCACTCACCTAGAAAGGAATGCAAACTGCTGTTCACTTTGAATCAGGCATCACAGAATTCTCTGGGATGACGGGCTTACCTGAGTAGGGGTTGGTTTAGTCTCCATGGTGACATATGGAGAAGTTCAACAGCTGACTTTCTGGTTAGCTATGTTAACCACATGTGCTGGCTTGTCTTGGGTGGACCAGCTTAAGTATTTCTATGGGTACAATAGTTAAAGGTTGCACCTTTTTCCTGAGAGAAAAAGACTGCTGTTTTGTGCTATAAAATACATGGTCATTTTGGGGGGCCAGCGTTGCAGCGTTAGCAGGTGAAGCCCCACCTGCAAGGGTAGATCTTCACATGGGCACCAGTTGCATCCCAGCTGCACCACTTATTTTTTAAAGATTTATTTGTTTGTTCGAAAGGCAGAGTTACAGAGTGGCAAAAGCAGAGGCAGAGAGAGAGAGGGGTCTTCCTTCTCCTGGTTCACTCCCCAAGTGGCTGCAACTGCCGGAGCTGAGCCAACCCAAAGCCAGGAGTGTGGAGCTTCTTCCAGGTCCCGCACAGGATGCAGGGGCCCAAGGAATTGGGACATGTTTCTCTGCTTTCCAAGACACTAATTAGCAGGGACCTGGACCAGTGGAGCAGCCCGGACACGAACAAGCACCCATATGGTATGCTGGTGTCACAGGCAGCAGCTTTACGTGGCCTCCTAAACTGATTTTTTTTTTTTACAGTCTAGCTGACTTTGAGGCTATCTTCAGGTTGCTATAAAAAACATAATCATAGTAAAAAAAAGTATTGTTTTTTTTTAAACAATCCTTTAAAATCTCAAAGAGCTGTACAATTTTTTTTTTTAAGATTTATTTATTTGAATGGCAGAGTTGAGAAAGAGAGAGAGAGGCAGAGAGAGAGAGGTCTTCCATCCACTGGTTCACTCTCCAAAATGACCACAACGGCCAGAGCTGGGAGTTTTTTCAAAGAGCCAGGAGCTTTTTCTGGATCTCCCACATGGGTGCAGAGGCCCAAGGACTTGGGCCATCTTCCACTGCTTTCCCAGGTACATTAGCAGGGAGACGGATCAGAAGAGGAGCAACTGGGACTCAAACTGGTGCCCATATGGGATGCTGGCACTGCAGGCAGAGGCTTAACCTTCTATGGCACAGCGCCGGCCCCAAGAGCTGCACGATTCTTAAGGACTCCAGTTCTCAGCCCATCAGTCATTTCTTCTGCACTGAGAATGTGTTTGGGAAGAAACACTGTTTTCTGTACTCTGGAATTCTGATAGAAGCATGCATCAATAGCTGGAAGTGGCCTTAGATACCATCTCGTTCAAATGTCTAAGACTGAAAAAATTGACTCAGGCAGGTTTGGCAGTCATTGAAGTCCACCAATCCAGTTAGTGTCAGGAGCCAGCTCAGAAGACGAGCTCTCACTAGGGTTCCTCTTATCCTTAAATATCATTGGAAAATCCAATTTGCCTCTGTTTCTTGAGCATCCCAATTTCAACCCCTTGATGTTTTCCAAGCCCTACGTGGATTTAGGCTTTGCCAGTTGGCAAAGTCGTGCCTTGATCAGCAGAACTCAATTTGCTCAAATTGACAGTTCAGGGGCTCCGTGGCCGAGGACAGCCTTGCAGACAGATTTCCAAGTAATATTGGAAGGCCTGAAGGACTTTGATTCCTGCTGACTCTCTTGAATGGCAGATTGCTTGTCTCCTACCAAGATGAAAAGATCGCAGGGAGCCTTCTGCACAGTTTGGGCGTGCAGAAGGGAATGTAATCGCCCACAGGGTAGGGAAAGGAAGGTTGTGTGTCTACGCTGCACACAGAAAACTGACAACAATGTCCCATGGGACTCTTGAGGCCAAGGCAAACCTTTCCCTTTTGCCTGTAAGCCCAGCATAAAAACCGACAGGAACAGATGTTCCGTCCACGGATTCCCAGGTTTGGCAGTTAATAAAGGGTCCTGAGACGTGGCACAAACGAAGGCAGCTCATCGTGGCTGCCCATCCTGTCATGTGGATGGAAAAATGTGCTGGGAGGGCGTGCGCAGCCTCCAGGACACTGGGCTGGTTCGGCAGGGTGGTCTCCGGGGTGGGTTGGGAAGCTGCCTTTTCTCCCCATCTCACTCAGACCTGTCTTTATTAATGACCGTAGGGAGTGGGAACGGGCTTGAAAATGAAATTCACAGATGATTCTGAATGGAGAAATGTGACAAACAGCAGCAGAAGAAAAGGAATAACCTAAAGGAATTAGGAAAATGGGAAAGGCAGGGACAGAATGCGAATCATCATGGAAAAAGGCAAATGCCTATGTCTGGGGCAAAATAATCCACAAAGCAGATACGCATTGGGCAGGAAAATGTTGAAGTGCAGGTGGAGTAGAAACGTCTGCTATGAAATGGCTGTGTTCTCAGAGCTGCAGGCCAAGGTGTGTGGGCGGGGAGGGAGGTGTGGGCGTGGAAGGTGGGGGTCCTTACAGGAGGTGCACACCTAGGTGTGACGTGGCTTCCCCATGGGGCCACGCTCCATCTTTCGCCCCACCTACGAGTTCATGGTGTGTTCTGGTGGGATGGCTATGGTGAAGTGCTTTCTTCCTGCCACTCTGAGATGCCCACCTGAGAGTAAACAGGTAACAGCACAACCCCCAGACATCTGCATTGGAGTGAGACTTCCGGGCTGTATTTTTAAAAACAAAGTACATTTGATTTATTAGAGATTATCCAGACTGTTTTTGGAGAGAATGGGGAGTGTGAAAAATTCCTATCAAAGAGCAAGCCACAAATCCGTCCGAATTGTGTCACACGGAGTACCGACTTTGGGATGAGTTTGTCTTCTGTCCTTTGACTTCACTTGTAAAACCTCAACAACTGCAGACTGGTGATGGCCAGAGGTTCTCACATTTTCCGAGCTAGCTAGCATGTTTACTGGGCTCTGCTTTGAAAAGTCCTGCCTGAGATCCTGCTGAAGAGCTCTGTATTGATGAGAACTTCAGCTTGAGGAATTCTGAAGAAAAACAGCTCTCCACTCTGTCCCTATTACAGTGGAGGCAGAGGCTCCTGGCGCTGGCCTCGTCTCTCTCAAAGTTCATCAGTGGCCTTGGAGCAGCCCTTCAGTTTGTAAAACTCGGCCAGAAATCAAGGTCTTCTAACTGCTGACCAAAATGGCTTGAGAAAGAATAATAGTGGGGTAGGTTCCAGGGAACTTCTTTTATCCGACAAATGGACTCTCCAAAAATATAAACAGAGATGGGATAGTTTAGCTGGCCCAGTTGAAATACAGCTTCTTATTTAATAAGGAATAACAGGAAACCATTTAGTAAGATTTTGGGGGGTTTTGTTTCCAGCCATCAGGGTCTCCCATGTGGGTTGCAGGGGTCCAAGGACTTGAGCCATTTTCCACTGGCTTCTCAGGCACATTAACAGGGAGCTGGAACAGAAGAGAAGCAGCTGGGACTCAAAATAGCCCCGTGATATGAAATGCTGGTGTCACAAGAAGCCGCTTAACCCAGGGCGCCACAATGCAGCCCCTAGTTTGAAACTTACTGAGGCTGTTTAACCTCCTCATTTGTGATGTGACCTGGGCTAACAGAGCAGAAAAAGCCCGGAGGTCTAAGTATCTTATGAGGGGCCCAAGAACACAGATGGAGACACTGCTTCTGGGGAGTCTGGCTGTGAGACTGGCACTTCTAAGTCACAGCCCAGGTAGACCAGGCCCTAGGCTTGTGAAGAGGCCTGGCGTCACAGCCCTCAGCTGTCTCCTGTGCCCATCCTCCTCTGATGACCCTTGGAAGCCTCTTCTTGTACAGTGGCTGAGACAGCCTATCCTAGGGTGGGCTTGTGAGGGCTGGAATGGAGCTGGGTTGAGTCTGGTGTGGGAGGAGGCTGGTAGTAAGGTCCAAATTTGCCTAAGTCTATTGTCAATTTTAAGGAATGAGAAAAAAAGAAGCCAGGCCATCAGGGTGTGAATTGGAGCAGACACCGTGATTAAGTGGGGGGAGTGAAGTAAGAGATAAAGAGAATTGCACTGCAATGTGAAAGAAAGCCTCAACCTCAGTTTTGCATTTGCTAGTGAGTACGGGTAACCAGCTGTTGAACCTGGGGTCTTGGCGGGGCTTGTCCAAGGTCAAAGTTTGGATTCAAGGCAACCTCAGCTGACTGTCAGAGTCCAGTTTTGCTCTCATGGCCTGCTTCCTGGAGAGCTTTGGCCCCTCAATGTGAAGGAGAGGGCTGTTAGGCAGTGCCACCCCAAGGTGGTCAGTTAGCCATGAAGTGACCCCCATGAAGTCAGAGTCCACACCTAGGCCCTGTCCAAGGTGGAAGGAACAGAACTGATCTTTCTGGGATCCTGGATGGAGACTGGCTGAGCAACAAGTAGGAGCCAGGAAATTTCAATGGGTTCCTTTGTGGGGTCAGGAGCCATTTGCACAGAGATCTGTTCAGCAGCAAGGTGGAGCGTGGCTGGAAGCTGCCGAGAAAGGGGGCAGCTGGAACTCCGAGAGAAGTCAAGTGCACAAGCTAGAGGCTGCTGCAGCTGCCAGATTTTCCCTGTTAGTTTCCTTGCAGGTGTTTTGTCTCCCAGGATCAAATGCAATCTCTTGGTAGATTTACATGCACTTTTTTTTTTTTTCTCTACAGAAGTAGTTCTGGGTGCTGTTCTCAACCATCCTCTTATTCTCAGCTGAGCTACCTTGACATTTTATTTCTTTTTGTTTCTCCACTGTGTTTTCCCTCACTGAAAGGCATCTTCGTGGGGAAGGCATTGTGACCTTCTTCCACCACTGTGTCCCTTGTGCATAGCACAGGGCCTGAGTGTAGCTGGCTCTGAACAATGGAACAGTGATGATGTGATGCCTTGAGTGCCTGTGCATTCCGAACGAGAGTAGCTTCAGTGCAGTTTGACCGGGGTGCGGGAGAATCCCCTCTGACCAAAGGAAGCTTGTTGAAATGGACATGGGAAGTGCTCTCTCAGCACTTGAAACTGTATTCTTCTCGGTGGCCATGTATTCAGAATGGAACAGTTGTGATGGATGGCTGAGCTGAAGACCTGTTTCCACAGACACGCTGAGCTGCTGCCAGTGTCTTTTTCCAGGTTCTGTGTGGAATGAGGATGTGATGGCAGCCGATTCACATTGCTGCATGGTGGGCATGAGTGCAGACTTCCTGCCATCCTCTCGGTTCCACTCCATGCAGGGTGACTGGTTAACCTCTGTCCCCCACTCCATCATCTACAGCATAGGAGAATCAACACAGTATCTATTTCTAGAATGTACCTTGGGGAATAGATGAATTAATATGTACACAGAAGGCTAAGCACTGTATATGTGTTAACTCTCATAACCTTGTCTAATGTTCAAATTACAGAAAACGTGTCTCAAAGTCAGTTGTTGTGGTGTTTATGACTTTTTTGGATGGAAAAAATTTTCATGGCACCCCACACTCATTTGTGGGTATTTGTTTTGTAGCTTTTATGTCACTGAGTGACACATGGTTAAAGAGGAATAAATTTGGAGCTACTATAGTTGGGAGAGCTATTTAATAGCATTGTCTTGTTTCTTTTGCTTAACAGGAGAAAACCCCCTTTTCAGCTAGCATCCGGTGGAGGACATACCTTAAGGCAGCCCTTGTGTAATCCTCTCCTTTTGAGTGTGGGTAGGGCCTGTGACAAGCTTGTAGCCAATAGAACATGGCAAAGGTGAAGAGATATTACAAATTAACTCAGATCCCAAATTAGTCAACTCAGAGTTAACCAAAAGGGACATTACCCTGGATGAATGTGACTTAATCAGGTGGAAACCCCTTACATAAAAACTGGGGCCCTCCTTGTGGTGAGAGACTCTCTTCTGCTAGCCTTGATGAGGCAAGGGGCTGTGAGTTCTATGGGTGCAAGGAAATAAATTCTGTAATTCCTTGCTCTAAGCTGATTGAACAAGGGTGTGGATCTGTCCTTAGCTGAGCTTCTAAGGCTAATGTAGCACAACTGATTACAATCTAGTACAACCCTGAGCCGAGGACTCACGTTGGTCATGTCCAGATTCTTGTTCCACAGAAACTGCAAGATAACAAATATGTTGATATAAGCCTTTGTGTTTGTGATAAATTTGTTATGTACCAGTATAAATGAATACAGAGCCAAAGTAGCCTGTAGTCCTCTTTTTAGTTACAAAGATACAGTGATCAGAGCCAGTTGAGTTCCTGGATTTATAGGAGAAAACACTAAGGGAGAAAACTGTATTGTCAAGAAAGAGAAAACTATTGTTAAAATGCAATGACAGGGCCAGCGCCGCAGCTCACTTTTTCTTTTTTTCTTTTTTTTTTTTAACTTTTATTTAATGAATATAAATTTCCAAAGTACAGAATATTGATTACAATGGCTCCCCCCCAATAACGTCCCTCCAACCTGCAACCCTCCCCTTATCCACTCCCTCTCCCCTTCCATTCACATCAAGATTTATTTTCAATTCTCTTTATATACAGAAGATCAGTTTAGCATACATTAAGTAAAGATTTCAACAGTTTTGCAGCGCCGGCACTCTGGGTTCTAGTCCCGGTTGGGGTGCCGATTCTGTCCTAGTTGCTCCTCTTCCTGTCCAGCTCTCTGCTGTGGCCTGGGGGTGCAGTGGAGGATGGCCTAAGTGCTTGGGCCCTGCACCCGCATGGGAGACCAGGAGAAGCACCTGGCTCCTGGCTTCAGATCAGTGCAGCGCTCTGGCTGCAATGCTCTGGCTGTAGTGGTCACTTGGGGGGTAAAGCAAAGGAAAAAAGGAAGACCTTTCTCTCTGTCTCTCTCTCTCACTGTCCATTCTGCCTGTCAAAAAAAAAAAAAAATGCAACGACAGGAAGTCAACCTGCAGATTATATTGGAAGAACAAACTGCTATGATAATCAGTTGGTAAACATGAAATTAAAAGTGAATTTGAGAATGTATGTAGAACTCTTAAAACCTTCATCAACCCAATTAAAATGAGCAAAAGCTTTCAATAGCTCTCTAAATAATGACCGATGAGCACATGTAAAAGTGCTCAAGATCATTAGAAAAATGAAGGCCAAAACTGCAATGAGATACTGCTACAAAAATAGTGCAATGGTTATAATCAGGAAGACAGACCACAGTGTTGGTGACAATGTGGAGGAATAGAAACACTCATACATTGCTGGTGGGAATATGAAATGGAGCCACTGCTGTGGAAGAGAGTCCAGCAGTTCCTCAGATAGTTAGTTATTATGAGATTCGGCATTTCCACTTCTTGCTGTAGACCCAAGAGAATTAAAATGGTATGTCCCCCCAAGAAACCTGCATATGAATGTTTGCAGAATGATTATTCATAGTAGCCAAGAAAGGATACAAGTTTAATGTCCATGAATCAATGAATGGAGAAATACAATGTGGTATATTCAGTCAATGGAGAATTATTCATTCATAAAAAGAAATGTTAAGAGGTAGAGAACCTTATCTTATAACATGATGCTAAATGAAAGAAGCCAGACACAAAGCCACATATTACATAATTTTATTGAAATGCCCAGAATGGGTGAATACATGGAGAAAGTAGGTAAGTGGAGTTGGCAAAAGGAGAATATATGGTATGACTGCTAATAGATGTGGAATTTCTGTTTGGTGGAATTTCTTTTTGGTGTAACAACTATATTCTGGAATTCATGTTAATAGTTGCACAACTTTGTTAATATGCTGAAAAGCACTAAATTACAAACTTTAAAATGAAGCATCTCATGGCATGTAAATTATACTTTAACACAAATTGTAAATTTTGGGTTGCTATACTTTAAGAACCCCTAAACAAGGAAGGTATTGGGTACAGAATGGCATGAGAAGTTGGCACCCAGAGAATTATGTGATGTGATGAGAAGGGATGTCTATATTGTAGATTGGTATCTATTCCTTATTATAACCAAGGGCTTCTCACTAGACCTCAGTGGGTAAGATTAGAATGGGACAGACTCCAGGCCAATGTCGTGGCTGGCCACACCCACAGTAGCTCGTGATGTCCTCCAACCCTCACCCATTTGTGAACATACTCCAACTTTTCTTCCCAATTTTCATCTACTACCATATCAGTCAATGACAGGATATGTTCAGACTTCAGGTGTTGAGTCTTGCTCTGAATCACAGGTTAAATATGTCTTGGGTCCAAAAGAATCAAAAATTCCATTCATAAAGATTAATCACATTTCTTTGCTGTGTGAAGAAGTTTTATTTTCATTTACCTAATTTTGGTTTCATCAGTGAATCCCTAAAACCCCAAATAAGTCTCCTCTTAAATTTTTTCCTATACTGATTGTGAGAACCAATGGGCCAGTATCTAAAGAAAGAAGTTTGGAAATTAGAATATAAAAAAGTGAATCAGATATGACCCTTGCTCGCTCTAAGTTTTGGGTTGGTTGAACAGTAACTCACAGAAAATAATTAACAGCACAAAGTTTAACATATCATATGCAGTACTAAAAGTTATTTCTTAATGTAATTCAGTGGAGGTATCTATGGCAACCAAGAGATAGGAATCTTTCAATTAGCCTGAAGTGATTTAAATAACTAGAGAGAATAGAAAAGGGAACCACAGGGCAGGAAGAAAGTGAGGCATACAAGTACAGAGGCCAGGATGTTTCAGAATGTCCTTAGAAGCGTGATTTGACCAACTTTGCCAGGAAAGTTGCTTTGCAAATGGTGAGATAAGAAAATTGGAAAGGTACAAGGGAAAGGAACCATTATTTTGAGACAGAGAACAGTGAGAGTCGTGCCTTCTTACTTTCGTAGGCTGGGGCTAGATTGGAAGAGATCTTGAAGATTCACCCTTTTTATTGGCTTTGTTTTCTCCCTGCATGGAGGAGAAATGAATCCAAGACTTTTTAAAACCTGAAATTAAATACATTTCACCAGAAAAAGCTCCCCTGCATCGATGGGAAAGAGAAAAGCCCAGGCAACATAAATAGAGCACTGTCTAGAGTTCTTGATGATGTATGTTGAAAGCTTTCTTTGGAAAAGACTTGGGTTGTGGTGGTATGTGAGCCCAGTATTTATTCTATGATGCAATTGTGCTCACACAGGATGCTCTTGGTTACCAGCTTTGTGCACAATGATGCCATGCATACATGTTGGCATAGATATATAGAATAGGTTTTCAGCACTGCTGGCTTGCAATTGGCTACTAGTCAAATTCACAATCCAACTCATGCACAAGCAGCTTCATAAATCTCAGAACAGCTTTGTACCTACTGCTTTACATTGAAAGAGAAATGTACCCTTTATGGTCTTTCTTGGCTCAAGTTCTTGGCAGTTTAGGACCTTTTGCAGTGGCGACAGGTAACATATGGCTGTGGCCATTGGGAGAACTCTGCTTTTCTATCATGATCCATGAAGGATGCCATGGACTACTTGGGGAATTGAACAGGACCTCTTGCAGTGCTTGAATATGTAAACATTTCCTTTAAGGTGGCGACCTATTGTTTATTAAAGAAACTCACCTATCCCTTCACAGGAAAAATTTCAATTTACAAGCTTGCCCTTGGAAAACCAGTGCTTTACACAGAGGGTGAGGAAATGAACTGTTTTCTCCTCATTTCTTTCCTTGATGGGGTTATGGTGGTGACAGTGATGGACAGAGAGCCACATGTGTTATTTTCTCTACAAGTAAACTTCTCTGAGTCATGGAGATCCCTGGGTGTGGTCTCTGGAAAGAGCATCTGGTTTTCCATCAAAGTAAAACCCAGGACTCCAGGTGGGCCCGTCTCCTCCTTGTCTGCTTACATGCCACAAATACTTCTTTCTCCACACCTGTACGTGTGATTTTTCCTCTAAAGAAAACACCCTCCTTCAGCCACGTTTCATCTCTCGTTCATGCCTGAATCCCACACCACCACATTTGGGAAGCAGTCACTGGTTATTTGGGCCCATGTGATTGATCATCCTAGCTGACTGCTTCTGCCTCACCTTCCCTTTCTCCAAATGTGCTCACGTTTGGATGTGTTGTTTCCCTGACCAGATAGGAAAATCCTTGGGCACAGGCTCCTTAAAAGATTAAATCGATGAGGATTGATAAAGCCAGTGAGAGTCTGTGGCTTTGTAAGCACAGGGAAAGCACCTGCTCATTTGTTTTGCTTCCAGGAAGGCACTGGAGAACATCATCTAAAGTCTATGGGAAGGGGGTGGCCTACAGCGGCACTGCCTTCTTGCTTTGGAAGCAGGCAATTTGCCCTTCCCAAACATCTCCCCTAGAAAAGCCAAAAATGCCTGGAGCCAAGATTAGGCTGAGGTTGAGTTTCTGAGTGATGGAGTGACGAGGTGGTAGGGCAGGGCTTTGCACATGGTAGGACCGGACCACAGTCAGGGCTACAGTAAAATTGTTGCTTTCACGGATTTCTGTGAATTTTCACAGGCGATTTTCAAAAGTCTTTTTAAACTTTAAGCAGAATGGTGTCAAAATAAGGAGAATCATCTTAGAGTAAGAGAACTTAAGCTTGAGTCATCTCATACATGAAGCAAGCTAAGTTGTGGCACAGATATTGTGTGTCTCTCTCCTCCCTACCACTCCTATGATATACTTGTGGCCATATATGTAAAGGGAAACTCAGAGAGGGAACACTTGGGTAGTTCACACAATCAAGTTCATCATATTCCTTGCTTCCTTCTTTACCATTTATATATACAAGTGTGCTTCCAAGCATTTATGAAAACATGGACTCTAAAGCTAAGCTTATTGTGGGCTGGTGTTATGACACAGCAGATAAGCCACTTCTTGGGATGCCTACACCTCATACTGAAGTGGCTGTGTTGGAGTCCCAGCTTTGCTGCTGACCCAGCTTTCTGCTCATGCACACCCCGAGAGGCAGCAGGGAATGGCTCAAGTACTGGAGTCCTTGCCCCAACATGGGACTTTTTTTAAAAAAGAAATTTCTTTGTAGTGAAAAAAAGTGTTTTTGTAATCCATGCATAGGGGTGTGTGCATGGATATATGATGCATGAATTTCATTTTTTATTCACAATAAACATGTTTTTTTTTTTTTTTTTGACAGGCAGAGTGGACAGTGAGAGAGAGAGACAGAGAGAAAGGTCTTCCTTTTGCCGTTGGTTCACCCTCCAATGGCCGCCGTGGCCGGCGCGCTGCAGCCGGCGCACCGCGCTGATCCGATGGCAGGAGCCAGGAGCCAGGTGTTTTTCCTGGTCTCCCATGGGGTGCAGGGCCCAAGCACCTGGGCCATCCTCCACTGCACTCCCTGGCCACAGCAGAGAGCTGGCCTGGAAGAGGGCCAACCAGGACAGAATCCGGCGCCCCAACCGGGACTAGAACCCAGTGTGCCGGCACCGCTAGGTGGAGGATTAGCCTAGTGAGCCGCGGCGCCGAATAAACATGTTTTTCAAAAATTTATTTACATAGGAAACTGCTTAGGAAGAACGGAGTAGGGACTGGTGTTGTGGCTCAGTGGGTTAAGCCGCTGCTTGTGACAACAGCATCCCATAGAAGAATGCTGGTTTGAGTACTGACTGCACTGCTTCCAATCTATCTCTCTGCTAATGTGCTTGGGAAAGCAGCAAACAATGACCCAAGTGCTTAAGCCCCTGCCATCCATGTAGGAGATTAAAATAGAGCTGTAGGTTCCTGGATTTAGTCTGGACCCAGCTATTGTGGCCATTTAAGAGAACCAATAGGTGGAAGATCTCTATTGTTCTGCCTTTCAAATACATAATAAATGAGTCTTTAAAAAAATAAGGTACAGATTAGCTGGGACCCAAACCAGGCATTCCCATTTCGGAGGTAGGCACCCTATGCAGCAGCTTAAACCAATGTGCCAGAACACACGCCCCTTAACTATAGTTCTGAAGATAAAGCACTCGTCTGCTTTGATATTCTGAAAACAGCATTAAAAATCATTTGGCGGTTAAGGAATCGGCTCACACTTTGAGAGTAACTGGGTCAGCTTTTGGCTTTTCTATACAGAAACACATTTATTGAATGATCAGTAACTGGGTGTTTTCACAGCTAAGCTAAAGAAACATGAGGCCACCAACATCTCCTGGTAGAAATATAAAGGATATATTAGCTCAGTTATTTCTTCTTCCCATGTTGATATTCGATTCTCATACCAGATCCTGATGTTATCCAGTAGAAGGCAGAATATTGTTGAAATAAAGGCTTTTCTATAAAAAAAAGACACAGGCACTTCCCTCACTCCTCTTATGAATGTTGTCAGTTCTGCTATTACTAGGGTGTTGGTGACTCCAAGCAATAAATATGATAGATCTTGTATTTACTGAAATCTCAAGTAGTTTTCTGGGAAAATCGAGATCCAGTACAATTCACCGAGAAGCACTAACAGAAATGACCAACACTCCTGCTAGAAAGCAGCTTAGCCTGGAGGTATACTTGTGTCATTGGAGATGAGATAAGCTGGGCTGTAGTTGAGTTAAAATTCTATTGTTTAATCCTGTTTTGCTTGGAACACAGGGAATTTGAATGGATCAGGTACTCCTCTTGTTTTCGTCATCAAGGAAGGAAAACTATTGTCCTGCACCTTCTACCCACTTTCTAGGTAGTCTTTATCTTTACAGACCTATTTGGAGCTTCACTTATTTCCTTGGTTTCATGCTACTATAAATATTTGCTCCAGGACCTTCTATCATTCCTTTGTTTTCAACTGTGATTTTTATATTGGAAACAGATCTCTGTATACTGACCTCACCAACTTTCTGTATCTGAATTTGTAGCCAACTGTAGTCATTGCCTTTCTAACATTTCCCTCCTACACATGCATACCTACAAAACTACACAGAAATTACATAACATACATACATACAAAACTATACAGTAATTACATAACTGTTTATGTATGACTGATAATTAAAAAAAATTCCTTTTATTTGAAAGACAGGGAGCTAGATCTTCCTTCCTTTTAATTACATTTCACCATGAATGCTTTGAAGCTCCGTCACATAGTGAAGTCCGACTAATTTAGTCTTTTTTTTCCTTCATCTAAATTCAGGACTACAGAGGTTGCAGAGGTCATTGGTTCCTTCAGTGACTCAAAAATCACCTTAAAGGGATTTTTTTCTGACCACAGTATCAAAAATTCCACCACCCCCTTTCCATTTTCCACATACCATGGGTATTCTCTCCCATTTACCCTGCTTCAAATTTCTACATGTATCATATGTTCCCAGCTAGATAATATCCTATTATCTGTCTCCCTTCCTTAGAATGTTAGCACTATAAAGGGGAACTTTTTATTTTTTTGGCTGATGTATATTTAGTCACAGGATAGCGTTGGGACGTAAATGTGACTCTGTATTGAACTGGTACTTCAACAATCAAATACCAGAATATAGAGAGCTTCTTCTTTCTCTTATTTTTATAGTCTTCAATTGCTTTGCAATTCTCTGGCATTGCATTAGTTAGAATTCTTCAGAGAAACAGAACTAATGGGACTATCGATCTAGCTATAGATATAGGAGATTTATTATGAGAATTTGTTCCTCTTATTTAGATGTCAAGAAGTTTCATGATACGACATCTATAAGCTGGAGAATCAGAGGAGTTCATGTTGTCTGAAGGCATGAGAACTGTGGGCATGGGAGCAGAATTAGGTGGATCCTCTAGTGTCTGACCTAGAATGAGCCTAGAGTCCTTAGAACTAGGAGCTCCAGTGTATGAGGGCAAGAGAAGATATGTGTCCTAGCTCAAGAGAGTGGATTTATCCTGCCCCCTTGTTCTATCTGGGCTCTCAACAGAAGCCTAACCATGTTGGTGAGGGCAGATCTTCTCTACTCAGTCTACTGATACAAATGCTAATCCCTTCCAGAAACACCCTCATAGACACACCCAGAAATGTTTTGCCATCTGGGCATCCTTTAGTCCAGGGAAGATGACACATAAAATTAACTATCACAGGGGCCTTCTCATATGAATTTTTTGTGGGTAATCAATTTTTTATTTTTTATTATCAATGAGAATTTGGTCCACTGGAAGCCATTGTGTCCTACCCAGAAGTAAAATCTCTACTTCCTCCTGGCCACTGATGCTGGTTTGATTGGTTAGAGCTAGTCATTAATTCTCCCTCCCCCCTCCCCCCCAAGTCTTAGTAGATTAAAAAAGATCAAGGCAGCATTCTCTTCTGTTTGACTTGGTTCTCCCATACTCTCAGGGCCTAAGAAGAACATCTTTCTGTTTATTGCCTTTGCTCACTTTGCATGGTTGGTTCTGCTCATTGGCTAAAAGTCCCCAACTATTCATCTCTAATAAGGAAGATAATCTCCCCTTTGGATGTCATAATGTAATACGCTACTCTAAAAGTGAAAGTTTGTTAATTATTGAAAAGGAATGAATAAACAGTATCATTTTCTATCATGTTATATAGTTGCAATATGATAGTGACTTGTAACTTCATGATTTGGATACTAGTTGAATGAAATGGTACAAATTCACTTTCTTATTCATTAACTGTTATACTGATTATGCTGGATAACATTGTCAAACTATACAAAAGGAAGAGTCTAACAAGTTATAGTCAAGTATTGAAAGGGCAGAATGAAATAAAATAGGGGTACATATGAATTCCTATATTCAGGAAAAATAAATTGACTGAATATAAGATAGAGGAATATGGCTTAAAAGCAGATTTTGGTGCTTATTTACCACAAACCACAAATGACTTCTCAGAGATTGGGCTGCTAAAAATAATACCATTTTAGCCTCTTCCAATATTGCTGTGGTGTCTGGGTTAGTTCTTCTTTTCTGGGTCATGTCACATACAATTTTTCTAGTTTTGGCCTTCTTAAGAAGTAATGCAGATAGGCCGGCGCCGCGGCTCACTAGGCTAATCCTCCGCCTAGCGGCGCCGGCACACCGGGTTCTAGTCCCGGTCGGGGCGCCGGATTCTGTCCCGGTTGCCCCTCTTCCAGGCCAGCCCTCTGCTGTGGCCAGGGAGTGCAGTGGAGGATGGCCCAGGTGCTTGGGCCCTGCACCCCATGGGAGACCAGGAAAAGCACCTGGCTCCTGGCTCCTGCCATCGGATCAGCGCGGTGCGCCGGCCGCAGCGCGCCGGCCGCGGCGGCCATTGGAGGGTGAACCAACGGCAAAGGAAGACCTTTCTCTCTGTCTCTCTCTCTCACTGTCCACTCTACCTGTCAAAAAAAAAAAAAAAAAAAAAAAAGAAGTAATGCAGATAAATAAGTATAGTGAAGAACTTGCATGGAAATTTTAGATGGTAGAAGAGACTATTCCTTGATAGCTGAATCTAAATATTGGAGGCATGAACATGTGGACTGACTTTGTCTATGACTGGAAGACAAAATGACCTAAGTTACACAGAGGTGTAATACAGGACCATATCAATGTAGTCATTTTATTATTTAACATATTTGAAAGGCAGTGGGGGCAGAGAGAAAGAGAGAGAAATCTTTCATTCATTGATTTACTCTTCAAATGCCCACAAGAGCCAGGGCTGGACCAGGCCAAAGCCAGGAACCTAGATCTCAATTGGATCTCCCCATAGATGGCAGACCCAACTACTTGAGCCATTATCTGCTGCCAGGGTATGTTAGCAGGAAGCTGATTCAGAAACAGGGCTGAGACTCAAATGTAGGGATACTGACATGGGATGCAGGCATCCCAAGTAGTCACTTAACTGCTGTGCCAAGTGCCCTACTGCAGATATTTTAGTTATTAGAGCTGTTGAATGATAAGGTGGGCTGCTCTCTTGAGCTAGAGACTTCCTGTCCCTGTAGTTGGTCAAATAGAGGATGGTTGACTCAGAAATATTGCAACACAACAGAAGGCACAGAAGACACTACTAGGGCTGTCTCGACATTTGGATGCTAGTGTCACAGCAATTTGCAGTTCCTCATCAATGCTGCAAGAGGCAAAAAACATGGAACACAGATTTGAATCTGTAATTCCTACAGGAGTCTAAATGGGTCAAAGGGAAGAGAAAAGACCAGTGGTTCTTTTTTCTTTTTAAAAAACAGATGCTCCCCTTTTGCCTGTAAGAAATGAAAGGTAGAACCTTACATTTATTGGAAAAAAAGCTAATTGTGTGGACAGAGGCAGTCCCTGACTTGAGCCTCACCTGCTCAGCTCTTCCCTTATCCCCAAAGAGGCCCCAGTGGCATCACTATGGAACCTAGGCATCTCTGGGATTCAGCATGAAACCACTACTCAGGATGCACTGGAGAAAAATCTCTTGGATTTGTAGGAAGGAATAAATGGGAAAAATCTGCAAAAACATTGTCCAGTCTCTTCAGTCTCATTAAATGTACTACGTTCATCTAAGTAAACCCAGAAACAGCAGAAAAAAAAATGCTGAGAAACTTGTCCAGCTCAGTCAATCCCGTTATATCTATACTGACATGCCTTATTTAATGAGTCACTTATTTCAGTAATTTATTTTTATATCTTACATCTCACTTTTCACTCTGCTCTTTCAGGCTTTTTGATTTGCATTCTTAGTCCATCTGTGCCTACTCTTTATCTAGTTCTCATGTATCAGGGAAGAGAAATGGCAGCAACTTCTATAGCACACTTTGGGCAGGACATCCAAATTTGGGGTCTGTTATCTAAAATAGGAGCTCTGTCACCTTGGATTACCCATATGTATAATCCCCAAGTAGGGCATACCTGAGGAATCATGCTAAAACTATGCTAGGAACCTTCCACATCTCCTTCCTATCCCTTCTCATCACACACCTAGGACGTATCTTCAGTAGTGTGTAATTTGAGACTGGGACAGAATGACATGGCAATATTTGTATACTCAGAGTCCAGCCCACTCAATTTGGGCTATTTGAAAAGTTTGAAAAAGGTGTGGGAAGAGTTTAGAGAAGGCAACCAAGGGTGGAGGTAGTATTACCCCTAAATCTAAAGAAGCAAGGAAAGGACAAGCTGATGGGACCCTGACTGAACATCCTGAATTGGATGAACAAGGTTTCCCACAGTGGCTGTGGTCTTCAGTAGAGGGAGAGAGCCAAATGACAGCAACAATCAGCAGTGGAACTCAAGTAACTCCCCAATTTTACTTCCCTCTTCTCTCTTGCTACATTCTTCCACTGTCTGAACTCAATGGGAAGTCAGCTATCAGTGGAACCCCTTGGTGGATTATGTACATGTCAGCCTCCTGGGTTTGGAGGATGGAAAGGGGATCTGAATGGGCAAATGGAAGACACTCAGCATACCAAATGTCTACTTCCAGGCCAAGCTTTTGTTTGAGCTTTGTGGAGAGCATCACTTTGACATCATCTCACTTACTTGCAATCTGCTGCCGTCAGCTGCTTTACTGATGGCTGTGAGATGTCAGAAGGTAAAGGAATCCCTTCTATAATTAGTTTGCTTCTTTTTTGTGGTGGGGAGGGAAAACGTTCTTGGTGAATTTAATACTGAGCACATTTCCAATCATTTCTTAGGAAAGTGAGGAGGAAGTCAAAAGAGTCATTTAAGGAAATCCAGCTCCATCTTCAAGGTGACATTTGCCTCCTCTGATCTTCTGAGGAGTCTTTAGGTCTGAAGTATAAGGCTAGCCAGTATTGCAGCTCTTAGAAGCAATTCTTCTCAAAGGGTGGTGTATAAATAACAATTTGCCTGGATTTTATAAACTCATTCTGTTCAGCTGATTCATTCATAGGTGAAATTCATTTAATTTTCTGCCTTGGAAAGCATGTATATAACTTTTACATGGTTTCTAGCTTAGTATCTCCAAGGAATGTGGTATGTCAAGAAGGAGTGGAAAAATATATTGTTTCTTTATTCAGGATTTAAATGGTTTCACAACAGCAAAAATATGCCAAGTATGTGAGTTAATGGATAAGCTAACTTGAATTAGTTACAATGTATATACATACCAAACACCATATTGTATACCATAAATATACATAACTTGTCAATCAAAATAATAAAAAAGGTAAATATTCTAATGGAAGTTAGAAAATATGTTCCAACTATATTAATGTGAATTTGTCTGCATATCTGTTTGTATATAAAATAAAAAATATAGTAGGAAAATTTAACTAGAATGAAATTGGGTAGCTCTACTTATGTCATGATTTCATATTAATACCAAAGAACAAATTTAAGGTTTAAAAAACATTATTAGGGGTGGGTATTTGTTGCAGCACTTAAGATAGCTTTTCGGATCCCCTCATCCCATGTTTATTGGGGTGCTCTTCAGACCAGGGTATAATGCAGGGGTGATTCATTGTCATTTTTGTTTGATCTTTTCAAAAGATTTAGAATGGAGCAAGATTTGACCTGGCAAGTTGAGATGCCTGTATTCCATATTAGAGTCTGTGGGTTGGAGTCCCGACTCTGTTCCTGATTCCAGCCTCCTCTTAGTGCAGACTTTGGGTGGCAGTAATGACTCGAGTAGTTGGGTCCCTGTAGCCACGTAAGAGATCTGAACTGAGTTCCCACTCCTGGCTTCAGCCCTGGATATTCTGGGAATGTGGGGAGTGAACAAGTAGATGGGAGGTCTCTCTCCATCTCTTCACCTTTCAAATAAATAAAATTATTAATACAAATAAGCAAGCAAAGAAAACCTCATTATTAGTGATACAGAATTATTGTTAGGAAGAGGATTTTAGATGGCTAAGTAATTAAATATATACATTTCTCAATTTATTATGTGTCTATTTACATGGTATTATTTTTAAAGTTTGCTTAAATTCTCACTCCAGGTAAAGTGAATGAATTTCTACTTTCAGACCCATTGTTATATTGCCTTAGGAAACAAATTATAGAAAAGTATTGTAAAAGATTACAGAAAAAAGCATTACTTTTTGCAATCAGAATTTTTTTTTTTGAATAAAGAAAGTTACATACTCATTGTGGCCAACTGAAAGCGCAAAATAGAGCAGGGAAGAGAATGAAAAATCAGTCATAGTCTCATCATGATGTATTGATACTTTTCCTTTTATGGATAAAGTTGAGATAAACCTATATACTACTCACATATTATATATTTTATACTTTATTCATTTATACTTAATACATAAATATTTACCCATGTCATAAGAAACTTCAAAAATAGAATTACATTGATTTTAATCATCTGCTTAACCATTCTTCATTGTTCTTAGATATGGTTAAACAATAGCCATGAAATCTTTTTCTGAATGACAGTCTCAGAGCATAGGGGATTTCAGAAAGTTCATGGGAAATGTAATTAAAAGATAAGTTTATCCTGATGCATAAAATTTTGAAATCTATGCACACATACTTGTTTTTTTTTTTTTTTTCTTTTTTTTTTTATCTTTTATTTAATGAATATAAATTTCCAAAGTACGACTCATGTGTTACAATGGCTTCCCCCCCATACCGTCCCTCCCACCCACAACCCTCCCCTTTCTCACTCCCTCTCCCCTTTCATTCACATCAAGATTCATTTTCGATTATCTTAATATACAGAAGATCAGCTTAGTATACCTTAAGTAAGTATTTCAACAGTTTGCTCCCACACAGAAACATAAAGTGAAAAATAATAGATGATTTTTTTTAAATGATGATGAAATCAGATCAGACCTATTGTCATGTTTAATCCCAGTGAGAGTCAAGTTGGGAATTGATAATTTCTTTTTTTTTTTTTTTTTTTACAGAAGATCAGTTTAGTGTACATTAAGTAAAGATTTCAATCGTTTGCACCCCCATAGAAACACAAAGTGAAATATACTGTTTGAGTACTCGTTATAGCATTAAGCCTCAGTGTACAGCACGTTAAGGACAGAGATCCTACATGAGGAGTAAGTGCACAGTGACTCCTGCTGTTGACTTTACAAATTGACACTCCTGTTTATGGCATCAGTAATCTCCCCATGCACCAGTTATGAGTTTCCAAGGCTATGGAAGCCCCTTGAGTTCTCCGACTCTTATCTTGTTTAGACACGGTCATAGTCAAAGTGGAGGTTCTCTCCTCCCTTCAGAGAAAGGCACCTCCCTCTTTGAAGACCTGTTCTTTCCACTGGGATCTCACTCACAGAGATCTTTTTGCCAGAGTGTCTTGGCTTTCCGTGCCTGAAATACTCTCATGGGCTTTTCAGCCAGATCCGAGTGCCTTTCGGGCTGATTCTGAGGCCAGAGTATGCACACATACTTGTGAAATTAGACAGCTGATGATTAGTGTGTTTCCTTTCTACTTTTATATAATGGCATTGGCAAAAGTTATGCAAGATTAACACAAATTGAGTCTATTTTTGAAGGAAACTTCTATTCTGCATATGCTGGGGAGAGTAATGGCTGGCAGAGGTTCTGCCCTTATTTCTATCAGCAAGGTAGAATAGAAATTCCTTTTCTGATGGAAAAGACCCATGGCCCCTAAGGAGGGAGACGTTGATGGAGTTTATTTGCCATTAGAAGAAATGTGGAGTGTTTTAAGTCTGCTGTCAAATACCAAAGGACAACTTGCAGGTGTGAAAAGTGACTACTTTTCCAAAGGTCCGTTAAATCACACTGCTTGCCTTGGAGAGGGTCTCCATGTGAACCTCACTTCCCTTCTTCCAGGCCAAGAAGCAGAGCAAGGATCAGGATAGGCCCTAGCCAGGGCCACCCAGGCTGTAATGGAAGCACAGGGTTTACCCAGAGGCCCTGTGCCTGCTGCCCACAGGCCCCAGCACTGGAATGCCTCCCCCAGTTGCAGCTGGCGAGGGTCTGAGGTTTCTCTTTTGGTTGGACTCTCCACAGATTGAAACAACAAAGGCAATGGAAGCCTGCAATCCTTTAAGAATGGCCTAAATGGAAACCACAAGGCTTGGAAATCCAAGAGCTTTGGCAAAAATGCTGCTTTGTTTTTCAGGTCTCTAAATTGCACTGGCCAAGGCTAAGGACAACACAGTGAACAACTCTGAGTATGGCGTGTGCTGTAATGAGGTTGGGGGTTGGGCTGGGGCTTTGGAGGGACTAGACCCATGCCCTCTGCTAGTCTTGCTAGTTATTTTGTGGCTTCGTCACAGAAGCTGGGGGATCCCCAGGTTCCCTAGCTAGGCTGACCTCACTCGTTTTTCACTCATCTCTACTTGTCAGTGGCCCATGCTTGGGTGTTTTCTTTGCTGATCAACTACAGAATAGAAAACACCAAACCACACATTCTGTGTGATAAACAGAGCTTTCCTAAGTCTCTGCCCCCTGGAGTACTTCCTAGATCACTCCTCAAACTTCTTTTACTGAAATACCTCTGGGGAAGTTCACTGGACTCTTCATTCATTCACTCATTCATTCATCCTTTCATTTATTTGTTCATTAAAAAGCATAGCCATTAGGAACCTTCTATGGTTATGTTCTTCCTGAGGCATACTTAAAAGCTAGGACAGGCCGGCACCACGGCTCAATAGGCTAATCCTCTACCTGCGGTGCTGGCATCCCGGGTTCTAGTCCTGGTTGGGGTGCCGGATTCTGTCCTGGTTGCCCCTCTTCCAGGCCAGCTCTCTGCTGTGGCCCGGGAGTGCAGTGGAGGATGGCCCAAGTGCTGGGCCCTGCACCTGCATGGGAGACCAGGAGGAAGCACCTGGCTCCTGGCTTCGGATCAGCTCTGTGCTCCGGCCGCAGCATGCTGGCCGCAGTGGCCGTTTGGGGGTGAACCAATGGAAAAAGGAAGACCTTTCTCTCTGTCTCTCTCTCTCACTCTCCACTCTGCCTGTAAAAAAAAAAAAAAAAAAAAAAAGTTAAGACAAAGGTCAGCATTGTGGTGCAGTGGGTTAAGCCACTGTCTATGATGCCAACATTCCACATGAGTGCTGGTTTGAGTCCTGGCTACTCCACTTCCAATCCAGCTCCCTGCTAATGCACCTGGAAATGCAGCAAAAGATGGTCCAAGTCCCTGACACCCATGTGGGAGACACAGAGCCAGTTCCAAGTTCCTGGTTTCAGCATGATCCTCCCCCAGCCTTTGTGGCTATTTGGGGAGTGAATCTGGGGCTGGAAGGTATCTTTCTCTTTCTGTCTCTCCTCCTCTTTCTATCACTCTGCTTTTCAAAAAGAAAAATCTTTAAAAAGAAAGCTAGGATAGGATAAGTTCTCTGATGGAGAACATGAGAACATGTTGCCTGATGGCTGGAATCTGAGCATTTCCATGGTGGGTCACAGGCATGCAGGCCTCACAGAGATCATCTGTAGCTTGACAGAGAGGCCTGAGGTTTCCCTATGATGATTCCTTTCTCAATGGTCTTCATAGGGCTATCAGCCACAGCTTACAGTTCTAGTGGATCTGGTCAGAGGGATGTAATATACAGATGTCACCTTTAGCTAATGTTATAGAGGTGGCAGCCGTCACAACTACCATCATTACAAACACTGTCGCATGCAAAGTGTTTACCTGTGTTAGAAGCTGGTATCAGAACTCAAGGTTTCTATATAAGACTAGGTTGTACTATCTGCTGAAAGATCTTCCCCGGGGGAAGCAAATGATAGAATCAGGGTTGGAATTCTGGCCCATTCTATGACAAAGATATCCACATATTCATTAATTAAGAGGCTGAGCTTTTCAATAACTTGGAAACCCTTAGTAGGATGGTGGGCAAGAGAGCCTAGAGCTGACAGTGGTCTCTATCTTCTTGGAGACTCTCTTCCCTCATCTTCCCCTCCATTCATTTCAAAAATCACTTTCCCCTTCTACCTACTAAGTTTTAAGGTTTTAGGATCTTGAGCCAGAGAAACTGGGGTAGAAAATTTAGTGGTAATCTCCATGAGAAGCATGAATTTGGTCTTTGCATCTCCATGTCCCTAGCATAGGTCATGAATACACAGTACATGTTGAACAAATGGAGATGCATGTCCACAAGTGGTGTGGGATGTAAAATGACATCACTTCAATTTGCTTGCATGAGGAAGGATGAATGAACAGCTTTATCTCTCAGAAAACATACCCCTGACCCAGAAGGGAACTCTAGCAGAGAATCTGGGCCTCCTGATAATTTCTAATGTGTCTTGGGAAAAAGATCTTGCAACCTCAAAGATCTGTCAGAGACATGAGTATTTAAAAGGAATCATAGCATGTCCAGTTTGGACTGAGTTTGCTGGAAGCCCAAGAAGCCAGGCAGCCTATATTTGAAATACTGTCGATTCAATTGGTTATTTTTATCCTATGTAGTTTGACAATCTAACCCTCAAAGTCAACCTTCATCACTTCTCATTTGTCATCCCCCTCAAATCTTTCCTATGCATATTCCATTGAGTTTCCTAACATTGGACTCAAAACTCAACAGAAGGGTACACATCATCCCATTTTTTCAGTTCTAACTTCCAATATTTTCCATTTGGCTTATAGTACAATGTTCTGTGTGCTATCCTCCAGAAGTTTTAAAAAACAAAATGTTTCATTCACCCAGTGAGCACAGTCTGCCTTTGTAAGGAAGCCCCTGTCCCTCCCTGTCCTAGGAGCCATGGACTCTGATCCCTCCTGCTCCAGGCCTCTCAAGGACCCCATAGGGCTACTGCCTTAGACTTTGGCACACATGTTTTTGCTGGGCCTCCCTTCCTCTGGAAGTGAATTCCAGAGGTAGAAAACTTCAATCCAACCTCTTTGGAAGTACACTGTGCCCTCTTCAGCACAGTTTTCAAGAAAACATGGACAAAGGGAGGGTAGTGTGCCAGCAGAAAATTGAGACAAAACAGCCCACGGGCCAGGGTGCGAAATCATTTGAGCAGCTCACGCTCACTCCACTCAGCTTGACTGGATGTGGTCTGCGGCTTGGACCCCAGGGTGTCAGCTTGTGGGGAAGCCATCTCAGGCATGGAGGAACAGGGCGCTGACCCCCAGCTCTGTGCTAGATGCATCCAGAGTTCAGACTTAGGGTGGGTGCAGAAGATGGTAAATTTATCCATGGCACTGAGATGTACCTCTTCTGATTGTTGGTTCCTAAAGGCCTCTGCTCCTATAATACAACCTACAGCTTTAAGACATAGCTTGAAACTAGTATCAGGGCTGGCGCAGCGGCTCACTAGGCTAATCCTCCACCTGTGGTGCCGGCACGCTGGGATTCTGTCCCAGTTGCTCCTCTTCCAGTCCAGCTCTCTGCTGTGGCCCGAGAGTGCAGTGGAGGATGGCCCAAGTGCTTGGGCCCTGCACCCACATGGAGACCAGGAGAAGCACCTGGCTCCTGGCTTTGGATCAGCGTGGTGCGCCGGCCGCAGTGCCCATTGTGGGGTGAACCAACAGAAAAAGGAAGACCTTTCTCTCTGTCTCTCTCTCTCTTACTGTCCACTCTGCCTGTCAAAAAAAAAAAAAAAAAAAAAACCAAAACAGAGTCAGAGCCCAATTTAGGCAAACTGTGTGAGAGGTTACATGTGCTACCCCCAGATTGGTGACAAATGGAGTGGAGGTAGGATGTTTAGCCTCATCCCTAACTAAGACCATGTGGTATTTTTCTAAGCATCATGGTATAACTAGGAGGCATCATGATTTAGGATAAGAACTGTGCTTCATGTGGGCTTTGCTACTCTCTGTGAAATTTAAGCAAGCTACACTGTCGCTCAATGCCCATTTTTCCATCCATAAGACAGAAGGAAAGTTATCTCTAGCTCCTTCCTCCCTCACCAGAAGGAGTCTAAGTGAGAGGTTTTAACCAATATTTGGAACCCTTAGGAGTAGGAGTTAAGGATGCTGTGTCATCTCAGGCTCCCTAAACTCTGATCAACCCAAGCATATATAGTGCGCCCACCTACACACCCATACACATTCTCTGCCTTTTGTAGCCTGCTGGAAGCACCTTACTTAACTAATTAGAAACAGAGTGGGCTGAATCCAGTTACAAAGCTGCTATAGTTTCTTGCTGGGAAGCATTGCTAAAAGTTATGCATACTGTTTTCCTTCTCCTTAGACCAATTTACTTTCCTTCCTTTTTTCCCTCCTTCCTTCCCCTCCCTCTCTCCCTTTTCTCTTTCTTTCTCTTCCTCCTTACATTTACACAGAACTGTGGAGCTTTAGGAATCAGGACTTTCAAAGCAGGAAGGATAGTCCCAGCACTAGCAACACAAGAGAAATCACTCAGAGTGCAATCCTCTTGTTTCTGCTACCAAACCTGAACTTATTTGAGGGACAGTGTTTTGGGAGATAAAGGGAGAAAGATTTGACTTACAAGCAATATTTGAATTCTTCATTTCTCAAACTCAAATTTGGCTAATTCCCAGTTCATTTTCTAGTTAATTAGTGGTTTTGTAGGAATATGGTTAGGATTCTTTATGAAAGATCCTCATCAGTCATGGTCTTAGGGACCCTGAACTGAACTAAGCACATTTTATTTTTACTATTTCCATAATGGTGATTTTTTTTATCTTTTCTGGTGTCTTTCCCTCTCTCTACACTACTATTTGAGTCATCATTTTAGTGGCCTAAGGGCTGGAACCTCTATCAGTACATTCAATGTTCTGTAAATCTTTGACCACCAAAAAGAAGCAGGAAAAGCAGCAAGGATGACATCAGTCCAACAGTGTAGCCTAAACTAGCGAAAGCTACAGCTTCTACCAATTGTTGACCAAAGGCATGAATTAGTACAGACATAAATGGCATAGACTTGATTAAAAATGGACTTCCTCTAGCCCCTAGTAATTGAATGCTTGTAGGAAAGCATTGAGAAGTGTCAATGCCATGGAGAAGAAGAAATGAAGGGATGACTTTGGAAGAGTTGAAGCTTGCTTAGTGGTGAATATTCATTACCTCACTCTTTCATCAAATGCCACTTTATTCCTCCTCTTTTTGTTCTGTCTACAGGGACTAGGTGAGTTCCTAGAACAGGATAGTGAACATAATTTTATTTTCGCTCTAATGGTGTTCAAGTTTGGCAGCTCTAAATTGCCAATCCATATACGAGAACTCATAAATTTAGCATTAAGTAAAATAGAGTGAAATCTAGAAGCTTAAACAGACTTTCTGAAATAAAGCCTTGAGCAATCTTGTGACTTCATAGTCTGTCAAAGGAAGCTGTGCTATTTTTGTTTCCCAATGAGGTAGCTGATTGGTACCTATCAGTGACAACTGTCTATCCATTTGGAATTTGATAACGGATACCATGTTGGTATGTCTGTCCTTTTGGAGCTGTTTTTGTAGACGGGTAGATGTCTCCTTTCATATCTCACAGCTGGATACTCAACCCCTCTTCCTCTAGTCAGGGAGAACATGAACAGCCCCTGGCAGCAAAATGAGCTTCCTGAACACAGGAATATAAACCACATGGAGGATAACTTGGAAAAGTATTTCCTGAAATAAAAGTAAAAAACCACAGAGCACTTTAGCAGTCACCAAAACCCACAGACTTAACACAATCCACATAAGAACTTAATTAGGACACATGCTTGGGTATTTATAGAAACAGAAAGTATGATAGAAAAACAAAGTTGGTCAGATTATTAATGCATTTAGGAACTATTTCAAAGGGTACCTAGCAAGGCACGCTTGCTGCCCGAGAATTTTCTCCTGAAATCATGCTTGGCGTTAGTGTAGTGAAAAAACAATCCTGAGAGTACCTGTGGACTCCTGGCGAAGGTAACAAGGGATGGATCAAGGAGAGTCAAGTGGAGCTGGGCAGGAGGCGTGACTTCCTGTAAGGAAATGGGTGACTGATTCGTGGCATATACCACCTGTAGCCCTGGCAAGTGGGTTCATGCTGAGATTTGAGACCTCCCTATGATTTGTAACTAGGCCAAATAACCCATGCTTTTCTCTGCACTCCCTCTCCCCACCTTACTTTAATGGTTAAAAATTGCTGTGTTGAATTGAGGAGGCAGAGAGAGAGAATTATATGTCCAGAATGTCATTTAGAGCCTGGACTTTGGCTTTGTAAGTAGATCACCTAGGGGCCGATGTCAGGCCTGTGGTTAAGATACTGGTTGAGATCCTCATGTTCTACACAGAAGTGCTTGGGTGTGATTTCCAGTTCTGGATCTCGACTCCAGCTTCCTGTTCATGCAGACCCTGGGAGGCAGCAGTGATGGCTCAAGTTATTGGGTTCCTGCTGCCCACATGGGTGATCTGGATTGAACTTCTGGCTCCTGGCTTTAGTCTTGCCCAGTGCTGAATGTTTTGGACATTTGAGAAGTGAACCAGAGTTGGGAGTTGTCTTGTCTATCTCTAAAATAAAACATTTAAACTATACAAATCATCTAACCTATACCTTGTAATGTATGTTTTCCTTGTGCTACTTCTGTCTTGAACATTGTAGGTGCCATCAGGATGAGTCTGTAGTGTCCAGGTATCAGAAGTGTGCAGTGACCCTTACATAGTGAAGTGGCTTGTCTGGGAGTTAGCTCAGAGGAGCAGATCTTTTCTTAATGTCAACCTTTTTCTCTTCTGGGAGCCAGAAAATGGGTTTGAGTTTTCAACTGATTATAATCCACTTTTGCAACTCTAGATTTCTGTTTCCTTCCTGTAGGATGTGGAATAAAACATTGTGGATGTCAGTGAGATTCCTCCTACATCTAGAACTCTATGAATTTTGAATATTTACAATTCTACCTGGAAATCAATAACCCTTTCCCCAAATTTCTCTTTTTGTTTAACATTTATCTTATTTATTTGAAAGGGAGAGAGAGAGAGAATGAATGAATGAATCTCTCATCCACTGGTTCACTCCCCAAATGGCTACAATAGTTAGGGTTAGGACAGACGAAAGCCAGGAGCTTCTTCAGGTCTCCCACATGGGTACAGGTTCCATGCACTTGAGTCATCTTCTGCTTCTTTCTCAGGTGCTTTGGCATGGAGCTGGATCAGAAGTGGAGCATCCAGGACTCAAACTGGCACCCATATGAGACACTGGCACTGCAAGTGGTAGCTTTACCCCCTATGCTACAGAGCCAGCGCCTCCATGAATTTCTTAAATTTGATAATGGAAAAGGAAATCCAGAGTGAAAAAGGTTTGGGTCCTGCTTACATCTCTAAGCAGAATTATTTCTGATGTCATTTGTTTGACTTTTCCGTGCAGTGTACGGCTTTCTTTCCCAGGCAACCAGTTGGAGGCTATTACAGGAAAAGGGATCATGCAGATGTTAACAATGCAGTTTAAACCACCATCTTTTGAAAGCCCTATTCTAAGGGCAAAAGCAAAGAAGGATGAGAGGTAAATGTTTGGGCTGTTTTTGATCCTCATGACAGAATGATCTCATTATCTCCTGAAAAACAAATGGAAGATGTACTCAATTATCATCTCCATTTGGAGGTAGACTTTTACTTACTATGAGCTCCTAATCCCTTAAAGGGCCTACTCACATTAGAGAATATTTATTAAGTATTCTTATTGTTACTGTATGATGGTGACACATTATAGCACCCTACTTGATGTTGGCTGTCTACAACATCATTCAATATGAGGTGAGCAGTAGCCATCTAATTTTGCCTGTTTTTCTTTTCTAGTGAAAATTTTCCTGGTCGGTGTTGCCTCCTTGGAAAATTCTGATGTCAGAAAGGTTAACTTTACTGCCTTTTCCTGTGGTTTCTTAGCTCTCCTGATATGGTAACATCCCAATGATGCCATTTTAAAAAATTAAGCTTTTAATTTGAGATTTTTTTTTTTAGATTTACAGAAAGTTATGAAGACAGTACATAGGTTTTCCTATATTCCAGGTCCAGTCTTCCCTATTGCTAATATCCTACATTGGTATGATATATTTGTCAGAATTTTAATGAATCAATATCAATACATTATTAACTGAAGTCCATGATATATTCCGATATCCTCAGATTTTTCCTTATGCTCTTTATCTGTTCTGGGATCCGATCCAGGATACTGTATTGTATGTAGTTGTTATGGCTCCTTAGGCTCCTCTTGACTATGACAACTTCTCAGGCTCTTATTTTTTATGTCATAGACCATTTTGACGAGTGTTGGTCAGGCATACTGTAGGATGCTGCTACATTTCTCTAATGATCTGCTGACTAGACTGGGGTTATGGGTCTGGGAGAATGATGGAGAGGTGAAGTGCCATGTCCATCATATATCAAGAGTACTTACCATCAACATGATTTGTCTCTGTTGACATTAACCTTGCTTATCTGATGAGGCACTAGTTGTAAAAATACACCCTCTCCCTTTTTCATACACTTTGGAAGGGAGCCTCCAAGCACAGTCTATACTTATGGAGTGGGAAGTTATGCTTCCGTGAAAGGAAAGTATCAACACAGATTGTCCAGCTTTTTCTAGGAGGTTGGTCTGATGCTGTTTGGGGAACTCAGATTTACTTCTGTAGACTGGGTCTTTTTCTTCCGGTTTTATCCCATGCTTTAGCCCTTCCTCTTCTCACATGAAGCTTATTGTCTGGTGTTCTTAGTACTTAAACATCTTTTAGTTGATGAACTTGCATGGTAAATGAGGTCAATGTGCTATCCTTCCCAGATTGCAGAGGGATATTTAGAGAATATTTCTATAGAAAATATTAAAGGAACTATGTAAAGAAAGAATCTCATTAAGCACAAACTACTGTAGTTCCTTCTCCCATGGCTTCAATAACTTCTTTCTTCTGTTTTTCCTCTGAACTCGTTTCTTAGGCTTACTTTCCTCATCCATTCTTCCCAGGTCGATGCCTTTCAGGGGCTAGGCCATTTTAGGCAATGTCCTTTTTAAGAACCA